>NC_041384.1:215064952-215093035 GCF_002162155.2 Triticum dicoccoides
GCCGCCCCGGGCCGCCTCGCTGCCCCGCCCCGTCCCATCTGTGCCAGTCCGGGCCTCCTCGCTGCCCTGGCCCCACTTCGGCCGCCACGCCCGTCCGCGCCGGCCCACCCTGCCTCGCTGCCCCGGCCGCTCCGCCCCGCCGCCCCGGCCCAAGGTGAGACCTTTTTTCTATTTTTAAGATTTTAATTAGGTTTAGTATAATTTTGTTTAGGTTTTGTTTAGTTTAGTTAGTTTACTTTAGGTTTAGTTTAGTTTAGTTTAGGTTAAGTTTCTGGTTTAGTTTAGGTTTAGTTTAGTTAGTTTAGTTTAGGTCTAGTTTAGTTAGTTTAGTTTAGTTTAGTTTAATTTTCTGGTTAATTTTGAACATGTGAAATTTGTTGTTATTTTTTAGTTTACTTTAGGTTTAGTTTGAACGCATGCTAATTTAGTTTACCCGGGGACGAGCGGGTTAGGGGGTTCCTCGGTGTTGATGGTACCCTAAATAGCAAGTATCGTCAATGTGAGATACATGTGGCCGTTGATGTCGAATACTACATCCACGTACCACAAGTGACACAGGGGTCATGCGTCCACAACAACAATTCCCAGCATCAATGGCGATCGAACACCATTGCGAATTTGTCTGGCAGCCTCCGAGATGACGATTGAAAGCTAAGTGTTGAAACTTGCAACACCCAAACTGACTCAAGTCAGTTTGGTTGTTTGAGATTTCAAAACTTGGCTTTAATCCTCATCGCAGTGGCTGCCAGACAAATTTTCCAAGGTGTTCGACCGTCATTGGCCACCAAAACTATTGTTGCAGGACGCCGGGCGCCGGCATCACTTGTGGGACGTGGATCTAGTGTTCAACGTCGAGCGCCTCATGTATCTTGAACCAATGATACTTGCTATTTAGGGTTCTATCGACGCCGAGGAACCCCTAACATGTCCGTCCTATTGTTAATATTTAGTAAGGTTGACAGAAAAAATATTGCTATGACACTCATCTTTCGATTTAAATGTGCAGTTTTTTCGTCGTTGCGAGGGTCTAGTGTTTGACAAGCTCCGCCCCTGCGTTCGTGGGTTAGCACAAATGACATCTCCTCCCCTCTTGATTTGCTTTGTTCCGGTCTTTGTGCCGATGAAACTTGCTAGCTATAGGTGTCTTCAATCATCAGTATGCGTGACCACTATGCGTCTCCGGTTCGAAAGGGTTACATCTATAAATATGCATGCATTTGCGTATTTACAACCGTGATTCTTTCGAAATGTCCAACGTTATCCATGGACAGCCCGAGTATATGTAGATTGTGTTCGTTTTCCCATATGCTCTGCTCCGGATCCGATGCAGAATATCGTCAGTGCCTCCCTGTTGTTCTCCGGGTACACATCCTCTTTGCTTATTGCCGGGACGTGTATCAGGAGAACAACGGTGAGGTGCTGCCGAAATTTTGCGTCGGATCCGGAGCAGAGCATGGGAAAATGAACCCAATCTACACATACTTAGGTGGGATTAGGACCTATCTTTACCTATTAGCGTCTAGGTTGCATGGACGTTATAAAAGTGAAAAACTCCATTAACTGATGAATATATACATGCTGATATATATATTTCTTATGTGTCCAGTAGCTAGGCAAGATGACTAATCGTGCGTGGATGTACACTGGTCACACTAGTCAGAAAGACATGACCATTGAATGGTTAACAAAAATCAAGGGGTTTCCGAGAGCCGCATTTGCAAATGGCCAGAGGACAACATGGTGCCCCTACGTTGGGTGCAACAATTGGCACAAGAGGACAGAGGATGAAATGGGCAAACACCTGCAGAAGTGGGGTTTTACGCCAGATTATATGGTGTGGACACTTCATGGCGAGTCTGCCCAACGTGCCAGAGTTGAGGTGCTTCGTCGACGCACCGACGAGCATGGTACTGGGATGCAAGACATGGTGCAAGACTTTGGTGATGCTTGGGACTCGGATGATGAGATGGAGGAATCTGCAAAGGCCTTCAATGAAATGTTGGAGTCTTCAAAACGTCCTATCCAAGAGCACACCGAGCTTTGTCAGCTGGATGCCGTTTCACAAATAATGGCTTTGAAGGCTCAATTCAACTTGGGAAGAGAATGCTATGACACAATGATGATTGTATTTGGACATTTTCTACCCAAAGGCCATGTACTACCTACAAACCTGTACCAGTCAGACAAAATCCTCCGTGCTCTTAAGATGCCCTATGAGAAGATACATGCCTGTGAGGAAGGATGTGCCTTATTTGGGCTTCAGTATGCGGACTTGAACTATTGTCCCATTTGCAAGTCATCCAGGTATGTTGTGGTAGACAACGGTATGGGTGAGAAGATGCAGACCAAAATCCCCATTAATGTTCTTCGATATATGCCAATCGTACTAAGACTTCAACATATTTTCATGGTTGAGGAGACAGCAAGACAGATGACATGGCACAAAACGGTCAAAATAACCCAACTAGATGCATATGGGAAGCTGATGATGGTGCACACATCAGACAGTGAAGCATGGAAGAGCTTTGATGCATTACATGATGACAAAGCAGCAGATCCGAGGCATCCTCGAGTCGGCATCAACACGGATGGGTTCAGTGTGTTTGGTCTGACGATAGCCCAATACAGTTGTTGACCTGTATTTGTCTTTCCACTCAATCTCCCTCCCGGACAGATTATGCAAAGAAAGAACATTTTCCTGACGTTGATAATTCAAGGGCCCAACTATCAGGGGAAGAATATGACTGTGTACATGCAGCCGCTGAAGGACGAATTGCAAGAAGCCTGGGATAATGGGTTCAAGACATACGACGCCTTTAGCAAACGAAACTTCATAATGCGTGTCTGGTACATGTACTCGACGCATGACTTGCCCGCGTATGCGCTATTCATTGGCTGGTGTGTGCATGGAAGGTTCTCGTGCCCCACACGCAAGGAGCTCTTGAGTTTCGTTGGCTTCAGGCCGGTCGCAAGTTTTCATGCTTTGACATGCATAGACAGTTCCTAGATCCTCGCCATAAGTTCAGGAAAGACAAGAAGAACTTCATCAGAGGTAGAGTTGTCAAAAAATCTGCACCACCTGCGTTGACAAGCCAAGAGACACTGGATTAGTTAAATGCTCTCGAGCCAGATCCACAGTATCCAGGGTATTTCAAGGGATTTAATTCGAAACACGCCTGGACTCACAAGACATGCTTGTGGGATCTGCCTTACTTTAAAGACCTCCTTTGCCCACACAACATCGACGTGATGCACACTGAGAAGAATATCGCCAAGGCACTTTTTGGTACATTGTTCGACATATATGGGAAGTCAAAGGATAATACTAAGGCTAGAGTCGATCTGGAGGCTCTATGTGATAGGCCGTTACAAAACATGAAAGAACCGGAAGGAAAGCAAAACTGGGCGAAGCCAAAGGCATGGTTTAATCTTGGAAGGCCAACTATGAGGGAAATTATCTTGTGGGTCCAACAACATTTTATGTTCCCCAATGGGTATGCAGCGAATCTAAAGAGGGGAGCGAGTCTTGATAAATTGAAGATATTTGGTCTCAAGAGTCATGATTGGCACATATGGATTGAGCAGGTAATGCTGGTGATGTTGCATGGCTTCATCCCTGAGGATGAATGGCTAGTACTGGCAGAACTGAGCTATTTCTTCCGTGTTCTCTGTGCAAAAGTACTATCGCCTGGCCTACTAGAAGAAATGGAAGAGTTGGCGCCGGAGTTGATATGCAAGTTAGAGAAGATCTTTCCGCTGGGCTTCTTTAATCCAATGCAACACTTGATTTTGCATCTCCCAACCGAGGCAAGGTTGGGGGGGGGGGCGTGCAAAATTGTTGGTGCTATTCCACTGAGAGGATGCATAAGACGCTATGAGCAAAATGTAAAAATAAACATAGAATTGAAGCATGGATGGCTGAGGCATTCATTACTGAGGAGGTGGCAAACTTCATGACAGCACACTACGAAGCCAAAAATCGTCATTTGCATAATCCGAAGCCTCAGTACAATGTTGATGAACCTAAAAAGGGTGGATCCAACCTCAACATATTCAAAGGGAATCTCGCACCAGCCGGTGCTTCTAATTCCTTAACCTTGGTTTTCAAAGAATGGCAGATCATTTCATTGTATATCTTCACCAACCTAACAGAAGTGCGGCCGTACATCGAGCAAGTTCTTGGTACATTGTTTCACAACTTCTTATTCCTTTGAACTTCTCTTATTCCCGGATAAATTTGATACAGTCGATACGTTGCCAAATTCTCGTATGGAGTGGTGATCCAAAAGGATTCGTCGAAGAGTATGAGCTTCTGGCAAAGCATGTACGCGGCTATCCCGGTTTCATCTCTTGGTTAAAACAAACGCTAATTTCCATTAGACAATTACATTTCTTCATCTAATTTGTGGCTAATGCAAAAATCCCTTTCGTATTATACTTGTAGGCTAATTTAGAGCTTATGGACGCCGAATTGAGACAAGTCGCTAATGGTTTTGACTATAAGGTCCGTTCATTTGACAAATACGACATCAATGGGTATCGCTTTCGTACCTATGGCAAAGAGCTATATATGACTGACAAATTGTTGTGTCTCTGCTATCGGCGAAGGAGATACCAAGTATTATGGAAGAGTTGAAGCAATTTATGAACTTCAATTCTATGGTGCAAACCCACCAAATGTCGTAGTCATCAAATGTTATTGGTTCCAGCCGAAGGAGACTAGAAGGACTCATGAACATATAGGGCTAGTGGAAATCAATCAAAGCACCCATTTGGATGTTCCCGATGTCTATATTATGGCTCAATAGGCAACCCAAGTTTTCTATCTACCGTGGGCCTGTCAAAGTGATCCTAATCTCAAAGGTTGGAATGTCATTTATGAAGTGCCGCCACGTGTTAGACCACCTCCCCCCAATGAAGATGATTACGAACCTCACATTAACCCAGACACATATGAAGGAGAATTCTTCCAAGAAACGTGTCTTTCCAAAAAAACATTTTAAGAATCGCTCTACTTCACCCCAGAACATTGAAGTAGACAGTGACAGTGAACCCGACTTCACCCCTCAGCCAGAACAAGAAGAGCCTGAACTAGAAGAGGTTACTGCTGTGGATGACCTGTCAATGCTTGACAGATTACGTAGAGGTGGCCTTCCTCATGATGATGCATTTATTAATGATGATGATGATGAGCACGTCATTACTGATAGTGATGATGATGATGATGCATTTATGGATCCTGAAGAATTTATCGAACCAGATTATGACTAGGTATTCAATTTTTTATGTTGTACTTGATTTATATAGTTACTTGTATGATTGTATGATTTACATAGTTACTTGTATATTTTTTCTTACTTTGTATGATTGTTTCTTATACATAGTGCCATGGTCTTGATGTCCGTCCCCGTCGGCCCTCGCCCGCTTAATGATTCAAATGTGGTAAATTCTCTTTCATAAATATTAGTTGCATTTCTCATTTATGAAAATTATGGCCATCAAGTTGACAAAGAGATATTTTAATCTAGGAGGTATGTGAACCAAAATTTGAAACTGACCCTCTTGTCGAGAAGTTAAATTTAGTTGAAAAATAAAATGAGTATTTGAAAGAAAAAATTAAAATAATTGAAGAAGAGAAGATGGCATTGGAGTTGTATGTTGCCGATGTCGTCGATGATCACAAGATGAAGATGAATGCAATGCTCTTGAAGATGGATGCAATGTGCCTGAAGCTTAAGAAGATTAGAAAATATGCCACTGATAATGAGGCTTGGTATCATTATGCCATTGGATCAATTGTTACCTTAGTTGCGATCTTCATCGCATTTGTTGTGATGAGGGTAAGTTTTCTCTAGTGTTTTGCTTAAGTGCATACTTAGCTTACTTTCCTCCTAAATGGCATAACTACCTAAGTTAGAAAAAAATGAGCTATACTTAGCTTTCTTTCCTAAAAATGGCATGATAATATTTGTTACATCCAAAATGATATAGACTCACCTTACTTTCCTCAAAAATGACATCATAACCTTAGTAAGCTCTAAAATGACTGATTTACCTAGCTTAGCTCTAAAATGACCTACACTTAGCATTTTTACCTAGATTAGCAATAAAATGGAATTTTAACCTATCTTAGTCAGAAGAAGAAGAAGACAAAATAGAGGAGAGGAGAAAAAGAAATAGAAAAAAAATCTTCTTCTTCTTCCTTCTCTTCCTCTTCTTCTTCTTCTTCTTCTTCTTCTTCTTCTTCTTCTTCTTCTTCTTCTTCTTCTTCTTCTTCTTCTTCTTCTTCTTCTTCTTCTTCTTCTTTTTCTAGCTAGTCTTCTTCTTCTTATTCTTCTTCTAACTTGCTTCTTTCCCAATTTACTTTAGATGAGGAATCTTGCGTTGATGGAGTCTATTCTTCTCTTTATGCTTCCTTCTTGTTTTGATTTTGTACGATGAACAATGTCAAACTTGCTACCTATATATGTATGTATGGATGAAACCGTGGTATGCTTGTTGTTGGATATGTTGGCTATGTAGATGTGTTGGATGAAACCATTTGCTATGTATATGTGTTGGATGATCACATCCTTATGGCAGGGATATGATTTGGTATATATATGTGTTGATATGCTTGTCGAAAGTATTTTCATATGTGTATACTTATGTGCGAAGTTCTGTCAAATTGAATGAATTCAAGAAAAAACAGGGGCTATATAGACTCTTTGCCGTCAGCTGGCAGACGACAACGAGCTTTGCCATCTGCTAGCGGACGGCAAACATGCCACGTGTCAGCTACCTGTGCAACCTAGGGCAGTAGATTGGCTATTTGGATTCTTTGCCGTCGGCCAGCGGACGACAAAGAACATTGAATATTTGCCGTCAGCCGGCTGACGGCAAAGCTACCAAATAGGCCAGCCCCCCAGGTGTTGCCACATGGCATGCTATGCCGTCCGCTGGCAGACGACAATGATTCAATGCTGTTTGTCGTCCGCTGGCGGACGGCAAATTGGCAAAGGTCTTTGCCGTCTGCTAGACGATGGCAATGCACGCTGTTAACCCCTTAATGGACCTAAGCTGACATGTGCGCCGTCTAGGCTCTTTGCCGTCCGCTAGTTGATAGTAAAGAAGCCTTTGCCATAGCTTGTTCAGCAGGACGTCTTGCCATCTGCTGGCTGACAGCAAAGGTCTTTGTCGTCCACCATGCGTGCCTTTGCCGGCAGCCATTCCTAATTCCTGTAGTGGTAGTTGCAAAGTTGATTGAGAACATAGTTTGTTGGTTTTCAATAAAGTTTATGCTTTTTACTTCGATGTTGTGATGCATTGTTACTTGTTCGTAGAAGTTATATGATAAAGTTTCATGATGGATACTATTGTTGTTATAATAATGAGCATGATGCTACTATGTTCATATTTTTTTATCGTCACCTCTCTCTCAAAGCATGTGGACATGATTTTCGATATCGGCTTCCATTTGAGGACAAGCGAGGTCTAAGCTTGGGGGAGTTGATACGTACATTTCACATCATGTTTCCCTAATGTTATTTATAATGTTTTTATGCATAATAATGCTTTATGGAGTAATTCTAATGCCTTTTCTCTCATAATATGCAAGGTTTGCACAAAGAGGGAGAATACCGTCAATTGGAATTCTAGACTTGAAAACGCTACATCAAAGATACCTATTCTGCACATCTCCAAATGAGCTAGAATTTTATGGAGAATTATTTTGGAATATTTAATAAATATTGGAGAAAATAACCACCGGAGGGTGGCCACCTAGTGCCCACAAGACACCAGGGTGCGCCTGGGCCCCCAGGCGCGCCATGGTGGGTGGTGGGCAGCCCAGCCCACCTCCGGTGCCCATCTTCTGGTATATGAGGTCTTTTGACCTAGAAAAAATAACGGGAGGACTTTCGGGACGGAGTGCCGCCGTCTCGAGGCAGAACTTGGGCAGGAGCACTTTGCCCGTCGACGGAGCGATTCAGCCGGGGGAACTTCCCTCCCGGAGGGGGAAATCGAAGCCATCGTTATCACCAACAACCCTCTCATCTTTGGGAGGCCAATCTTCATCAACATCTTCAACATCACCATCTCCTCTCAAACCCTAGTTCACCTCTTGTGTTCAATCTTTGTACCGGAACCTCAGATTGGTACTTGTGGGTGGTAGTGTTGATTACATCTTGTTGTTGATTACTATATGGTTTATTTGGTGGAAGACTATATGTTCTGACCCATTATGCTATTTAATACCCCTCTAATCTTGAGCATAAATATCATTTGTGAGTAGTTACGTTTGTTCTTGAGGCCAGGGAGAAGTCATGTTGCAAGTAATCATGTGAATTTGATATGTGTTCGATATTTTGATGATATGTATGTTGTGATTCCCTTAGTGATGTCATGTGAACGTCGACTACATGACACATCACCACCTTTATGCCAAAGAGAATGCATTGTGGAGTAGTTATTAGATGATGGGTTGCTAGAGTGATAGAACTTAAACCCTAGTTTATGTGCTATTTCCTAAGGGACGGATTTGGATCCATATGTTTAATGCTATGGTTAGATTTTATCTTAATAATTTTCTCATAGTCGCGGATGCTTGCGTGGGGGTTAATCATAAGTGGGAGACTTTTTTAAGTAGGAACACCACCCAAGCACCAGTCCACCCACATATCAAATTATCAAAGTAGCGAACGTGAATCAAACCAACATGATGAAAGTGACTAGATGAAATTCCCGTGTGCCCTCAAGAACGCTTTGCTTATTATAAGAGACCGTTTTGGCCTGTCCTTTGATACAAAAAGGATTGGGCTACCTTGCTGCACTTTATTTACCGTTATTGTTACTTGTCCGTTACAAATTATCTTGCTATCAAACTACTCGTTACTGACAATTTCAGTGCTCGCAGAAATTACCTTGCTAAAAGCCGTTTGTCATTTCCTTTTGCTCCTCATTGGGTTCGACACTCTTAGTTATCGAAAGGACTACGATTGATCCCCTATACTTGTGGGTCATTACCCATACACATGCAATTAGACATGGCACAAAAGTCTATGAAGTAATTTTGTCCTGGATAACATAAATAAATTATTGTATATTTTACATTAGAAATCACCCCACAAATATGCATGTATGCAATATTTCTGGTCGTATCCAACGTAGTCATGTCCTCATCAGCCTCCCCATCTGGAAAGCAAAGTTGTCCTCGGCGTTGCTTAATCTGAAATGTGGCTAAGAAAAGAGGCAAGGTGTACATGTTGTATATGTATATGCCATCCATTTTTACTTCCCTTGGTTTTTGCACATATGACACATCTATAGATGAGTAACTTCCATAGTTCATAAAATATAAAGCCAAAATATAATCAAAAGAAGTAGAAGGCATGATAATATTGCAACTCAGTTTGCACATATAAGTGAAGCTCCTATTCATATCAAAAGATTGACAATGTTCATCATTAAACCATCCCAAAATTGGTGAATAAACCTTACTTGCATCAAATTTACATGCTACAACATGATTAAATAAGGAAACATGCAATAAGTCATTTGACACAGAATCATCACCAAAATTAGAGGTCATATCAAAATGATTAAACATTGGCACAATTATTTTCAAATGTATTTGATCCAAAACAGATTTATTCCATGATTCACAAGGTTCTTTTGCATCAACGGTTAATTCAATTGGCGCACTCAAAATTGTTGGTATTTCACCTATTTGATAACATGACGCATTCATGACAGTAACACGATTCTCCAAAATAGGTGGTGTGCTCAAATAAATAGGTAACACAACCAATGATGTATTCAAGTTAACTAGGCATGCATCATTCTCATGTGAAGTTATATCATCAATACCTTTACTGTTACCTTGTCGCAAAGATGTAGCTGATGTAGGTATGGACAATGACAATGTACCATACACTTGAGATGATGTCGTGCTCACAATCTGAGGTGTGACTGCTCTAGTAGGTGGAACGGTGGAGGAACCAACCGGTGGTGGTGAGCATGAACTGGAATGGTAGTTGTTGTAGTCACCCAATGCATCCTCCTGTATCTGTTTCTCAAAGGTACAAGTGTGAACATACATACTAGTAACGTAATGAGGAATATACTAAAATCTTGCACGAATATCATCGTTCAAACCACCAAAAAATATATTCATTGTATCATCCTCAGATTCTTCAATGTCACAATGATGCATATAAGATTTGAACTCTTAGTAGTAAGCATGAACAGTGTTACTGCCTTGTTTTAATTGTTCTAATTTTGCGAAGCAATTCATGATGATAGTAAGGAGGAAAAAATTGTTGTCTCATTACAGCTTTCAAATATGTCCAAGTTGTGGGTTGGTTATCAATGTTTTTCTTACAATGCACACTCCACCAAATAGAAGCAAAACTAGTATATGCTCCAGTGGCATCTCGTACTCTCTCAAGTTCAGAAAAATCATGGTGACTAAAAACTTGTTCTACTTCAAGATCCCAAGCTAGATAAGTAGCATGATTAAATGTACCCTCAAATGACTGTAAAGAGATAACCTGACCATGTGCTTGTGTGTCTTGTCCCACCTCTCGTGATGGTGAAGATGTATCCGTCGTCCAAGAACTTCTGTCTCCGGAACTTGTCTTGATTAGTAGAAACGAAAAATAAAATTAGAGCATAATGTTCCTATGAACTAATAGGATGTGGTCATAAAGCTCTCACACTAAAGCAAATATCAATATCTTACAAGTTCTTACCATCCATCAGGTGGTGACAGGTAACCAGCAGTGTCAAATAATTTTGAAGATTGAGTAAAGCGATTTCCAGGGAAGCGTATGTATACACGATGTAGAAATATGAGGAGCTTGGAAGGATTAAATATATGGTAGCAAAAGATTAGCAATAATCAATTTAGAGATGCAATGTTGAATAAACGCTTAACGACGACACTGTGCTGGTCCTAGGCTAGACCGGACAAGAGATGCAAGCCTAGAACAAGATATGAAGTAGCACAAGTAGCATCAATAGAGGATATGAAGTAGCTCTGGACAACAAGATATAAGTGAAGATCACAATGGTAGTAAAGATAATGACGAGAAAAAACTGCCAAGCAGGATATACCAACAACTCTCTCTCCAACTTTCCTCTGGAAAATTTGTGTCAATTTTGTGATAATTTTTCTACGAAATGCTACTGACTCAAGCTTTCCAACTAAAAAACATTCACTCAATTCCAAGTTGATATGAGGAGTTAAAACATTCTAAAACTGGCCTGGAAAAACTAGAATAACTTGTGTTCGCAAACTTCAGAGGGAAAAAAGACCTAAACACGATTTTGAGGTGTCAAATATTGAACTAGCTTTTGCAACTATTCAGATTGGCTCATCACTAGCTTTAATTTGAGTACTTGTGGAGGCAAAACAAACTTCGTATGAAAAAGATAAGCCTGTTTTACTGAACACTGTGCAAAACAGATTCCAATCTGAAATTCAGGTATGATATTGAGTCTAGATAGATCCGTATTTTTTCCTTCTCTCTTTTTTCTCACACTTTATTATTTTTCTTTCTCTTCTTTTTTTCTAACTTTTTTTCTCTCTCTATTTTTCTCTATCTTTGTTTCTCTCTCCCTCTTTCCGAAACAAACTAGATAAGATGTAGAGTGGATCAAGCGAAGATGTGAATGACTTCAACTATGATTATGACAATGAATGATGGGGGGCACGTGGTGAAAACGGATGGATGCCGGTGCTCGATAGTGGAAGGGATGATGATGCAGCGGTGACGTGACTAATGTGAACAGAACTCAAAACTCTAAAGGACTAGACACTAAGACCAGCAACTCGACACGGTGATGCAACCGATAATTCAATAATGCAAGCAATGAAACGAATATTACAATGGCTCAGACTGGTTTGGACAAAAAATGAATATATCTAACTTTTTATGGCTTTTCTTGGACAGTAGGTAAGAAAATAAATCTAATCTATGGATAACTAGAAATTCTCAACGAGCAACCTAAAAACTGATACCACTTGATAGAGATGAGGGTCCCAATCTATCGATGAGATGGTAACTATCAATTTGGTGGAGACAACTTTGACGATCCGACTACAAACACGCACGAAGTTGCACCTTAGCAATCGCTAAAGCAATCTCTTGAGGTTACTGATGATGCTGGAAGCATGGTCAGCCTGACCACGAAGGTCTATTCCTGCACACAATCAAAGAACAAGCAAGAATATGATAATGCAATTTGAATATTGCAAATATAGATGAAGTATTGATAAATATGGGGATCCAAAAGCAGTCTTGGTATGGTCGTAGGACACAAACAAAGTACAAGAAGTTGCAATGGCTAACTTTTAACTAAACAAATCCCAAGGAAAAAGCTACTAGATTGATCTACTTATATAGGAGCAAGGGGTGGCGGCCAAGGAGGTGGGAGGACATCCCAAGGAAACCTAAAACTAACCCTAGGTCGACAAGGCTCATGGGCCCAAGTAGAGGTGATGCAACACCTTTGGACATGTAGTTTTACTCGGATTCAGTTGTAGTGTCAGATTGTTTCGTCAATATCTCAACGCCCCATGACAAATTTAAGGTGAATCCAATTGGTTGGAAAGTGCACGAAATAAAATTTCCAACAAAAAAAGAAATCACCTAATTCGGAGTCTGAATAAAAGAGATATTGGTGTTTTGAGTCAAGTATGTCTGTGCAGTCCGAATCTAAGTCCAGACCGTGTGGGACTTGTACTCTATTTTCTCTTGGCCCAAAAGTGACATGAGAGGACTTTTTGAACAACACCTAAACATCTCTTTTCCCCTTATCTTCATATGTGGATTGTACAAATGTCCCATACACATGCAATTAGACATGACAGAAAAGTCCGTGAAGTATTTTTATCCTGGGTAATATAAATAACTTGTTGCATAGTTTGCATTAGAAATCACCTCACAAATATGCATGTATGCAATATTTTTGGTCGTATCCAAGGTAGTCATGTCCTCATCAGCCGAGCTTTAGATGTTTTTCATAAGATTTTGTCCCCCGTGCTACTCTACCAATCAAGCAAAGGTAAAATAAGTGTGTATAATCTATTATGGTAATACATGAGCAAGTTGCTATGGTTGCAACTAGTAAAATTTCATGGTAATTACCGGGCATTGAGACGTGTCTTTGCGTTGCTATTAGACTTGTTCATAAAATAAGAAAATCAACCATAAATAAGAAAAACAACCATAAATATTATAAATAGCCAATTGCTAGGAACACTTGCAAAGATATCACTAGATTCATGACAACCACCACACATTCAAGCTCACTTTTTCATTCTTGCAATCTTTCATGACTAACACCTAACAAATATTTTTGTCTTATTAAGTACTTTAGCTACCTCCTTAAAACCATTTTTATGAAGTATCTTAGTTTTAGAGAGTCTAAAATGCAAGGATAGTCGTGTAAGTGGTATACACACTTGAGATTGAACCTACTTTTAGCTCCTACGAGTATTTACACTCATATAATTCTACTTCTATTTGAAAAGTGCTATGATTACTTCCTGCACTTGGGGATAGTAAGTCTCTCCTCAGGCAATATTTTTCTGAATGCTGACTCTACGCCTGATCACTGTTTTATTCGCCACTACTGTAAAAATAGTTCAACCTACTAGCAGGAAATAAATCCCTCACATGTAATAGCTAAGCTTTCAAAACTATTAGTATAATAAAGCATGGGTGATCTATGTAACGCCGTTGTCGGCGTTCTGGGAACAGGGGTCCCCAGACTTGCCTGCATGCGGCCCGCAGCATGGCTCCTCCAGCGGCCCCGTACGACCCATCTTCACCAGCGAACACCCAAGACCCTCGCGAGGGGCCAAGCCTCGCGAGGCAGACGATGCAAGACCTCCTCAGGGGTGGCCTCACCAAGATGGCTCGCGAGGGGCGGAGAGATCAAGGCGAGGCGAGCCTCGCGAGGTTCCAATGACGTAAGCCGTGACGATCGAGACCAGGCGGGCGCCAGCGAGCACAGTGTCCTTGTTTCCTCTTTGGTGCTAAAGGGGCAAGCGCAGGCGAGGAGTCCCGAGGCATTAGGCAAAGGTTTCCATATCGGTGCAACAAGATCAAGACCAACAGGACGACAGGGCGGAGGTCACCGTGGAGCCGAAAACGGCGTCACTACCAGAGCCTTTGGCAGGCGAAGACTACTTTTGTCAGGATAGCTTGTACTAGCTGTCCCCCTTCAAATTGGCTGTTGTGGGATCCCTTCCCGCTCAATATTTGGGAAGAGGACAAGGGCCTCTATAAATAGGACTAGCCACCACCATAGCTAGGAGGAGGATCTAGATCATCCTCAACCACACAAGCTCACCAAGCACAAGAACACCTCTCCTCAGGAGGTTGTTCTTCCCTTGTAACTGTTCATCCATAGCCCGAGAGGCAATCCACCGCACCACACTGGAGTAGGGTACTACACCACATCGGTGGCCCGAACCAGTATAAATCTTATGTCTCGTGTTCTTTGGGTCCGTCAAGCTAGGCAGTGAGATCGTTGAGTGCGCGAGCTAGAGGGGGGAGAGATCTTCGTGTGCACCCCAGTGTTCAAACCTCAAGGGTTTTGCAGGAACCCGAAATCCGACATTTGGCGCACCAGGTAGGGGTGCGTCGGAGTCTTCCTTCTGCCAGTTGATCCGCCGACACTCCGCAGCTCCAATGTCCAGCAACCCAAGGACCAACGCCGGCCGATGGGGAGTTTGGCCGGCCCGGGCGGCCTTGCCTGCCCAAGAAGACCTCAACCTCGGGCCCCAGGCAGCACGTGCACCGCCAGGCGCTGCAGGGCGCGGGCGACGCAGTCACGCGCCATCCACCCTTACTCCACGCCAAGTACGGGCAGCTGCAAGGGATTTAAGCCACGCCGCGGCCACGGCGCCGAACACCCGACGGGAACAAGCAATCATGAGGACCGCGCTCACGGTGGCTCGCGAGCTGCTGCGATGCCGGCTGATGGAGAGCGGCCGGGATGCGCTGCTGGAGCGCGTCGCCAAGCTACTAGACACCGCGGCCTCGGGAGCGCCTCCCTTCTGCTCTCTGCTTACACCTCAGGCCGCGGCCGGATCGCATGGCGGGCCTCGTCGTGCCTGCGCGCCCTTAGGCGCGCCTCCGAGCTCCATCAATACTGGCGTGGTCAACGGCACCGGATGCCCAATCGCACCCCCGCCACCTCCAACGAGCTCAGGTACGAGCGTCGCCGCCTACGGCCCCGATGGGATGCCGCCTTACCAACCTCTGGCGGTGCGCTTGGCCGAGCGACATTGAGCGTGGGGCACTATGATGAGGTCTTCGAGGCGGCGGCCTCGGAGGCCTACGTACCCCGCATGATGGACCAGGAGTACACGCTGGAAGATGACCCCAGCTCGTTCCTCGAGCCGAGCTGGGAGGAGGAGGCACTAGAAACTGAGGCCTTCCAGGAGCCTCCTGGAAGCCTCACCAACCATGCCAGCAACAACAACTACAGGGTACCACTAATCTCTCAGGAGCAAGCTTACGCTAACCATTGGTCGCAGGAGGATCAGGTCACACCGGCAGACGGCGGCCCCCCTTCCACCAGGGGGAGCGCACTGGGGGCTGTCGGGGAGGAGCCAGGAGCAAGTCCCCTCCCCGCATCGCATGGAGCAAGACATCCCCCGGAGGTAGGCCCTCTGCCGGGGAGGTGCCGGCGAGCCTTCCCCCAGTAGAGGACCCGTGGTCGCCGAGGGCGCCGCTGGCATCCTCTTTGCCCCTAGTGTCGTCCTGGTTGCCGGTCGCCCCCAGTGGTGGTCGAGGGTGGCGCAAGGGGGGCCCTTGTCTGGCGATATGAAGTAAGGCTCGCGCCTATGAAGATCTCCGCTCGTGACACTCTCACGTAATAATGAGTGGGGCTGTACATGCCCCGGAGTCTTAGGAGCGCTGCCCTTGGGCCTCGGGGGCTCCCTCCCACGACTAGTGGCGGCACTTAGCTCCGCGCTGGTGAGAAGACAAGAAGACTAGACTAGGTGCCGAACGCAGCCATTTGCTTTCAATCTCTCTTTTTGTAGCCCTGTTTTCTGGCTTTGGATTTAAGTTGAAGCTGAATTTTCGTTGATAAGCGCAGGGGGTTGCCTTTTCTCGTTTGTGCGATTTCCTGCGATTTGGTTCCTTGCCCTGGTTCGGGGTTCACCCCTGCTGCCTCCCCCCTTGCGAGCTCCTCGCGAGCGGTGGCTGGGCACGGCACGCGCGTGCTGCACACACGTCCTTCCATGGCTAACGCTCTCTTCTCATGAGGCCCTCTCGGGCGGATCGGCGGGCTCCTCCGGAACTCAAGACCTCGTGGCTTGGTCCATAACTGGCCCGGACAAAGGTAAACTACAGCAGTAGGTGTCGGTGTCAAAACTGGCGGATCTCGGGTAGGGGGTCCCTAACTATGCGTCTAAGGTCGATGGTAACAGGAGACAAGGGACACGATGTTTACCCACGTTCGGGCCCTCTCTATGGAGGTAATACCCTACGTCCTGCTTGATTGATATTGATGAATATGAGTATTACAAGAGTTGATCTACCTCGAGATCGTAATGGCTAAACCCTAGAGGTCTAGCTTGTATGGCTATGATAATGAATCTCTGCTATCCGAACTAAGTCCTCCGGTTTATATAGACACTGGAAGGATCTAGGGTTACACAAGGTCGGTTACAAAGAAGGGAATCTCCTATCCAGTCGCCAAGCTTGCCTCCCACACCAAGAAGAGTCCCATCCGGACATGGGTGCAGAATTCGGTCTTCGTATCTTCACAGCCCATCAGTCCGGCCCATGGCTAACAAGCCAGACACCCGAGGACCCCTTAGTCCAGGACTCCCTCAGTAGCCCCCGAACCAGTCTTCAATGACGAGGTGTTTGGCACATAGATTATCTTCGGCATTGCAAGGCGGGTTCCACCATCAATGACTTCTGAGTAGTGTGTTCGGCTTTCCATTTATTGTTGTACTCATCGGCTTCTGTGCATCAACAACTTCAGTTTCCACGTGTCAAGCGAATGCGAGAGGTCAGGGTATTTTTACATATACCACCCTGACTATATCACAAAGGTGCCTATTTGAAGAGAATAGATCTTAGATCCATTCCACACCACGCGAAAAATCCTCAGAGCTTGCTAAGAAAAACCACCCCAACATGGCTAGCGCTCCCGGCTCTTCCTCTCGTCCCCACGGCTCCAAGAAGGGTGATTGGGAGAGATGTTCCGTATCCCATAGCCAACTTGCGAAGCTGCAAACACAGGGCTTTCTTCCCCCCATGGACCTGGTTCCCGTCCGAGCAGGATTGGCCTCCTTTAATGGCAAAACTCATGCGGAGGATTTCCCCAATCCGTCTGCGGGAGAACGAGTGTGCTTCGTCCCTTTCTTATTAAGAGGTGTTGGATTTCCAATCCATCCCTTCCTCCGAGGTCTGCTGGAGTATTATGGCCTCGAACTGCACAGTCTCACTCCCGGCTCTATCCTTCATATTGTGGGTTATGTCGCTCTATGCGAGCTATTACTGGGCTGTGAGGCCCATTTCGATTTATGGAGAAGACTTTTCTGCCTCGGCCCTCGTAATCAAGGTGGGTCAATTTTTGAAGTGGGAGGCGCCGAAGTGTGGCGCATTGCCGGGACCAGATACTTGTCCGGCACGCCGAAAAAAGCTTCCGAAGAGTGGCCTTCCGAATGGTTCTACATCGACGACGTTGCTCTACCCGACCCCGTCCGTATGGGCCTCCCCGAATTTTCAAGTGCTTCGCTGAAGAAACGCCATAGCTAGCGTCCTCGAGGAAGAGGATAGTGCAGAGATCAGCCTATTGTTGGGCAAGATTAAGACGCTTGACCAGTCCGGATTGTCAATAGTCGAGGTAATGGCGACCTCTATAGCGCGGGAGGTCCAGCCACTCCAATACAGAGGGCTGCCCATGTGGCATTATAACGGGGAAGACGACGCCTCATGCTATGGTCGGAAGGGCCCGAAGACCCCCACCGCCCTTGCCAAAATGTTGGCCGAGCTATATAAAGGGGAGAAAGAGGAGTTCACCCGTCTCCAACATCGACACGGATTTTCCATGTATAATCCTTCCCGCTGGGTAAGCTTCAGCTCCACTATTTTACTCCAGCCCCTGAATCATTTTTTACAGGCAGTATATTCTCTGCTTATGACAGGAATGGCGAAAAGTTGTCGAAGGGATCCATGACCCTGCCCCTCAGCCTGAGAATCGCAACCGAGATCTTGACCCCGGATATGAGGAAGATCCGGACATATCACTACAAAAAAATACACTTCCATGATGGTACGTGTTTGTCACAGTAGGTCGCTTTTTTTGTCATGCATGTACATCCATGACAAATTTATGATAGAATCAAGATAGTCATACCTGTGCTGTCGTAGAAGTGTTCCATGACATTACCAAAATTATCATCGCGGAAGTGTCCACTTCCATGATGATAAATCGCGCGTCACAAAAGTGCTTTCGTCAAGGGTGACCGACATGTGGCATCCACCGTAATGGAACGCTGTTAAGCTATCGGGTCGGGTTTTGGATCCGATAACCCATTAACAGCCCCGACCAATGGGGATTTTCCACGTGTAAAATCATCATTGGCTAGAGGAAACATGTGTCGGCTCATCGTCGGGACAGATGTCATCCACTCACTGGACAGAAGGCGCCTATGATACGTCGACACGTGGCACGGCCCAACAAGTTTAAATGGGCCGGCCCAACTAGAGGCCCACAAGATTTTGCGGACCATAATGGGCAGGCTCAGCTAAAGGCCCACGAAATTTTGCGGACCATAACGGGCTGGCCGAGCTAAAGGCCCACAAGATTTTGCGGGACATAATGGGCCGGCCCAGGTAAAGGCCCACGAGACTTTTTTGTGCCATAATGGGCCGGCCCAGGTAAAGGCCCACAAGATTCTTGCAGGTCATAATGGGCCAGCCCAGCTAAAGGCCCACGAGATTTCACCGACATTAATGGGCTGGTCTAGCTGTAGGCCCACAGGATTTTGAGGACCCTAGTAGGCCGGCACATTAACTAGCTGCCATATTTTGGGCCAAATGCCGACCCATATTTGATCCGGTCCATTAATGGTCTGCCACGCTCGGGCCTAATTGTGGCCCATATGAGATCCAGCCCGTTAAAAGCCTACCACGTTGTGGGCCAAATTACGGCCCAGATTAGGTCTGGCCCTTTAAGAGGCTTTGGGCTCAATTATGGCCCATATCAGAATCGGCCCGTCAACTGGACACTATGCTTTTGGGCCCACTTGCTAAAGGCTCACTTTGTAATTCGGCCTGATATTAGTTTTGGCCTGTTAAGGGCCCGTTAAACATTTCGGCCCTATATTAAATTCGGCCTGTTAAAAGCTCGTCATATAGTTGGGCCTAACTACGGCCCGGTTTGCATCCGGCCTGCTCGCAGCCGATATCTAATTGGACGAAACAAGGACCCGGACAATTTTGGCCTGTTAAAAGCCCGTGATTTGATTCACACAATCATGGGCCGGGGTTCATTTTGGGCTGCTGCGTAACTAGTAGGAATTAAGAACAAACCTACTCTATACAATAAAGAAATTACGGCACAGTAACTAAGAATAAACCTACCCTACACAATAAAGGATTTAAGGTACATTACATCCACTGGGCATCAAAATTCGCCACCAGTGATCATAAAGCACAACGAAGAAGCATATTACAAAAACTAGGCACCATTGCAGCGTAACAAAATAATACTGAACCGAGACCACTTCCAAGATAGTTCAAGAAAGGTTAGCCTTTCGGGGGAACTGCTGCGCAAGCTGCTGAGCAAGGCTGTGAGACCAGCCTAGCATGTCGGTCATAGCTTCCAGGTGTAGCTGTTTAGCGATGAGGTTCTCATTGGTGTTCTCCACAATCTTTCTTAGAGATAGGATTTCAAGTCGAAGTTGAGTTGCAGAATGCCTTTCTGCTAGAACTTGGGACTGAAGAAGTCGAACTGATTCAGACAACAAATTCTGTGAGCTTGTCTGACTGTTAGTCTCAAGTAACTTGAACACTGCATCAAGACAAGACTTTGGGGTTGTCTCGCTATCTTCAAGATGTTTTGCCTTCTTTGCTGCAATATATGTTGGGTTTGTCTCACAGCCTTCAGCAGACTTGTGCATGCCATCAAGCATATCACCCTGAAACAAAGCAGAGAGATGACAGGTTCTACACGTGTATAAACAAAGATGGTAATTGTTCTGTCAATTCTATCCAATTTCAAATTAGAAAATAAAGAGTATGTTCAAAATATCAATAGCATAATTTGGCATTGTTCATAATGCGGGGAGCTTCACCACACTACTGGATTACCATGTCAACATAACAAGCATAGATGAAGGGCAAAGAAAATCATTGTATCTATTTTGGATAATGTGCATGGCATGTTGTTCATATCATCAGCCACATCAGTAAGATAAAACAGGAGGTGACAAGGTGCAAACGTGGGCTGCTTCACCACACACTGGATTATAGATCCACAAAACAAGCATACATATAGGGAGTATTAAGTAATGTGCATGGTATGAATAAGGAATTTGGTTTTACAAGTAAAACTTAGAACTTACGGTTCTTGCGAACATGCATTTTGGTAGAAACAGCAAACTAAACAGCAGTAAATGATAGGGAGTATGAGCAAATTAAACAGCAGTTGAGGATAAAGGCTTTAGAAGGACTGACTTACATTAACAGTTAACACCAGCTTTATAATGCCCTTCTCCATGGCAAGGGAAGGATAACTCAAGAATTTCAGCACAGAATCGTCTTCATAAGCATGGCATGTACTCTACATTTTGTAGAGAGTAATTGTAGATATGATAATACCGGAAGGGATAGAGGATAATGAAGATAAGATGCAGATTGATGCTACATAATCAACTACCAATCCCTGGAAGTACAAGCGTTACAGGACACAATGTCTGTGTATTCTACTTGTTGGTAAGATTAAATATAGATCTGATCTTTTTTAGTAAATGGTGGGCGAGGGAGATAAGATGCAGAATGCTACAAAATGAACCAATCCCTCTTCCCATAATACAGGAGTGTTTTGAACACTGGTGTACTGTACAAAACGTTCTTATATTATGGGACGGAGGGAGTAGCTGTTAATGTAAGTACAGTGATAGACCACGTTCAGTACTTACAAGAGGACTGCAGAGCTAAACCTCTTCAAAAGCATTGGGTTGATTCTAAATTTATGTAAGAGTCCATACGGATCTTATAATGTCCACCAAATGGACGATTACGAGGCTAACATGTGAAGTGATGCTACATAATCAAACAACTATGAAAGTAAGTATGGTCATACAGTGCAAGAGGTACTCACAAGAGCAATGCAGTGTGCAGTATAGTTGGGAGATTCTGTGGTCCCTTGAGAACGAATGTTCTTCTGCTAACAGTTTTCATACAAGTGAGACATTAAGGAAAATGCAGAAATGTAGTTCAAATTGTGATGTGATATCATAGACAGTACCTTACGCTGTAGCCGAGACCAGTGTGTAATAAGATTATTCCAGTCACCGTCGGATAAATGTAGCACCGGAGACTTTACAGAAATTTCGTTCAGAGGCTTTCCATCGAAGTGCGCTTGCCTCAGGTAGGAACGATACTTCATCAACGAGTGCTTGAAAAGCGCAACCAACCCTTGCTCGTCATCACAATCCAGTTTGCGCCTCGCCTATTTAAAAGAATGAAATCTTGTGTCTTCTTTCAGCAGAAACATATGCATTAATGACCATGAATAACATTAGTACATTACTTACGTGTAAGTTGCGGAGGAAGACTGGAAATTGTTCTATGTCTGCGGTATAATCTTTCCATGAAGGAAAGATGCGCACAAAGTTCTTGACAACAACATAACCTTTGTCTTCTAAACTGGGAAGAAATGGAATAGGGATCCTATTTGCTGCAATTGGGGCTCTCTCTGGTTCGAAAAGGGATTTGGCAACTGGATTTGGTGTACTCTTTGCTGGAATGGGGGTTTTGCATCATACAACTGGTGTTATGTCAACTGGCATAATCATACTGTTTGCTGCAGTTGGGGTCTGCTGAGTTGGGGCATCAGAAATGACCAGTGTAGTAGGGCTAGAGTCTGCTAGAGTTGGGGTATTTTGTGGGTCAGGTGATATTGCAACTACACCTAATGGGCTATTTGATTTATCAGGTGCCACTACCTTTTCCAAATACTTTCCTTGTGCTCCTCCACGATCAGCAATCACCCTCTTCCTTTTGAACGTCTGATACACAAGAACAACATTTGAATGGATAAATATGGTATGATGACAGATGGAATATGTACTGCAAATGGATAGGCAGGACGTATTCACATACACGATGTGTAAACTAAGCTAATGGCAGTTCAACAAAGTAGAAGCATCAGTTGCAAGATATGTGCGAGCAATGTAACCTTGGAAAGTTAGAGCAAGTACCTTGATGGGTGAATAAGATAGGGCATCTTCCTCTGACTCCTCCACTAGGGAGCTACATTGACTTAGGTCTCCCTCTAGCTCAGAATCACTGTTAGGATCATATTCTGAGCATGAATATGTAGGTGGAGAGTGTTTGCATTGCATTGCATCCAGACTTGATTTCAGTCCCTTAATGCCAAGTTTGACAACCATGGCATTGTTCTGCTTTATTCTTTTCATGCGCGCAAGCTCATAATCATTATGATGCTGTTCAGAATCTGAGATTCATGAAAACATAAAAAGTAGTCAAATTATCTATGGAATGCATTGCGGTTTCAACTTGGAGAGTGTCTCCCTATAAACCCCTGCATATGCAAAGTTCACCTACCCAACCGTGCTAACCAGACCACACACAGAGATACACACCCGAGCGTCGAACATGCATTTTCGAAACTAATTTAGGAACATTTAGCTGACCAATTAAACAACTCTGTTTTAGTAATATCATATTCGTATTTGAACAACTAAGCTTGTTTAGCTTGATGGGTGGAGCAGTGTTATTATGACACGAAGCATTTATTCTGATCGTATAGTGATCATAAAAGGGGGAAACTCTAAGCATATATTTTCTAGCAAAAGAGGGTTTCCCCTCCGATTTCTATTAAAGAAACCACCACAGAACCAACATGATCAATTAAACCCTAAGCATGATCAATTAAACCGTATTATGGCTGTGCCATGGCAGATTTGAAGCTGCAAACCGGAGAAATGATATTTAGCATCCATTGTTTGCTTCGAACTAAGAAATAAATTCTAAGAGATGAAAAGAAAGTAGAGTAACCAAGTTAAGATCTATATTCTGGTTGAGATCAAAAAGTTGAGGAAATATGAAGTACCACCTCTCTTGCGGTGCCGTGTAGGCATCGGGGGTGCGATGGCTGTTGGTGGCGTTGAAGTAGATCTGGGACGGTAGACGGGTGCATCGGGGGATAAGTCCCGTTGCGGTGGAAGAGAAGGTCGTGTGAGCGGCCCCGGCAAAGAGGACGACAATGTCGATGAAGCAGGAGGACGCGATGCAAGGCTATTGGTCTGTCGCCGTGGATGAGAAACGTCCATCTCTAGCAGTGGATGACGCGGTCTTGGTAGGCGCTCCGGCATGGTGGAGGACGGTGGCGATGGATGTGGTGGAGGATGGCGGCGATGGATGGGGTAGTGGACGGAGGCTGGTGTGGGAACGGGGTGTTCTAGCGCGGACGGTGTATGAATGGGAAAATGGAGGGAGTGGTACGGGGAACCATGTTTTTGGGACGCGCCTGTCTGAAATATGGGAAAGTTACGAACTTATCCCCCATTTCAAATTTGGACGTCTTGTCGGTTGGTGATAGGACGGTAATCTCACATCTCCCAAATATTTGCCGGTAACTATTTTGGGCGAGGAGAGGGTGTGTTGCCGCCCACAGTGTATGAACGGGGCTGACAGGTAGGGCGGTTGTGTCATGTATGACGGAAGTTACACATCTGCCCCTATTTAAAATATTAGCCTACATCTATTTCGGACGAGGAGAGGGTGTTTTTGCGCCCACCGTGTATGAATGGGGAATGGAGGGAGAAACAGAGGTCTTTCGGACGAGCTTGAATCAAATGAGTTTTGCCGCCCATGTTTGACGCCCACCGTGTCGGAATGGGCTCAGAGGCGGTCGTGTCATGTCTAATTGAAGTTACTAACCTACCCCTATTTAGAGCAGTGGAAATCGGGCTGATAGATTGTCCGTGTAATGGGTAGACAGTAATTTCCATCTCCCAAACACTTGGCTTCGGGCAGCCGATGTGGGAGTGGACATTTTGCTGTTTCTTTCGAATTTTGGGACAATAAGCATCCACGTTTACCCTGGCAACTAAATTCAAATCCATTTTGTATTCCTATATGAATCTTTATAAATCATTCTATGTGTTTTTATATATCTTCAAAAGGACGACAAAGATGTATTCCACTATCATATATGAATATGGTTTACAAATGCCGATACTCAAATTCAGAAACTAGAATCCAGTTTAAGGTGAATTCGAATATTTGGAACACTTCATGTCCAACTCAAATGTCACACGCAGCATAATGTGTACTCCCATTTAGATATGTACACAAGCGATGTATCAAGATTCAAATACCAAGTCAATCAACCAAGAATGTACGGAACTAATAGACATATAAACACTTATAGAGTATATGGATCAATAATATCAACTAACATACATAAGCCAGGCCGCTGTACTTTTTTTTGGCTACAACAACATCCATTTTTTAGCCAGCATCTTGGCCCTTTCCGATGCGTGCCACTTATGGTCCATCTATACTACTATTGCTGAATGCACATTCAGCCCGATTGGCATATTTGTAGGTCTGGCACAGCAATCCAAATGAAATGTCTCCGAGTCTTATCAACTAATACAGACTTGTGCTCAAATAAAATTACAAACAAAAAAAAACAAAAAAAACAATTATTACATGATCTCTAAAACAAATGGTTTGATTGATTACATGAATAGACAACACAAAGGTTATTCAACTATGGAAAGAACATTTCACCTTTGATTTACCAAGTATGAATTTAATTTCCTTTTTTCCTTCAGGACCTTAACAATCTGGTCAGTCTCAGCTTGCTTCATTTTGAAATCCACCAAATATTTAATGGTTGTCTTGAGTACTGCTTGTGATTGTGTTGTTTGCTTCCTCAACATGTCAACTTCATCTCTAAGTGCAGAAGCAGAATCTCTTTCTACCACTAGTTTAGCCTCTAGAGCATCATGAGTTGGCAATTCATAATGCACAATTGGGCCGGTGCCACTGCTATGGGATGATGCAACGTCCATGGGGACCTCGCTCTTTGATCTTGGGCTAACCTGTTTTGCCATTAAAGTTCCGATTGGATTCAGAAAAGTTGAAGTTAGCAAAACATCTCAACTGGGAGTTATAACAGCAAACCAGTTAAACAAACAAGGAATTAAAGAGTTTCAATTGGATGCTGAAAAATAGTTATTAACATCATTGTAACCCGCTGTTGCAGCAACAAAGCAGTTAAATAAACAAGTAGATATTTAAGTTAAGGCACACATGTAATTCTTAATAGTAAGTATCAAACACATAGATAAGCGCAGTCTACAATATGATTAACAGGCTGTGCCATTATGTAATCAGTAGAAAACTAAATTAAGACAAGCAACGTAGTTGAACAATTTTGCAATAAGTGGCTAACTAAAATTCCGAGAAGCAGGTAACTGAACTTACGCTAGTTCTTTGTACAGGCACACTGCAACTTCTTTTTCGCTTACAAGGTTGTACGAAGGAGTCCATGGCATCAATTGCTTGGATACGCAGTCCCAATACTTCTTTCTTCCCACACTGTATGGGTAAGTCGAATGGTTAATCTGGTAAGATGGTGCATCCTTGATATGTTATATGAGGACGTGTAGTCAGACTAGTTGTAGCCAAACACATCACACTGGCTTTTACTGTATATTTCATGCGATTACTTTTGGCATATCGAGATCTAACCAATCTACAATAGGATGAAAAGACTGGCATCCTTCACATTATTGGCGAACTCAGTTCATAGAAACAAGCAATTCAACCATTCTATGGGTAAATCAAAAGCGCCACTGGAATATTTTTCACTATCCAATCATACACGCAAAAAGGGCGACGCCACCATAGGGGCTAGTATGGGCGGCCGCCTCAGGTGGCTGGAAAGTGTGCACCTAGTTTGAGTCGTCCAGGTTGGCCCATGCTAGTTTTGTTCGTCCCAACGCACGAGCAGGCAATGTAAAAAATGAAGAAAAATGTTTCAATTTGGATGGGCCAATAACATAAGTGCAAGGCAGACCCTATAGCAGGCTCGCGGCCCAAACGAGCGCCTCCCATATCGATCGACAGCAGGAAAAATCCCAATTCATTCGCTCCAGCCTCCAGTCCGGTTCGCTCCTAACCTAGCCGCCGTTGAACATACCGACACAGCACTTCCTCGCGCCCTCGTTGGAGGGCGGTCGCCGGGCTTCAAGCGAACGGAAGGACAAAAAGATGAAGATCCAACCCTGGGTGTAGCCTGCGTGGGAGGCAGCGGCGGCAGCACGGGCATGGCATCGAGCTTGCGCAAACGGACAGCCGCAGCTTGCAAGATTAGCATGCGCAACGAGCAAGTACATCACATCCCTGATTATCTCTAATTCAACTCTTCAATTTCTGGCCAATAGTTAAACCTGACGGTGTTGTAAAACTGCTTGTATGTAGGGAATCTATGAGAAAATGAAACCAATTTCTACTTATTTTATAACTCCCCCAATCAATACTGAACTGACTGAATCTGATGTATCTAATCAAGTTTCCGGTGCAAACATACAAGCTCATGTTGTTCTTGAGCCTGAAGTGTCTAATGAACAGACTACTAATGAAGGATTTGATGCAAACATTTTACATGCTCCTGGTGATGAACATATAGTGTCTAATGAGGGATCTAATGCAAGCATTTTGAAAGCTCATTGAAGGATTTAGTGTCTAATGATGATCTACTATGTTGAGAGAGACAGAGATTTGCAGGCATTGATGACAAGCAAATTATAGTGCACTCTCATAGCTTGAGGAAACGTCGAGGCCATCTACCAGAAAGTCCCTGTATCATGACAACATAGCATAAATACTTTTCTAATCTGTTGTTTGAAACTATTGGCATACTTGTGCAGGATAGATATATTGATTTGTAGTTTGCGCACTAGTTATACATGCAATTACACTTCAATATTTTCAGCCAGAGAATGAATAATTCAAGCAGATACAGACCATGTTTGTAGTCCTTGTACACCATTTTGCATTTTGTGTTTTTTGGTGCTTGCATCATTTAGTGTTTATAATCTGAACTACTTTGGATCATTAGCTGGTTTTCAAAGTGCATGTAGCTTCACATTTCTCAAGTTATGTTGATTTTCGGAGTGCAAGTGCCTTCGTATAGTTTAAGTTAAATGTTCGCCCCTGGTAACTTGAAATTTGTGGATCAACCACTGCACACAAATCATACACGAATGCCAGTACGAATTAAATGAAATGCAGGGACTTACGCTAGCTCGTTGTACAGGCTCACTGCAGCTCTGCTTGCGCTTGGGATGTTCCATGTACAAGTCCATGTTACCACTTGCTTGGATGTGCATGCCTTGTGCTCCTTGCATCCCCCTCTGGATTTTTGACACGACAAATGGTTGATCAAATAAGAGGAATCGACCTTGATGTTGTATCGGAGGACAGATACTTACAAGGCTTATACGGGTGTGCAGGATGTGTACCAGATCCCATAGCGCCATCATGCTTCGCTAAAATATGGATTTTCTTGTTTCAGATGATATCTCCAGAAGAAATAAGAGTTAAGGTCAGAGTTGCATAAGCAGGTAAGCTAAGAGAGCAGTGAAAGGATATCCAAACATTGTCGGAACAGTGCACAAGGGAGTGATGTGTGGATACCTAGTTCGGGTCGGTGTTAGGGCATGCTCGCCTAGCTAGAGTGCGGGTCACTTCAGAGCCGTTGAGGGTGATGCGCTGGCGTTGGCTGGCCGCGCACGGATGCATATCTTGAGTGGTAGCGTAGCGCTATGATGTGGTGGACGAGACCGTTGGTGAA
>NC_041384.1:215093168-215094320 GCF_002162155.2 Triticum dicoccoides
TGTGGTCGACGTTGTCGGTGGACCACCCAGTGCGGTGGACGAGGGCGTAGATGAGGTAGCTCCTGTGCGGTGGTGAAGCGCGACCGTCGTCTTCGTCGTCATCGTCCGGCACAGAGGTGGGGACGGTGGGAAAGAGACGAGACGAGGGGCGATTCAAGAGTTGGCGGCGAATTAGGGATTTGAGCAATCTGGGAGCGGAAGGGGACGGTGGAGAAGAGAGATTTTGTAGGGCTGGAATTGGGGCCGCCAGATATTTCAATCCGAAACATGGAAGCGCGAACTTATATTGTCGTCGTCCTTTTTTTGGGGGGGAGGGGGTGGGTGGCTGGGTGCTACGCGTCCGTCCGACACACGCGACCACCCCGACAGGACTATGCTTCGATGCCTTAAGGCACCTGCCTTTGTGTCCATGACATATGGGCCCAACAGGTGGCTGGCCCACATGTCAGTGACCCAAAGGCAGTTGCCTTTGAGGCACCGAAGCAGTGTCCACCCCGACACAACCCTGGTTTGCCTGGTGCGCCTACATTTGAGAATGCAAACGAATCTGTATGTATTACCATGCCCGTGTTTTCCTTGCAATAATTAGTCATTCGAAACAAGATACTCCATCCGTTCACTTTTGTAAGTCGTTTCAGACAACTTAAAATGAACTATTTTGCACATTGTCTGAAATGTCTTCAAGGTCTTATAAAAGTGAACAGAGGGAGTACTATAAATTAATTAATGAAGAGTTATTTGAAAAAAAATTGAAACGGTACCCATGCTAACGTGGATTAGAGTGTGTGTCACATAATTAGTTATTTGAATTAGAGTGTGTGTCACGTAGTTAGTTATTTGAATTAGAGTGTGTGTCACGTAGCGATCTCCAATTCTAACATGGATTTCGCATTTCACTGTATCCACGCTACTTTTTTAATACAAATTCATATGTATATGATGAACACCATGGTAGTGAGAAAACTTTTGGATGGATTCAAACATATGACCTACAAAATAGCACATAAACTGGGTCAATGTCAACTTTTCGAAACTTAGTATGGCACGAATTCGAAATATTTACCCGTATGCCTGGTCCTCAGTTCAAATCTTACAATGTACACCGAATTGAAACATCAATATTAAGTCTCGTACTATGTACATTCAAATGTT
>NC_041384.1:215094482-215109611 GCF_002162155.2 Triticum dicoccoides
ACAAACCCTACATACTTCCTGTATCGGTCAATCTTCCTCTCCTAACCACCTTAGGAAGCTATCGGTTTCCAACACACGTTCATTCTTTCTCTCCATGTTTCGATCTCTTAGTCTCTCAACTACACATCAACCCCTTTTTCCACTATGTTACCAAATGTACTAGATCATTGATGGCGGGCGTTGCTGCGCCCTTTTATTTTGACTATAAAATGGTAAAAACGTACAAATGAAGATACACTAATATTAGAAAAATTACAAAACTTTGGGCACACATGCATATGCTTACGATTGTGTGTCGAAGAGGAACATGAACATTCATTATCTTACATTCCTGTGAAATATTGTGTTGTGCATCAAAGCATAGAACAATGGTAGCCAAGCATCAAATGCTATCAACTAAGAAAGACCCATTGTATATTTTCTCTCCAGAAGGTGGAACACTTCAACTTTCATTAATATAGAGACTTTGGGGTATGGTTAGCTCAGCTACAATCAAGAATCCCCAAGGGCCCCCAGCTTCAGAAAATAAGCTTGAAAGAAAGTCCTTTTTATTTGAGTGGTTTCGAGGAGACAATACCCTTTTTCCTTCAACATTCAACAAAAGTTGAATCAAGGAATAACAATCTAACAGGAAATGTTGATTACATGATAGCAAGCATAGCATTATAAACAATACATAGTTAATTGAGAGCATTGACTACAAAATTATAAGGACATTCTACAAAACTTAAAACGATCAAATCATGTTGATAACAGCCTGCACATCCTTCCCTGTGTTTGCAGAATAATAGTTCTTGAACACAGGCCACGGTAGCAAACATATGGTTCAAAATGGATGCTAGTTACACATTTGTTTTTGTTTACTATCTCTGGTTTGGACTATTAAGCAGTGCCTGCAATGCAGAATGTGAGTTAATCTAGGCTGAATACCACGAATAAACTACAAATTGATGCACTTAATTTTCGCCAAGCATAGAAAATTGTGACATATATGTCAAAAAAATCTAAAGGACATGAAGCCACGCTGCTAGAGGCCTATACAAGACATACATGGCACTTCTATTCAGTTTTATATGTGCCTGTTTAAGGAGACATAATCTGAGTCATAAACATGTAAATCAAAAAATGAAATCAATACTATGCCACAGTCCTGTTCAACATCGATCCATTTGGCTTTATATGTAATGCATATGTCTGCAAATGACACATTAATCAAAATAATATTAAGAATGATAGAAAATGGAGGTGGCTACCTGGCAGAAAAGGTAAGCAAGGGTGACTTGCTCATAGATCATTTTCTTCAATATCACTTTCTCATGAATACTTTCTTCAGTATCACTCAAGAATCATTACAGAACTACATACCTGAGTAAGAGAAAATTTCAATGTTTTGTCAATATGAATGATGGTTACTTGCTCGTGCATTTGTAAAATAACAAAATAAAACCTCCAAAGAAGAACTATAAACCCTTCAAAAAAAGGACCAACTATAATATTTTACTGTTAGCCTATTGTGCGGCGCCGGCCCGACGTTCTATTCCTCGAGTTCTGTTCCTACTTGTGCATGGTCTTGTCGTTTGTTTTCCGACGCGAGATGAATCTGATCAAGCAAGCGGACGGCTCGTAAACTAAGTACGTTTGTGTGTTAGCTACTTTTGCTAGCACATAGAAAAGGAATCGATCAAGTCACGTGCATGTGTTGTATGTGTGTGTCTCCCGACGGACACTGCACAAAGACCTCTGACACTGCAGCCGCAGGAGAATGGGTAGAGGAGAAGAGGAACATGATGTACCATGTTGTGTGGAGGGGACACCGACACGAAGGACAGGCCTCAACGAATGTAGCGGCTTGCCGTTAGATGATGTCATTGTGCTGCCGCCAGTTAGTAAGACACGCCGTGTGTCCTTCCATTTACGATGAGTCGGACTGTCAGAGAGGAGCACGTCCCCGAGGACAACCACCTCGGCCTTGAGCTCGAACCACACGAGAAGGACGTCGTCGTCGTGGTCAACAACCATGTCCTTCTATGGCCCGCGTCTTCTTTCGGCGAGGCGTCATCGGGAAGGTGGAGGCGCAGTCGCTCGTACCTCTCTGGGTTCTCATCGCTAGCATGGCCGGTGGGGGTATGGACTCTTGACGTGGTGGAAACGGACGCTTTACTGCAGCGCTTCAAGACCGGCTGATCAGCTCCAATCGCCCACATGCGGCATTGATGCATCTTTAATGCCTCGCTGAACACCCGCCGGAGTAGCTGCCAATTAACTGCAGGCCTTCAATTTTGTTACTGGAGTAGCTGTCCGCTCCAATGGCGAGAAGTAGTGCTCAAGAGTTTGATTAGGCGGCCAAAAACGCTTAGGTGAAGATCTGACGGCCAAGAATGATAATGGCCTGAGATGGTTGGAAAGGTGCTCAGTTTTAATATATCTAAATTTACCTCACACACCCGCCATTGCACCCCATGCTGAGCTCTCTCTCCCCCCTTTCCCTCTCACCCTCTCGCGCTAAATACATGCATTGCATATCTAGCCCCCCAACCTCTCGTGCATGCGCACACACACATGTTGTATATCTAGGTCACTCCCTCGAGACTGTCTCACTCTTTCTTCCACACGGCGGGCCACACTCGCTCAATCTCGCTCTCTTTATCTGAGTCTCGTTTAACCTCGTTTTATTTCACACACAAATGATATATCTCCCTGTTCGGGCCTCGATCGACATACTCTATACTCTCTCATGCAGATTGTCTATCTAGGTTAGTCCATCCAAGCCGCCACCACTCTTTCGACCTCATGGTGGGCCACGCTCACTCTCTCTCTCTCTCTCCGTATGTCTCGATTGACCTTGCTCTTTCTTGGACAAAAACGATATATCACCATGTTGAGCCCAATTTGACCTATTCACATTGTATACTCTCTCACGCACATCGTCTATCTAGGTCACTCTCTCCAACCCGTCTCACTCTTTCGATTGCACGACGACCCTATGTGATCAGTTGACCTTGCTTCCTCTCATGCACAAAATATATCTACACGTCTGTGACTGGATCATCTCTCAAGCTCTATCTTACAGCCCTCACCCTTGCCAAAAAGCTCAATCGGACAATATCTCTCTAGAGCATACATATTTGTTCAATGAATGTTGGACCACACTCACTTTGTCTCTCTATCTATATGTCTCTCGATCGACCTCACTTTCTCACACCGGATCTTCCACGCATTGAAGCTACTACCTCTCCATCCCTCGCAAAGCCGGAGCTATTTACATTGCGAGGGGCACTCCAACCTTGGATTAATTTGTGTAGGCATTTATTCTGGTCGGTTTAGAGTATATTTTCGTAGCATTCGGCCCACAACTACTCCAATCACCGTAGCGGGTAATTAAGCTATGGGGAGCACCTAATTTGAGCACCGGGGAGCCGTTGGATCGAAGATGCAGCGGCACACACGAGGCCTGAATGTTTTATTTGCAAAAAACCTTTGGAGAGTTAGGAAATTGTGCATAATTACAAATACTACTCCCAAGCCATTGGATCTCACTTCCAACGGTGTAAAAACTCGTATCACCATAGTATCTAAGCTGCGGGGTGGATGTGATATTCTATGCCGCTGTCATTTTTGTTCGTAAACTTGCAAAAATACATGTAACTCGTGCCGTTACTTGTATAACCGCGCAAAGTGTTTGTTCAGAAAAACCATCCTACACTGAAATATCGGAATAACACACGGGGGTCCCACTTGTCATTAATCAAATTTGGACCTAAAACTAACAAATCTGAAAGACAAGATTCGAACTGGCAACCTGGACTACAAAGCGTAAGTTGATAGCCTGAAAAAACGAACGGTTGTTGGCTTTGTCCCATAACTTGATTTTATACAGTACTTGCGTTGAGTAGAGTAGAGGGAGTGCCTCGTCAACACGTGCATGACCGTTATCTCACTTACTGGTGGGTCCCAGGTCTGTGATCTCAATCTCTCTTCTCTCCATCGTCTAACCTTTGCACGGGCACACACGAAGAGCGGCGCTAGCTTGCCGTGGTGTTATTACAACTAAAAAAACTTGGAAAATAGAAGAATCGCCTAGAACAAGAGACATTGTGGCTGGTCGAGACGGAGCTAACCACATCTATCCTCCGTGACACGTTTCCACGATGAAGCTGTGTGGCTAGTGGGGTGTTTTCAACCGACTGGCTGGGTCCCGAGGTCGAACCATAGGTACTCTACTACGTCTGATACAGTATATTTTTACACGCACATTTTTCCTTCGTGCCGAGACGTGGCACACCCTACCGCGCGGTTTCGGGGTCCTCCCGGGTGGTGCACGCATATATTCTTCCTGACGTGGGACGCCCTACCACGCATTTTCTGGGTCCTCCTCGGTCATAGCGCCGAAGCAAGTAAATGAGTCGTCAAATCACGAAAGACCACCTTTCCCGCTGAGTACATCAGTGAAGCACGGTGGCTAGCTAGTTGGGCTAGTTCGACCGATTAGCTAGGCCGCCGCCACATTTGTTTTTTCACCCCTTTTTTATCAACTTGCCGGCAGGTAAATTTAAATATCCACCGCGGCGTTGCTCTGGTGTTTGGGTGCGGCAGGATTTTTAATTTTTTGATTGATGGGAGCAGGCACAGCAGGATTTTTAATTTTTTGATTGACGGGAGCAGGCGCGGCAGCAATTAGTCATGATGACTCCGCCTGTACCCACTGCTCCCTGATGTGAGAAGTCGTCGACTGGTGTTTTACCGTGGTGAAAACCAAAAGATTCCCCACTCCCTCCGCCTTCCCATAGATTGCATTGCCTTTCAGCCGTTTTGCCCCCTTTGCTTCCTCTCCCCATTGCTTCTACCTGGTGCCATGGCGGCACAGCAGATCACGGAGTCCGAGGTGAGGCTCCTGACACAGGAGCTCCATGCCAAGGATGCAGAGCTCAGGGCCAAGGACGTGGAGCTCCGTGAGCTCAAGGAGGAGAGGAGTGACATGCTCCTATGTTATGTGCGGGAGTTCATGGAGCTTCAAAAGCGGTAGGCATCCACCACAAAGATGCTCGAGGCGTCGGCGGCATTGCTGCAGAAAGCAGGAGATACGATAGGCCGTTAGGGGAGCCAGCTGGAGCGTGAGCGGGCCGATCGTGACGAGGTCCAGGATCGCCTCAGCCACTTGGTGAACCAAGTTGCCACGCACGTGTTGCGGTTGCGTGATGCCTACCGTCATGCCAACGCGATGATGCCGGCCGTCGGGCTAAACCCTCTGCATGGGCATGTCCATGTCTCGGCGCAGCATGACCGTTGGATCAAACTCATACGGTGCAGATCAGTCACTGTAGCACAAAGCGTGTGGGTGTGTTTGGTTGCATTCTCATCTCAATATAGTTGTTTCCTCTTCGTGTATTTTTGTCAACCTACTAGTGTGGACTCATGCACCCTTCATGCACTCTGCCAAACACCCAAAAGTGGGTCGAGAAGGGAACTTTTGCTCCCATCCCGTGCACCCTTCATACACCCTGCCTAACACTATTCGTGCTTCATGTGGTTCATGTTTCGTGGAGTACTGTAGCACCATACTCTCCATGCGCTGTGGACCTAGTTCTGTTAACATTGATCTCATCGTCCATTCTCGGCCGGACAGTCGAAAAAGCGGTACTATGTTACATATAGGAGCAGTTGACATGCGCACAACATCATTTGTTATCGTCATATCTTACTACACTAGCAACAAGATTGTGTAGTACTGACGTATGAACCACTGCACATGCCTAGTAGTAGGAGCACTGTGTATGTTCAAGTGGCTGCCGTGTTTCGCACTCCTCCATCGTAAGAGTGGAAACGCTTGCTGTAATCATTTTTTTCTTCTGAAAAATAGTGGACACGCTCTACCGTGCAGATCCTCCTCCATCCATGCACTAAATTACTCACTTTCGCCGACGTGTGGGACAGCCAGCATCGGGGTCCACCAGCCATGCACTAAATTACTCCGTAGTAGAGTGATGGTAGACTACCCCGATCGAAGCGCCGCAGTAATGCCCAATGAGCCGTTAAATCACAAAACCCCCTCCTTTCCAGCAGTAAGTTGGACGGACGAAACAACCATGATTTCACTCTTCTCTCTCAGCTTCGTCTCTACCCAACCCTCGCTTCTGCATCATCTTTTTCCTCATTTCTTCAAGAAAACCACGACCTGCTTCTGCCATTGTTCTTCTCTCCCAAAGAAGGAAAGGTGAGCGCATCAATGGTGTTGATTCTGGCCAAGGCCCGGTCTTGCAACCCCAAGACTGATCCTATAACTCGCTCTCTTTTCTTCTTTTGGGTTTGTGATTATGGTTTCTTTTCTTTTATTTCTATTTGAAAGTTTCTTGATGGACGCTGGAGCACCGGCCGAAGTGATGTCTATGGCTCCGGCCAAAACCGTCGAGGCTCATGGTACGAAGAAGCGCAAGCACCCCGCCGAGACTACCATAGACAAGCTCAAAGCCATCGCCCTATCCAAGCCCCCCTCTCCGGGATCCCTCATTAAGCAAGTCCAGGTAATATCTCTTCTTGACGATCTTTTTCTCGATCTTGATCGTGTTTTTTCATCTAACACGCAGTACTAGTACTAGTAGTACAACTTTCTGGGTGATCTTGCATGTGATTTTTGTGTGCCAAATGACAGTTCTAAATTCCTCTTTTGACCAAAACATGCGAGAGGTTGACACTGATTTCTTATAGATTACTTTCAACTACTCCCTCTGTCCCAAATTTCTTGTCTTAGATTTGTCTAGATACAGATGTATCTAATACTAAAATGCGACTTGATACATCCGTATCTAGACAAATCTAAGACAAGAATTTTGGGACGGAGGGAGTTCTTTATGAACATCAATGCTACCTTTTAAGAGGGTATATTTGCCTCAGTAACTTGTGTTATGGATATTGCATGTAATCCCTCTGCTCTCATGCCTTTGAAGACATGTTCTTGTGTCTTTGTTCACTCATTTCTGTGTGTATATGTAGTCATATATGGAGTATAATATTGAAAATCATCTTATATTTCTGAACGGAGGTAGTAATAAAATATGTTTTCTGTTTGAATTAGAACCAGGTCCGCGATGGAGATGAAGTTCTCCAAGTCATGCCGTGTGAACTGGAAGACCTGATGATGAGTTCTACTGCTGAACTATCCAGCTGTTGTGTCCTTGTCGCCACGTGTCCTGAACTAGTGTTTTCCTGTAGCATTGTTGTCAGGCGTGTTCTTGAGGTTGTACTTGACCACAACAATTTCCTGGCTGTGCCTTCGATTACAAAGGGTGTGGTTCTTGTAAAGCTTCCCAACAAATCTGATGTGGCCTGTCTTCATCATCATGTTTATGAGTGGAAAGACCACTCTGTTAGGTTCTCCAAGGTTGACAAGATGGTGATGGTGCATGTAGACATCTCACACGAAGTCCATGGCCTAGTCAGTTATGCGGGGTTCATCCCGTAGGTTGGTGGCAAAAAATAGTCTGCAGAGTTTAGTTAGTGCAACTTTGCTTATCTGTAGTAAGTACTATTGTTCAGTACTTGATTTGTGTTTGTGAACCCTGTATTGTTTATTAGTACTACCGCTTTTGGTGTGTGGTCAGTCCTGAGAACGGTCTATGTTAATGTCTGTCCACTCAATTTAGTCTATATATTTTGAAGTATGCATATCATATTTTTTGTGAGGACGGTCTATCAATTATGGTTACACTCCAATATCTGTATGCATTGCAGGGTTTATCGCACCCACCAAGATTTCCAGCCCCATGGATGTTTGGTCCATACGATTTGTCACGACCTTTGGACTCTCCTGCTTGTGGGAGTAGGCGGGGCCCCTGCATGCCACGCGTAGTTGAACAATCAATCTTCTGTTTAGTACTTCAACATAGTGATTTCCTGGTAAGGATTCACTCGTGTCACATCAAGTAAATCTTATTGATTTACTGTCTAAATCTTATTGATTTAATGCCATGTTTTCTTTCTTTTCCTGCAATTTTACGATGCAGGTTTTTCCATGTGACATTCATCACATAATAAACCGTTTGGTTTGCTCTATGATGGCTATTTTTGTAGGTTTCACTTCTTATGTCGTGTCAGTAACGAAGGCACTGTCCATCACTTATATTACTGGAAAAAATTGGATCAGTCTGTTGTCTGAGTACAAGCTGAATCCCTATGATGAACTGCAGTTTGGTTTAACAAAAACGCCACAATTAGTCCTTCTCGCGTTTAAAAGAAATGAAGAAAAAGACTGGATCACGGTCATGGATCCTAGTCAAGTTAGAAAGCTGATCATAGCAGACCAGACACGATCGCCGCTGTCTAGGCACAGATCGAGCACCAACAGTTGCTCTAGCACTGACAGCGGCAGCAGCTCAGTCTGATCCAGCTGAGGATTGGGCTCCGACCGTGTCAGCGGATCAGTCTGATCTACCGGAGGATCGGGCATCGACACCGGCACCTGCTCCGACACCGGCACCAGCTCTACAAGGAGCACCATCTCCGGCAGCAGCAGCGGCTTCGGCACCTTCACCAACACTTGCACTTGTATATGCTCTGGCCCGTGCAGTTGCACCAGCAACAGACTGGGCTGCAGTTCGCACTTCATATACCAAAGTCCTTACAAAAACCGACATGTCCACCTTCTTGGTAAGCATTGGCCGCCCAAGTGTTTCGTTCTTTTTTCTTTCCATGTTGTTTCGCATGATTCACTGTGTTGATCTAACTGTTTGGGTATGTCTTCTTGTTTGTAAACAGAGAATTCCTAGAGCAACGAGGGAGTCGTTCAACAATCCGGGTGACCGCGGCCAAGTTTCTCTTACCATGCGCAGCCTTGGTGTGAATGAACCTGCTCAATATATCGTAAGTACAAAGGATGGTCGCTTGATGATTGATGCTAAAGGATGGTCAAGGTTCAAATCTAAATCATATCTTGCGGTAGGGGATGATGTCAAAATCGAACTTTCTCGGCAAGGAGAGCTGGTCCAAATCAACTTTGAAATTCTTCAGTAGCAGCACGCAACTGCCTAACTGATCTATCCTCCGAGAGATTTTGATGTAATAATCTGGCATGGTGAAACAAGTGTCCTGTGTGTATAAGTAGTATGATAGTATTATTTATCACATGGTATATCGTTGATAGAATTGCAACTCTGATTGCTGGTTAGGAACTGTCGTTCGATTTCATTCAACATCTGCCGTGCTTTATTCAATTTTGTGTATTCGCCTTGCGACATCATCTAAAACCAGCGTCGTACCGATCGCTTGCAATATGAAAAGCGCTGAGGTAGAACACGTGGGCCCCCAAACATGCAGGATCGGCCTACGGCCCAAAGTCCAGAACCTGGTTTCGAGAAGCACTAGCTCAGTGCAGAAGTGGCGTCCTCCTCCTGCTGTGGGTTGGGCGAAGATGAATGTTGATGTTGCATTATCTCGCAATGGTGAAAGGGGAGCCCTGGCAGTTGTGAGCCGGGATCATACAGGCTTCTTCCTTGGAACATCGGCACTGGTGTGCGAAAGTGTTACTAATCCAGAGATCCTAGAGGCAATGGCATGTTGCGAGGGGCTATCTCTGGCTCTTTACTTAAACCTGCAACAAGTTCAAATTAGCACCGATTGTTCAGCAACAGTCAAGCATATCGGAGAGGCTTACTTGGGGCCCGGCAAAGTTATTATGGACGAGATCAATATGAAGAAGAATATGTTCCAAACCATGGAGATCATACATGAAAAATGCGAGTGTAATGTTGAAGCGCATGTGCTCGCAAAAGCTGCTACTTCTTTGCCCTGTGGACGCCATCTTGGCTCACAGGAACCCCCGAAATTATTTGTATACCTATGACTGTTAATCTTCAATAAAGCAACTTTTATCCCTCAAAAAAACATCTGAGTATTATATTCTCAGCTGAACCCCCATAATGCTCGTGCGTTGCAGAGGGAGTATTTTTCTCGGCAAGGTGAGCCTGTGATATAAAAGATTTGTATATTTCTTATAGAGGGAGTATCTCTCTATTAAAAAATATATTTATGTGTAACTAGTTACTCCTGTCTTTCTACTTCCTTTCGCTGATATGTGGGGCAAACGACAATGGGGTCCACGTGCCATATGCACAAATTAGAGTGCACAACTTCACGGTAGACACACCCCGGTCGTAGCGCCGCAGTAATGCCCAATGAGCCGTCAAATCACAACCCCCCTTTCCAGCTTTAGTAGTAAGCTGGACGGACGAAGCGGCAATATTTCACTGGGCCTGAATCCCTTTCTCCCTCCTCTGCTTGTTCAGAGAAAACCCCCTCTCGGCGATTGCATAGGGTTTTATCATGGAGAACCAGGTACGAATTCTTCATCCATCCCTGATAAATCCAAGTCCCTTGGTCGCAGGTAATCCTAGGATGGCAGTCGCTGCCGTTGATGCATTTTTCTTCCTACTGAATCTAGTGTGTTTCATTTACAGTTCCCAAAGTGCGAGTACCCTACAGGTTTCTGCGCCCTTGGCGAGATGCCACACTTGTTCCTTCTCATCCTAACACAGCATTTTGAAACGCGCACAATATGTTCCTAGAATCCTCTTTTCTATCTGGGAGGGTGGGGTTTTTTTGAACATGCTGTGTTCTCATATTATTTTTCCTGCAATGTATTATTTGCTCTACCAGAACACATGTACTCAAGATGCTCGGCCTTGCCATAACTAAATACACTAGTTTAATGGTCACAGTGAAGACAAGCCATGGATATAAGTTCAGAGTTGGGTTCATGAACCAAGAAGATCACTGCTTTTTTTATGGCCGAACTTGGATAAACTATCTCAAGTGTTATGGACTGAAAGTTGGCGCACGAATGTTGATGGAAATAGCAGAACCTGGTCTCATCTTCACTGCGATCTTCCACCCCGACGTCGTTCCAATTGTTCATCCATGTTAGTTTTGTATCTGGTTCTTGCTTGTTGCCTCGATTACTTCTTAATCCACCTATTCTTCCTAACTAATCACAATTTAACTTTAGAAGAAGCAACGAATCTCTCACGAAGATGCTACTTCTAACTAATATTTTCTTATAATTGGTGGCACATGTAGGTTTTTTTAGAGTAAAGCAGTCTGCTCGTTTGTTACTCTGTAATAACTCGGCTGTTACTAATGGCACTGAAGTTGACTGGATCGACATCCATAAGTTCCTACACTTTATTGATCGTCTTGAGGTCCTTGTGGGGCGTTTCAATGGTGGAAGACCACGTGGGATATGTGTGCCACCGCTGCACTCATTGAACAGGTCCAACTGTGTCGAGAAAATTCTGGTATGAGCTGTTTTCTGTTATATATGTTGTTCATAAACTATTGCTTATACACAGTTTTACAGCTGTGATCTTCTTGAAATAGGAACTGCCGAGTTCTATTGTTCCTATACAGATGCCTGACCATGGTCGGGTCAGACTTGCGCTTGGTCACAACATGATGTTTATGTCGACCTACTCAATTCCCCTTGGAGGTGAAAAGATACTTATTCATGGGTGGACTCAAATAATGAAGGCTCGTCTTCTTGGAGAATAGGACAGAAGATTATGTTCATGCTTTTCCATGTCTCTAAAGCGAATATCCTGTTTATTGACCACGTTGCGAGATGAAGCCGCTTTTAGAAGGTTGTGGATGCGCGGGCTGGCGCCTGGGCCTTGTCCTGGTGCTTGGCGGCCTCACCCTTGGTTAACTTTAGGCGAAGTAGCACTGTTCGAGGCGTGCTTTGTACGGTTGAACCTGTATAAGTACTCATACTGCTTTCAGCTTTGGTTGTTAAGTGCCCCTGCTGATTTCAGTTAAGGTTGTTAAGTACTACAGTCTATCGTGTTTCTTCAGTCCTGTCTTCCACCAGCCGCCAAAACCAAACCAGCGCCGGCGGGGCCGCCTGCTTCCGCCTCCCATGGCTGGCTGCGCCTCAGCGCACGCATCGCCGCCCCACCGTCTCCTAAATCGTTAACGCCGACGTCCTCCGCGCGCTTTGGTGCGCTCGCCGCGGCGCCGCCCTCTCGGGTTGTCAACATGGTCAACAAACAACAGGAATCGGCAGAAGTACGTGGAGAGGATGACAATAGGGGCCCACCACGTCAGCATATGGAAAAATAAAATGCTTCCTCCTAGTGTTTTCCTGACATCTGGGACCCATGACATTGGGAGCGTATATAGTCAATAGACAAGAGAACAGCACAAGATCGGCTGACACTTGGGACGTAGCTACTCAAGCAGTATTTTTTTTGTTTGGTATTGTTGAGACGGAGCAGGGTTTGAACTGGGCTGTGGCCTTTCTAGCCCAGGCTTATATTTTATGTTCACCATGTGACCAGCCCAGCTATTTTTTCTTTGAGAAAATGAGCCCAGTTTATTTTTTCTGAAGAATACCCAATCCAGGCCTACTTATATTTCTAAGCCCTGATGGGCTGCAACTCTTTCAAGACGCCTGCAAATCTTGAAAGTAATATGAAATGGGTTGTAAATATAAAAACAGATGACAAATTGGCAATTACTTTATAATTTCTATATTTTATTACATTTTCAGATTCCTATTTCACTCGGCATTAACCTAATTTAAATATATCTTCAAAGTACTTTAAATCTGGCTGGACATTTCGGTATTAAAAATAGTTTAGAACCCATAGAAATATGCGAAATTGGCCCTGGCCAACCAAAAAAATGACTGCAATAAATTGCATAAGAAGTTGCCATGAGCTATATATAAATTATTAAAAAAAAGAGGGAGTGGTCTGACTTGTGGGCCTGTTTAGTGGACGCGTATGCAAGATTTTTTTAGTTATTATATACGTCAACAAACCATTCTAGTAGACGTAACCGTTGGATATCAATCCAACAGCCGTCGTGTTTCTTAAATCTCTGATCTTCTTTCTCCAGCCGCCAAAGCAGCACCGGCGGGACCGCCTACTCCTGCCTCCCGTGGCCGGCTGTGCTGTCGTGCAGGCCTCAACACCCCCTACTACTCCCACTGCTGGCCAGGGCATCCCTCTACTCACCCACACCCTCTGTTATTCTGTGGCGACGGCAGCCTCACACCGCAGCCGAACCGGTGAACGCTCGTACTCCTCTCCGCATGGGCATCCACTGCCGCGTCTTCCCCGGCTCCGCATCGTCCCCTTCCTATGCCTCGCCGTCGTCCACCGCCGTGGTGCTCTCAGCGTGGCGTGGTCAATGTGGTCAACGACCAACTTCCATCGGAACAGTACTGTACGTGGAGAGGCTGACAGCTGGGTCCACGACAGTCGCAAGGAAGTGCCTCCTTGTTACGCGCAACATAATTATTCCTCCACCTGACAGCGGGGACCCACTGGACGGGTCACCAGTATTTTGTGAAAAAATCGTTTCCCCCTGACAGCTGGGACCCACCGTACGGGCCATCGTATTTCACGAAAAAAAGTTCCCCCCGCTGTCAGCTCGGACCCACTGGAAGTGCCTCCTTATTACGCACAAAAAAATGAATACTCCCCTGCCTAGCTGGGACCCACCTTGGTGGGAGGCTGACTTGTGGGCCTAATAAGTTGACGGGGACGAAGGGCTTTGTCACCTTAGTCAATATGAATGATACTAGCTTGAGTGACCGTACGATGTCCATCCAATGGTCGTAGTGCTTCTTCAACATCTGGTCTTCTTGCTCCAGCCGCCCAAAGCAGCGCTGGTCGTGCCGCATGCTCCTGCCTCCCATGGCCGGTTGTGCTGCCGTGGAGGCCTCACCACCCCTATTATTCCCACCGCTGGCCAGGCCCTGCGGCGAGGGCAGCCTCACACCGCAGTCGAACTAGTGAACCCTCGTACTCCTCTCCATGTGGGCTTCCACTGCCGCATCTTCCCCGGCTCCGCGTCGTCCCCTTCCTAGGCCTCGCCGTCGTCCACCGCCGTGGTGCTCTCGGCGCGGCATGGTCAATGTGGTCAATGACCGACTTCCATCGGAAGAGTACTGTGCGTGGAGACGCTGACAGCTAGGTCCGCGGCCGTAGCAAGGAAGTGCCTCCTTATTACGCGCAAAATAATTATTCCTCCACCTGACAGCGGGGACCCACCGGACGGGCCACCGTATTTTGCGAAAAAAATGTTTGCCCCTGACTGCTGGGACCCACCAGCTACATCTTCGCACACAAGGAAGTGCCTGACAGTCGGGACCCACCTGGTCGAAGCGTACGTAGCGTTGTCATTCTGGTCACGAACATGTACGTATATATATACTGGTCGATGTAGAGGCGCGCACGTGTCGTAGTAGAGGCGCGCACGTAGCATGTACATGTACGTACAGCGGCCAGGGTGCAAGAAAGAAAATATGGCCACGTATGTGTACATACTGGCGGGGTCTCGAACGCCTACTCGCGCATACGTACGGCCAGGGCTCGTGTAAATGGCTGGGTCGGAATGGAGAAACAGCATCGTCGTCGTGTTCATGGGGAGGGAACGGAATGCGTCATGTTCATGGGGAGGCAACGGAATGCGTCGTGTTCATCAGGAGGCCTTGGACGGAACAGGCGATGGAAACGAGGCCTGGCGTACCGCAGAACGGAGGAAACGGCCTTGTGTTCGACCGGCCATGTTCGAAACGGGATCTTGTTCATCGGGAGGGGTCTGGCATACTGCAAAACGGAGGCAACGGACCTCCTACGGTCGAAACAGGGGTCTTGTTGATCGGGAGGGGTGTGGCGTACCGCAAAACGGACGAAACGGACTAGTGTTGGAGCGCTACGGTCGAAACGGGGGTCCTGTTCATCGGGAGGGGTGTGGCGTACCGCAAAACGGCACTCCATGGGATACTGTTCATCTCCACCGTCGACGCCCTCCAGCCTCCACAAGCTACTGTTCATCCACCGTCGACCTCCACCAGCCTCCACCTGCGACTGTTCATCCACGGCTCCTGTTCATCCAGCCTCCACCGTGCGCTACTCCACCGGCTACTGTTCAACCACCCCTCCATGGGCTACTGTTCATCCTGCCCTCCACTGTCTACTGTTCATCCTGCCCTCCATGGGGTGGTCCTGTTCATCCAGCCCTCCACGGGGTCCTGTTCATCCAGCCCCAACCGGCTCGATCGATCGGGGTCCTGATCATCCAGAGGCAACACCACGGGGTCCTGTTCATCCACTCCCATCGGGAAATGTTCATCCC
>NC_041384.1:215109844-215183936 GCF_002162155.2 Triticum dicoccoides
ATCGGCCTCAGTTAGCAGCAGTAGTGAAGGAATCGCTCGATCGGGTTCAGTTAACAGCCATCGATCGATCGCTCGGGTTCAGTAACGCGTAGCCTGCAGTGCAATCGCTCGGGTTCAGTTAGAGCCAATGCCTCGCACACACGCACGTACGTGTATGAGAGAAACGCGCATCGCTCGCCCCCCGACCTCCCACCATAACCGGGAACTCCCCGAAATTTTCCTCCCCCTCGCTTCTACCATGGTTTTTTCCGTCATGGACGGCCCAAAGAATGTCATGCAGCTGCGTCTCCGGCCCGCCCAGGACATAAAGCCTATTTTTGTCATGATTTTTCGTCATAGAAGTAGGAGCCCACCACATCTATGATGATACCGGGTTTTGTCACAATTATCGTCATAGAAGTGTCATATGTATGACACAAAAAAATTTCGTTCGGCCCAAAATGTCACGGATGTGTATTTTTTTGTAGCGTATTTGTGGAGCTCGAGGATCGTATATTCTATCAGATGAGCTATGACGGTACATATGTCCCCATCATCGCCGATTACCCCGGCCTTCTTCCTGCTTCACATGTAAGTAATCCGGAGATACCTTGTCCAAGAGAGTTTTCTCATTCCTCCTTACCCACCGCACTGTCCTGTGCTCAAAAGGGGAGGCGCTCGGTGCTCCATGCAGCCCCGGGGTCATCTCCGAAGATAACGCCCCCCACACCAGGCAAGCCTTCGAAGAGGAAGGCAAACGAAGATACGACCGAGCCTTCATCAAAGAGGTATTAATTTGCAAATATGCACCTTGGAAGTCACATCCAACTGTGACCTTTCCGTTTATCCTGTATCAGGAAAAAGGTGTGCCGGACTATATCCGGGGGTCCGACCGGCCATACATCCCATAGCCAGGATCCAGATCCTACCATGAAGATGGGGGCTAATGCGAGGGTGACGCCAGACTATCCTCCAGCCGAGGATTCAGATGACATATCCGTCACCAACTCGGAAGTGGAGAGCGCCATGAATCATCAGCGTTGCAGGGCCATTTTACAAGACCCTGGCTTTTCAGAGGAGGCATTTAACGCCTTCAGCTTGGCTGATGCATATATCTGAGTTGCTCGAGATGGACTTAACAGAGCCACAAAGAAGCATTTAAAAGATGTGCAGGTAAGTTTACTTCATCCGACTATGATAACCATATACCAGTAGCCCCCCAGACTTAAAGTAGTTGGGACAACTGATTTGAGGATCGATGCATGACCAGGTTCTGTCGAAGAAGAACAACATGCTAGCCCAAGAGCTAGAAAAGTGCCGGACGCAGTTGAATGCAGTGACTGCCGAACTGGAAAAATCCAAAGCGGCATCCTCCGGTGATATTTCCCTCCATCAAGAAACAATTATTGCATAGCCACCGTATTAACACTACGGCTTTATCTCATAACAGGATCATCGGATCAATTGGAGGAAAAAGAGTCAAAAAGACTATAGGCCGCGGGCGAGCGGGTTTTGACCCGTGTTAGACAGGAGAAAAACAAACTCCAAGATGCGAACACCCAGCTGGGCGAAGAGCTTAAGGATGTGCGGGCCCAGCTGGTAGACTCCGTGAAGGAGAACAAAAAACTACGAGGCGGCATATTCAGTATGTGGCCGTATTTACCGTAGAACAGTTTGGAAGTAAAAGTAGCTAATGTAGCTGTGATTGCAGGTATATTAACGGGCCATCCCGAAGAGGAGGTGTCCTGATCATCAAGTGATCTTCTGCAAGGGCTGTCGCAGTTGCACGAGCAAGCTCGGCAGGCAATGCGGAGCGTAGCCAAGGCCTTATGGCCATCCGACTCCCCTCCAGGGAGTATGGAGAAGCTTGTAGAGTTGTTCAAGGGAGAACGGCGGTGTATCCGACTGTGGAAGATATCGGCCTGCCGACAGGGTGCGCGAGAAGCCTGGGCCATGGTAAAAACACGATATGCCAAGCTGGATCCGAATCACATGGCCCGGGTCGGACCGGTAGGGTCAAATGGGGAAGAGATTCCCATTAGATTAGTATATGGCCAAGTAGAGGTGGCTGCTAGATACTCCCAAAACGATTGTAAGTTAGACCACCTGTTGGACGGTATAGAGGATGATGTTTTTGAGTCCTAACTATGTACTTTCCTTCTAGCTGGATAATAAAAACAATTGTCATGGCTAACCTTTTCACTTCAACCTTTGGACCCGAAGGTGCGGAGTGTTTCCGAATACCCTAATGGTAGAATATACCGGGGTATGCATGGGAACCAGGCGTAGGGGTCATAGTTGCTTGAACAGACAATGTGTATCCGGCTAGTTATGTTATATTACATTATGTAAGAAACATCTTCCAGAGAGAATAGTTCCGTTAAGGGTTCCTTTCCCTGGGTGCGCATGCGTTTAATTTGCATGTCCGAACTGTGATTGAAGAAATCGCAGAGTAAGTAACTTCTGGGGTTTCATAATGGAATGAATGCGGGAACATCTTTAATTCGCCGACCGAATATTCCCTTAAGAACGCTAGCTTTCGGCTTCATCCAGTCTGAGGTACACATCCGGTTGACCCGTCAGTAACAATCGCAGAGGTGCTCCCTTTATGCCCTAGCCGAACTAACGGGAATGTGGGCATAAGCACAGGAGCCAGGCAACCCAGCTTGGCCAAAACTTAAGTCATATCGATGCATATAATGGTGAAGAAAAGGTACATATGGAAAAACGCATATGTGGTGAGCTTGATGCTCAAAGAATAATAGCAAGCTTCTGTACAAGAAGCCCCCGTGTCGGTGTCAAAACCGGTGGATCTCGGGTAGGGGGTCCCGAACTGTGCGTCTAGGCGGATGGTAACAGGAGGCAGGGGACACAATGTTTACCCAGGTTCAGGCCCTCTTGATGGAGGTAAAACCCAATTTTCTTCTTGATTATTCTTGATGATATGAGTATTACAAGAGTTGATCTACCATGAGATCAGAGAGGCTAAACCCTAGAAGCTAGCCTATGGTATGATTGTCTGTTGTCCTACGGATTAAAACCCTCCGGTTTATATAGACACCGGAGGGGGCTAGGTTACACAGAGTTGGTTACAAGGAAGGAGATCTACATATTCGTATAGCCAAGTTTGCCTTCCACGCCAAGGAGAGTCCCATCCGGACACGGGACGAAGTCTTCAATCTTGTATCTTCATAGTCCAACAGTCCGGCCAAAGGATATAATCTGGCTATCCGGATACCCCCTAATCCAGGACTTCCTCAGTAGCCCCTGATCCAGGCTTCAATGACGATGAGTCCGGCACGCAGATTGTCTTCGGCATTGCAAGGAGGGTTCCTCCTCCGAATACTTCATAGAAGATTTTGAACACGAGGATCGTGTCCGGCTCTGCAAAACAAGTTCCACATACCACCATAGAGAGAATAATATTTCCACAAATCTAATCTGCTGACGTACCCCGTAGCATGACATCACACCACAGCCAGGTCTTTATTCGAATCGTTTTTCATAACCAATCTCAGCGTGTTTCGCGAGGCGGTTTCCTTGGCACGTCTTGTGGAAGCAGAGATCGTGTCCCCTTTATTATGGGATTCTCATCAATATGGACTTGGGTAACCCAACCATGCCTATTGATAGGACTCCTAGATCTTAGGCAAGTCCCAAACGGCCACGAGGAGGACGCTTGATATCCACCCTCTTTATAAAGGGGACAAGGCTTTTTCTTTTTTCCTTCTCGTGCTCAATCAAATCCACCTCCCGCCTCCAGTTCCAACACCCAAAGCTCAGGTTTTGGCACTTCGGACCTTCAACTTGTCCGGATCCAACCTTCAAGGTTGGTGGATGCCTTCCTCCGTCATGGAGGAGGACATCAAGAAGTTGAGAGATGCCAGATATCTGACCGCCGAAATTTCGCATCGGCTGCCTGCCCGAGGGCAGGTCGTCCCTACTCCGAACCCAACGAGAGCGCCGTGTTCATCTCCCACTTCCTCCGAGGACTAGGCCTCGCTCTGGATCCCTTTGTCAGGGGTCTTATGTTCTATTACGGGCTAGATTTTCACAATCTGGCCCCGGATTCCCTTCTTCACATCTCGACATTTATTGTCGTATGTGAGGCCTTCCTCCGCATTACCCCTCACTTCGACCTGTGGCTCAAGACCTTTAATGTGAAGCCGAAGATGATCGAGGGGCAGCACGCAGCGTGCAGAGGCGCTTGAATAAGAAAAATTGTTGACGCTCCATGGCCTGAGGGTTACTTCCCAGAGGTGTCCGGTTGTGGCAGCGGGAGTGGTTCTACATCACAGCTCCTCGAAGTGCCAAGTGGGTAGCTGCCCCCACATTTCGCTCAGGCCCCTCACCACAACTGATGTCATGGATCAGTAGGGGGCTGAGCTGGGGTCCAGCCAAGGACGTGCCAATACTGCAAAGCCGTATCCGAGATCTCTCTGAGAGAGATTTCAGTCTAGTTATGGTAGAGAAAGTCATGCTAGTTCGTCAAGTCCAGCCTTGCAAAGGCCAGCCCCTTCGCCCGTGGGAATTCAACCCAGAAGGACCGCGAGCTGTTCAACATTTCCTCGGCATGATGCACGAAGAGATGTACAAATTGTTCTTCGGACCACAAATAATGTGTCCGGACATCACTGAGGATGCAGGTGTGAGCTGCAATCACCCGGATACACAAGTAAGTAGCCCCGGATCTGAACACACTGTCCGTTTATTTATGGCAACATTGCCCTAAAAAAGCCGCTCTTTGACCCAGGATTGGATAGCAAAGGCAAAGTTGATCAGGTGTTCGGCCCCCCTCCCTGAGACCTCACAAAATCCCGTGCTAACCAGGATGCTGGAGATCGCGCCTTATCAAGCGCCCTCAGGAGAAGATAAAGGGGGGAACAAGGAGGCTAGCGCTTCTGCGAAGGAGGTTAGCCGGGGGGAGGAACTGAAACTTCCTCTCCCCAGGGACGGAAGAGAACCGCCTCTGAGGACCCGAAGACAACGGTCTCCAAATGGGGGAAGAAATCTCCGCCGGAGGGTCCTGCCTTGGGGGATACCCTGGCCGCACTATGCCCTCAAGGGGATCAGCCCTCCACCGAGCTGTAAGTAAAAGGGTAAATGAAAATATCTCGCTTTACCTCTGAGGAAAATAACCGAGGCATTTATCTTGCAGTTCGGATCTTAGCCCTTCTCAGCAGAGCTCGTCTTCAGGGGATCTTCTTCCAGAGATGATGGAGAGCGAAATGCCTCCCCCTGCCACACCGCCTCACGAGGTGGGAAACCCCGAGGTGTCGTTGCGGAGGGTTTCTCCTGATCTGGCAAGGCCAGAAGGTAATCCTATGGCCACCCGAAGTCCTTAGTATCCGGCTCTTGAAGAGAGCAATCAAAAGGGTCCGGCACCGTCTGGTGTGCGGTCGGACGTACTGAGGGATCTGCTAGAGCAAGCGGCTATCTCAGAAGAGCATCGCACATTGATGGGTGTGGTGATTGAAAGGATTTCGTCCGCCGAAAGCGGGTTGCATGAAGCCTTTATGAGTCTACTGACAGGTTTTGAGGTACACGAAATGATGTACATTTTTGACAGTATCGCACATTTTTAGATGTGACCTATGTAGATAGTAGCCCCTGAGACTCTGGTTGTCGTTGAAAACGGCGGCAAACAGAGGATCATAGTCCCAGGTAATAACTAGACCACCTTTATGTGCAGGTGGTTGAAGCTCCAGTGGCTAGCCGGACTGATGGGTTTGCCGAACTAAAGCGGCAACTGGATGCGGCAGATGCCGATATCGTGCTTGTTAACAAGCGGCTTGACGAGGCACAATGTAGGTGATTTTTCTGGTGATTGACACATAGTAAGAGCAGCATGATGCCAGTATCTTTAATATGTTGTGACTGCAGATGGAGCTGCCACCGTGGAGACCCTTCGGGCAGAGCTTGCCCGAGCCAAAGAGCAAAGAAAAAATTGCCAAGATGTCTGTGGAGTTAAAAGATGCTGCTGACTGTTACCGGCTTCTTGAAGAAGAAAACCGGGTGAAGGCGACGGACCTGGAGAAGGCCCGGGTGGCTGCCAAGGAAGCCCGCTCCAAAATTAGAGCGACGAAGGAGGAGCTGAATCAAGCTGCCGATATCGTTTCTGGGAAGCCCTTCTTGTTGCGTACTAAGTTCGGAGATCCGAAATATGCTCCTCTGGACCAGCTATGGAGTTCTGCGGATGAGTACATGGATTTGGCTGCAAGTGCTACGGATGCGACCGAGTACTTCAAGGATCAGAAAGGTCCTGAAGTGGAGAAGTTGTTCTGGTCATAGTTTCACGCTCCAGTCCGTCCGCTATTGCTGAATGAGAGATTGGCCGGTTGGGCCAAGCTCCATAGATTATACGGACTTGCCATGAGGTCCGTTGTGAATCATTTGTGGCCAGGAGGGCAAGGCCGAATAGCTACTTTAGCTTAGTGCAACAATTCCTTGGCAATGTGCCACGCATCGATGCAGTAAAGAGGTCGGCATGCATAGAAGGCTCGTGGATGGCCCTTGCCCATGTCAAAACATACTGGGCGGAGATGGATGCCACTACTGTTGCGGCACAGGGTTCGGCGATAGGCCGAGTGGCTGCCGAGCACTACTTTGAAGAAGTTCTTGAAGGCACTCGTTTGATAGAGACTCAGTGCTCGAAGAATATTATGTTTAAGTGACATGTATTCCCATTGTAAAAACAATGTTTTATTGAGTTTATCAAGGCTGTATTTATACTTTTGCCCGAAAGTACTATGATGCCTCCTGTGCGGCCGTTTATGTATATATGTATATAACCTGAAAGATGGTAGTTGTCGGCTTCAGCCCCCACGCATATAATGCGGGGGTGTTCGCAGAAGACGCATGTTCACACTTGATCCAACATCTTGGTCCATTAAGGAGGTGATAGCGCAGCGAACTAGGCAATCGGACTATAATGCTTTAACACTTTCACTTAGCCAGAGGAGTTTGACAGTGGGGCTACTATATAGCCCCTGGTGGCTCCGCGCTCATTCGGATTCGGGGCGCGTACATGCCTGGCCGGGAAACGGCCCTTCGTTAAGGTGGAGGAATCCCGAAGATTCTGCTAGGTCATACAGTGGTTGACCAGTCTCACGCTATATCATGACAGTCAGTTTTCGGCTTTCTCTACTGAGGTGCTCGTCCGGATGAACCAGGGCACAATCGCAGTAGTTCTCCTGGTGCCGCCTTAGCCGATGGAGCGGAACGTAAGGCAGCAAAACATAGGAGCCATGCAAACCCAACATTTGACCAAAGACATGATTCAGAGCTGATGCATATAAGGCCAAACTCGCGACGCCGAACACTCCCTAAGGTATTCGGTCTTTATGATGTAAACCGGGCCTAAACAGTGCCCTTTGTAATAAGCCCCTAGTGTCCAGGTACGTGCAATATTCTGACGTGGCCACATGCCAATACGCAGCATCCTTCTCCATTGTACTGAGAATCCGGGGGATGTGTATCAACAAGAGACAGTAAAGAAGGTTTACGCAGGGTCTTAATCTAAAAAGAATCCTTGGAACGGGTCCCTGCTGCACGTCTGCGCCTGTGTCTCCATTGTGCCGTATCCTGGACGGGTGTAGCACGATGGTCATCTGTAAAAGAGAGGAACTTAGTCGAAAAGTTGTCGTGCAAAAAGGTAGGTTATACTAAATAAACCATGTACAGTTCAAGATGAGTAAAGTTGAGCCTAATTGTCACTTGTTTACACGCTTTGAGCCCCTTGTATTGTTATAGGGGTATAGCCATCAAACCTGTATCAATTATATATAGCTGCACTGGACTCGTCTAACCGCATCCGTGGTCTTAATGACCTGTCAAATGCTCTGGTTGGTGAGGTCTTTCAGTGTGCGGCTGCCAAGGCAGCCGCACGGTCTTCCGCGTGCAAGGAGCGCTCAATATTTCCATTTACTGTAATGATGCCACGTGGACCGGGCATCTTAAGCATGAGGGAAGCGTAATACGGTATTGCGTTAAAGCGAGCGAAAGCTTCACGTGCGAGTACTGCTTGATAGCCACTTTGGAACGGAGCGATGTGGAAGGTTAACTTTTCACTGCGGAAGTTATCGGGAAAGCCGAATATAACCTCTAGTAGTAGGTAGCCCATGCAATGGGCTTCTGGGCCTGGCGTTACTCCTTTAAAGGTAGTATTGCCATGGCTGATTTTTGTTGGGTCTATCCCCATTTTGCGGACTGTGTCCTGATATATCAGGTTTAAACTACTGCCGCCGTCCATCAGGACTTGTGTGAAGTGGTATCCATCAATTATCGGGTCTAACACCAAGGCAGCCCATCCCGCATGCTGGATACTTGCCGAGTAATCCTGATGGTCAAAGGTGATCAGTTGGGATGACCAGTGGCACAACTCCGCGGTGATAGGCCCTGGGGCCTGTGTCTCTAGGAGTGCCGTTTTGTTTCTCCCCTTCATCACGTGTAATACGTTTATTGTTTTGACTTCTGGTGGGAATTTCTTCTGTTCCCCAGTGCTTTGCTTGCAAGGCTCGTCCTCGTCTTCGCTTGGCGTATCCTGCCCCTTGTGTTCGGCGTTGAGTTTGCCGGACTGCTTGAAGACCCAACATTCTCTATGGGTATGATTTGCAGTTTTATCGGGGGTGCTGTGGGTCTGACATATTTGGTCCAGAATCTTGTTTAGGCTGGATAGTTCGTCTCTGTTGCCTTTGGAGGGCAGCTTTTGCTGACCTGGCCGAGAGCTTCTGAATCCGGTGTTTACCGCCGTGCTCTTCGGGATGTCTTCTTGATTCCGGCGCTTGTTTTTGCTGTGTCGTGATTTCCGTTTCCGTCCCTGACTTCGGATGTACTTTGGTCGCTGGTGTTGCATCGGGCTAACCAGCTGTCCTCGCCCGCGCAAAAGCGGGTCATGAGGCTTGTCAATGATGCCATTGTTCTCGGCTTTTCTTGGCTGAGGTGTCTGGCAAGCCATTCGTCTCGAACGATGTGCTTGAAAGCTGCTAAGGCTTCGGCGTCCGGACAGTCGACTATTTGGTTCTTTTTAGTGAGGAACCTGTTCCAAAGCTTTTAGGCTAACTCTCCGGGCTATTGAGTTATATGACTTAAATCGTCTGCATCCGGTGGTCGGACATAGGTCCCTTGAAAATTCGCCCGAAAAGCGTCTTTGAGCTCTTCCCAACGTCCAATGGAGTTTTCGGGGAGGATTTTAAGCCAGTGTCGAGCTGGCCCTTTGAGCTTGAGGGGTAAGTACTTGATGGCGTTGAGATCGTCTCCTCGAGCCATGTGGATATGGAGGATGTAGTCCTCAATCCATACCCCAGGGTCTGTCGTTCCGTCGTACGCCTCTATGTTTACGGGTTTGAATCTCTCTGGAAATTCATGGTCCAGCACCTCATTGGTGAAACATAGGGGGCTCGCGGCACCCCTGTATTTGGGTGTACCGTGGTGTTCGGATTTTTGTTGTGTTGCATTGCGTGCTAGAGCGCACTTGCTTGGTCCATAGATGGATCTGGTTGCGCCGTCCTTCTGATGCGAGCCCTCACGTGGATCGCATACTGGCTTGTGTGTGGCGTCGTTTGCCGCTCTAAGTTGGCCACGAGGTCATCTATCCGACCGGATGGCTGTTTTGTTTTTTGATTGCGGGGGATCTAAGGCCTCCTCATCGAATTCAGGTAGCAGCTTTCGCTTCGGGTAGCTCTTTGTGTGGGGACTACCGCCGTATTTTGCTGCAGTGTTGAGTACTTTACTCCATCTAATTCTGAGTGTGTCTTGTGCAGCCCTGAGCCTTTGCTTCTACTTTTTCAGACTCCTCGCAGTGGCAACAAGCCTTTGATGGGTATTCTGTTGCTTCGGGTGCCTGTCCGGTGTGATGTCATCCGGACTGTTATCCTCACTGGAGTCGGGTTGTTCGGTTTGATTCTCCGTGTTGCCGTGGTCGGACGGTGGTTCAATGCCATGTTTGTCGTCCGCTGGCTCACCCTGCTCTACCGCTTTGACTGCTTCTTAGGGGAATGATCCTCCGCTGCATCCTTCCGTTCCTCGTCATCGTTTTCTTTCGGTCCACCATTTATACATCATATGATGAAGTGGGCATCCAGTGCCCTGTGGGCAGTGGCTCCTATTCGTCTCCTGCATCGTCATCCATACCGTCGAGTCTTCGGAGTCGAAGTCGAGCATGTCGGTCAAATCGTCGACAGTGGCTACTAAGTGGGTGGTGGGTGGGCGGCAAATTTCTTCGTCATCCGCATCCCAATCCTGCCAGACATAGTTCGGTCAGGACTCTCCTGACAAGGAGAGAGACTTTAATGAATTCAGTATGTCACCGAAGGGCGAGTGCTGAAAGATATCCGCGGAGGTGAACTCCATGATTGGCGCCCAGTCGGATTCGATAGGCATGGGCGCAGGCGGTTTGGAGTCCGGGGCTGGGGAAGGATCCGGCAGTTCGGCGACACGGCTCTCGTTAGGGGTGAAGCTGGCATTTGGCTCTATCGCCGCTGAGAGTGCGGCCTCCATGGCGGGGTCTATCCAATCGTCCTTGGATGGCGTGACTGGCTCCGAATTGAGGGTCGGAGCGGTCGCCGGTGCGATCTCCCAACACTGTCCGATGGTAGAGCTAAATCATGCTCATCGTGACCGTGCGGCGCACTCGGCAAGGGCTCGAATCCGTGGAAGATCAATTCTCCGTGGATGTCGGCCGTGTGGTTTATGCTTCCAAACCTGACCTGGTGGCCAGGGGCGTAGCTCTCGATCTGCTCCAGATGGCCAAGCGAGTTGGCCCGCAGTACGGAGTCGCCGAATACAAAGATCTGTCCGGGGAGAAAAGTCTCACCCTGGACTGCATCGCTATCGATGATTGAAGGAGCCATCCAGCCTTATGGTGACGACACAGAGGAACTCTCAATGAAAGCACCAATGTCGGTGTCAAAACCGGCAGATCTCGGGTAGGGGTCCCGAACTGTGCATCTAGGCGGATGGTAACAGGAGGTAGGGGACACGATGTTTACCCAGGTTCGGACCCTCTTGATGGAGGTAAAACCCTACGTCCTGCTTGATTGTTCTTGATGATATGAGTATTACAAGAGTTGATCTACCACGAGATCAGAGAGGCTAAACCCTAGATGCTAGCCTATGGTATGATTGTCTGTTGTCCTACGGACTAAAACCCTCCGGTTTATATAGACAACGGAAGGGGCAAGGGTTACACAGAGTCGGTTACAAGGAAGGAGATCTACATATCCGTATAACCAAGCTTGCCTTCCACGCCAAGGAGAGTCCCATCCGGACACGGGACGAAGTCTTCAATCTTGTATCTTCATAGTCCAACAGTCCGGACAAAGGATATAATCCGGCTGTCTAGATACCCCCTAATCCAGGACTCCCTCACCCCGGGTATAATGAACGTACATATTTGGAGATGTGCGCATCACGGCAGCACGGTTTAGCCGTACTAAAGCCCTAGGTCTAAAGAGCAAAACGATAGAAGATAAAGAATGAAAAGAGAGAAAAAATCACGTTAATAACAGGAGGAAGGAGACGAACACAGTTCGGCGCTAGGCATAGAATCGTCGGAGTCTGGCCGCATTCCAGGGGTTCGGCTCCAAGTGATTGTCTGACGCATCACGCAGGTGGTATGCTCCTCCGGATGAGAACTTCGTCAATGATGAAGGGACCCTCCCACTTTGGCTTGAGTTTGTCCTTTTTTCTTCTCTGGCAGGCATAGAACGAGTTCACCAACATTATAAGTCTTGGACCATACTTCTCTGCTTTGATACCTGCGAGCCTGCTGTTAATAAAATGCAGAACGGGCTTTTGCGATGCCGCGCTCCTCCTCCAGGGCATCTAAGCTGTCCTGCCGATCAAGCTTGGCCTCTCTCTCTTCATACATGCGCACTCGAGGTGAGTCATGAATAATGTCGCAGGGTAACACTGCTTCCGCACCGTACACCATGAAGAAAGGTGTATATACAGTAGTGCGGTTGGGCGTGGTCTGCAGCCCCTAGAGTATGGAGTCAAGTTCCTCCACCCAGTGCTTGTCTGATTCTTTCAAAGACCACACTAGTCTAGGTTTGATGCCGCTCATAATAAGACCATTAGCCCGTTTGACTTGCCCGTTTGTCTACGGGTGATAGCAGAGGTGTAATCGAGCTTAATGCCCAGATTAGCGCACCAGGTTTTCACTTCATTGGCTATGAAATTAGAGCCATTATCGGTGATTATGCTGTGTGGGACACCATAACGGTGTACCACGCCGGATATGAAATCTATTACCGGCCCCGCTTCGGCCGTTTTGACTGGTTTGGCCTCTATCCACTTAGTGAATTTATCCACCATGACCAGCAGATACTTTCTCTTATGGCTTCCTCCTTTAAGGGGTCTGATCATATTGAGTCCCCGACCGCAAAAAGCCAAGCAATGGGGATTGTTTGTAAGGCAGTGGGGGGCATATGGCTTTTGTTGGCAAAGAGTTGGCATCCGACGCAACATTGGACAAGGTCCTGTGCATCTGCTCGGGCCGTCGGCCAATAAAACCCTGTACGGAAGGCTTTGCTAACAAGGGCCCGAGTTGCAGCGTGGTGACCGCCGAGTCCGGCGTGAATCTTGGCCAAGAGTTTCCGCCCCTCTTCCTCGGAGATACATCTTTGAAGAACTCCGGTAGCGCTTTTCTTAAAGAGCTCTCCGTCATGAACCTTGTAGGCCTTCGAACGCCGGACGATGCAGTGGGCCTCATTCTAGTCCTCGGGAAGCTCCTTATTGTTAAGGTGGGCCAGGAAGGGTTCAGTCCATGGAGCAATGACTGCCATGATGAGATGCGCCGACGGTGTTATTTCGGTGGCTGAGCCTCCGATGATGTCGGTGTTTTCGGAATTTGGGGTTATGTTCGGATCCGGACTACCGTTGCCGTTTTCCCCCCTGCCACACCACGGATGACTTAAAAAGCCTTTCTAGAAAGATACTGGGTGGAACGGGGTCGCGCTTAGCGCCGATACGAGCAAGGACGTCGGCCGCCTGATTACTTTCTCATGCCACATGGTGGAACTCGAGCCCCTTGAACCGGGCCGACTTTTTTATGATGGCATTACGGTAACCTATCATCTTTGGATCTTTGGTGTCGAAGTCTCCATTTATTTGAGATATTGCAAGGTTTGAGTCCCCGCGCACTTCTAGGCGCTGTATGCCCATGGAGACAGCCATCCGGAGACCATGTAATAAGGCCTCGTATTCGGCTGCATTGTTGGAGTTTGTGTATAGTATTTGGAGTATGTACTGAATGACATCTCCAGTTGGTGACGTTAATACGATGCCCGCCCCAAGCCCTGCCAGCATTTTGGAGCCATCGAAATACATAACCCAATTAGAATATGTGTCGTACTCTTTAGGGAGTTTGGCCTCTGTCCATTCGGTGACGAAGTCAGCCAGTACTTGGGATTTAATAGCTCAACATGGTTTGTATGTAATATCAAATGGAAGGAGCTCAATGGCCCATTTGGCAATCCGGCCCGTGGCATCGCGGTTGTTTATAATGTCGCTGAGTGGTACTTCGGAAGCCACCGTGATAAAACACTCCTGGAAGTAGTGACAGAGCTTTCGAGATGCCATGAAGACCGCGTATGCTATCTTTTGATAATGGGGGTACCGGGATTTGCATGGTGTAAGAACAGTGGATACGTAGTATACTGGCTTCTAAAGCGGGAATTTGTGTCCGTCCTGTTCTCGTTCGACGACGAGCACGGCGCTCACCACCTGCTGTGTTGCCGATATGTATAACAACATCGGTTCGCCGGCATTTGGCGTGGCCAGGATTGGGTTGCTCGCAAGAAGGGTTTTTATTTCCTCCAGTCCGGCTATTGCCGCGTTCGTCCAGTCGAAGTGATCGTTTCACCATAGAAAGCGATAGAGTGGCAGCGCCTTTTCTCCCAATTTGGAGATAAAGCGGCTTAGAGCTGCCACGCAACATGCAAACTTTTGGACTTGTTTAAGGTCTGTTGGCGTAGCCAATTGTGACAGAGCTCAGATTTTGGCTGGATTTGCTTCAATTCCTTTGTTGGAAACGATGAAGCCCAGCAGTTTTCCGGCGGGGACGCCGAAAACGCACTTTTCAGGGTTGAGCTTAATGTCACACGCGCGGAGGTTATCGATTGTGAGACGTAAATCGCTTATTAATGTTTCGACGCACCTAGTTTTTATGACGACGTCGTCCACATCAGCTTCAACTGTCTTGTTGATCTGTTTCTCTAGGCATGTTTGAATCATGCGTTGGTATGTGGCACCGGCTTTCTTGACCCTGAAGGGCATGGTGTTGAAGCGGAATGGCCCATATGGGGTAATGAATGTTGTTGCGGCTTGATCGCACTCCTTCATTTTGATTTGATGGTATCCGGAATATGCATCAAGGAAACACAGTGAGTCGTGTCCTGCGGTAGCATCAATGATCTGATCAATGCAGGGGAGGGGGAAGGGATCCTTAGGGCAAGCCTTATTGAGGTCTTTAAAATCGATGCACAACCGCCAGGATTTGTCCTTCTTTGGTACCGTCACCAGGTTTGCCAGCCAGTCCGGATGTTTTATTTCTCTGATGAATCCAGCCTTAATTAGCTTGGCTAGCTCCTCCCCCATAGCTTGACGTTTGGGTTCGGAAAAGCACCGCAGTGTTTGCTTGACCGGTTTATATCCCTTTAATATATTGAGGCTTGTGTTCGGCCAACTCGTGTGGGATTCCTCGCATATCGGAAGGGTGTCAGGCAAATATATCCCAATTCTCGCGTAGGAACTCTCGTAGCGCGGCGTCGACCATTGGGTCTAATTGTGCTCCGATGGATGCTGTCTTCTTGGGGTCCGTTGGATGGACTTGGAATTTGACTATTTCTTCTGCAGGTTTGAAGGAGGTGGATTTCAGTCGTTTGTCTAGGACCACATCATCCCTGTCCACCGTGGAGCGCAGCGCGGTTAATTCTTCGGCCCTGAGGCCTTCAGATAATGCCTCAAGGGCCAGGGATGTGGTTTTATTCGCAGCGCGGAGTGCTATGTCCGGATCACTAGCTAGAGTGATTATACCGTTGGGCCCAATCATCTTAAGCTTCATATATCCATAATGGGGTACCTCTTGGAAGCGTGTAAATGCATCTCACCCTAAGAGGGCGTGATATCCGCTGTTGAAAGGGGCCACTTGAAAGGTTATTTCTTCGGACCGATAATTCTCCGGCGTGCTGAATACCACGTTGAGCGTTATTTTCCCCGTACACCGCGCCTCCCGACTGGGAATAATTCCTTGGAAGGTCGTGCTTCTTTGCTCAATGCGGCTCCTGTCTATTTCCATTTTGTGGAGTGTATCTTCGTAGATGAGGTTTAGTCCGCCGCCTCCGTCCATGAGGACCTTGGTGAGCCCAAAGCCGTCCACGATTGGACTGTGGACCAAGGCGGCTGGTGCTCGGACTGTCCTATATTTTGGTTCGTTGCCAGCATTCAAAGTTATAGCCGTATCGTTCCAAGGGTTTACCGCTGCTATTTGACAGACTTCGGCGAGTCCGCGTAGTGCTCTTTTGCGCTTATTGTTTGAGGCGAATGTCTCGAAGACCGTCAGTACTTTGGGGTCGTTGTCCTCTGGGGGGTGTTGTTCTAGGTTATTCTCGGTGAGGATATCCTCGCCGCTCTTGGCCACTTGTTGAAGTGTCCAGCATGCTCTAAGGCTATGTGTTGGTATGTTATCGGGTGTTGTGTGTATTTTGCATGGCCCATCGATCCATCCTTCCAGAATGGTTCCGCGCCCCATACCATACTTGTATTTCTTTACTATTGAACTGGGCGTGTTGGCCGGGTGCTCCCTTTTTGCCTGAATATGGGGTTGAGTGGGGATAGATGATTCCCAACAAGTTGTTTGAGTTTTCCAGGTGCTTTCCATTGCACTGTACTTCTATACGATAGTTGCCAAGTCAGTGAAGTGTAGGATGCGACGGCGGTTGATGGCGTTGAGGATTCCTTCGTCCCTGCAATTGTTGCGGAACACTAAGATAGCTTCCTCGTCACGGCAATCTTTAATCTTGTTTTTGACAAGAAGGAATCTGGCCCATAAGTGGTGGACCGTTTCCTGAGAGTGTTGTTTTATGCTCATGAGAGTGCTTGTATTCGGGTGGGTGGGTGGATCTAAATCTGAACCCTGCCCCGGTTTTGGATCCGGAGTCTGAAGGTCTTCCAAACTTAGCAGATCGGGCTCCGGGATGCCTACTAATTTCTTAAGCCCGTCGTCTGATTCTATGTTCGGAGGGCAGGATGCTTCGCCTCGCGAGTAGGTGTCCGGCTCTTCGAGACTGGAGATCCGGACATAGTCTGTCCTTAATATGGGGGAAGAGTTGTCGACTCGCTCCTCGACTACCGCTATCTGGTGGGTGATCGGCAGAGATTTGATTTCTCTCTGATCGGGTTTAAGCCCAATCCGATCGTAGTCTGTAGCGACCCCTAGGGCGGCGATGCGATCTAGGAGCTCGTTTAAGGCCAAAAGCTCCGTCGGATCCATCTGCTTGGAGTGTTCGGAATCGATACGAAGGGGGTTTTCGATGACCCAAGAGGTCATCGTCGGCTTAATGACCGAACGGGCGGTCATGGTAAAGCCGCCCAGCCGGAGGGTTTGGCCTGGAGCCAGCGTTCCTCCGGTGGTGATATTATCCTTGAGAACAAGGCGAGACATCGATCTTGTTTGTCGATGGCACAGTGGAACTCTCAATGAAAGCACCAATGTTGGTGTCAAAACTGACGGATCTCAGGTAGGGGGTCCTGAACTGTGCGTCTAAGGTCGATGGTAATAGGAGACAAGGGACATGATGTTTACCCAGGTTCGGGCCCTTTCTATGGAGGTAATACCCTACATCATGCTTGATTGATATTGATGAATATGTGTATTACAAGAGTTGATCTACCTCGAGATCGTAATGGCTAAACCCTAGAGGTCTAGCTTGTATGGCTATGATAATGAATCTCTGCTATCCGAACTAAGTCCTCCGGTTTATATAGACACCGGAAGGATCTAGGGTTACACAAGGTCGGTTACAAAGAAGGGAATCTACATATCTGGTCACCAAGCTTGCCTCCCACGCCAAGGAGAGTCCCATCCGGACACGGGTGCAGTCTTCGGTCTTTGTATCTTCACAGCCCATCAGTCCGGCCCATGGCTAACAGGCCGGACGCCCGAGGACCCCTTAGTCCAGGACTCCCTCAGTAGGCTCATGGCAGGACTCGCGGGTTTATGAAAACGCATCTTTAGCCTAGCCTAAAGAACAAAAGCAATAATCTGTTTACATGAGGGGCTTCCCCTCCCAAAATGCTCTTACATCCTTCAGGGCCATGCCCGAGCTTTCACATGCAGGGTCAACGACAAGGAAGCGTGGGTTCAATCGGACATATTGCTCACCGCGTCCTCCGGGTCGCCCTCAGACGCATCGCTGGCGTCGCTGTCACCATCGCCGACGTCTCCGTCATCGTCACCGGCATCGTCGCAGCCATCGCCGGCGCCGCCCTCGCCATCATCCACCACATCTCCTTCATCTGCAGCGACCACCACCGCGTCATCCATGGAGGTGAAGGCCCTGACTAGGGCGTCCACATTGTCCTCAACCCAACACACCAGGTCGTCCCGGATGGCCTAGGGCACGGGAGAACGCACGCTTGAGCAGGCCGCAACTCCTCTCCTCGACAAGCACGCGAGCCATCTCAGATCGATTCTCCAAGCGCGTCACCACGTCGGTCAAGAAAAAGAGGTGACTAGCGTAGTCGTCTGAGTGGGGATGAGGTGCATTCTCGTCACAAACGGCGCCCAGCACCGCGTTGGCTCTGGTCCTGAGGTTTTGGAGCATGGGGGCGTGCTCGTGGTCTAGCGCCCGCCGCCGGAGCGCTTCCTCCCTGCCCCATTGCACGGAGGATTCGGCATCGGTGACCTGCTGCTGAAGTGAAGACAACTCGGCACGTGCGGAGGCCAGCTCGACTTGCACTGAAGACAGGGCGGCTACAACGGCTTTCTTGTGACGTTCAGCTTCGTCCAGCCCTGACCTGAGGGCCTTGGTCCTACCCAGAGCCTCTACTTCCACAAGCTTCAACTTCAGGTCATACCTACCCACAAGGTCCGTGCGAGCCTCGGCCGCTCGGCGATCAACTTCCTCCTGGGCCTTGGCCTCACGCGCACCGACATCGTCCTCAGCTTGGGCAACCTGGCGCTCCCTCGTCTCCAACCGCTCGAGCTCAAGGCTGCGCTCCATGGCTTCCAGCGCCAGCACCTCCTCGTGCCTCAGGATCTCTTCCTCCTCGACAGGTGTCCCCTCATCAATGCTAAGGTGGCCTTGTGCACCTCCACTTGCTGCTCCAGGGAAGCACTCCAGGCTTGGAGCTCCCGCGCGCGCTTCTCTGTGATCTCGCGACGTCAATCAGCTTCCTAAGCTTCTTCCAAAGCGCGGGTGCAAGCTTCGCGCGAGGTCGCAAGAGACGCCTCGGCCTTCGCATTATCAAGCTCATGTTGGTGGCACCTAAGGTTGATGGCCACCCTCAGCTTATGGCACTCCTCCACCAGCCGAAGACCCTCGGCCTCGAGGCGCGCGTCTACATCCGCGAGCTCCCCGCCAAGCCGGTTCATCGCGCCCATCGCCTCCCGGAAGAACTCATGGAGGACGACGCTCCTTTCATGTGCAGCTTTGAGCATGCAGCCGGCTATGTCCTCCACAGCAGGGGCCGTCGACGGGACCTGAAGCGGCTCGCCCCTTTCCTGCAGGGGGCTGGGGGCTGGCGCCCCTCCAGACGCTGACTGGGCTTCAGCAGGAGCCCGGTTGGGATGAGGCTCACCGCTCGAAGAAGGGACCAAGACCGAAGCCATCTAGTCGCCGTCCATAACTAGAGGAAGAGACCTTGGCACGCTCATCACACCCCCGACGAGGCCATGAAGAGGAGATGGCAGGAGCGTGGGCTCAAGGTGCCAAGCCGGCGCACCTGCCTCTCCTGCCGACCCTGTGATGGGGGCAGCGTGCCGTCTTGGGACGCTCAAGGCCAGCGGAAGACTCGAGGCAGGAGGAGGTTGTGTCACCAGGGGCTTCATGGCCTTGGCAGATGGGATCCTTGAGAACCACCATCAGGAAGGGAAGTGGCACTCGAGGAATTACAGAGATAAGGTACTTACTCATCTATGGCGATGTACTTCCTATGTTTCAACGGCCGGACGGTGCCACTGCTGCAGCTCGGAGACCCCTTCCTCTTACGGAGCGCCGCGAAGTCCACGCGGAACCGGCCCAAGCATTGCACGTGGCAACCAGCGCGGAGCGCGACTAGCGAAGCACCCAAGGAGACAACCTCAGGAATGCCATGCTGAGGAGAGCTATCTGACTCCGCCTTGCGATGACCTGCCGAGGCCTCAGGAGCTTCGGCCTTAGGAACGGTAGACTGCGTCCACCCCTGAGCTGCTGCCCTAGGGCGAGAATCATTGGTTCCCTAGGACGATGCCTCGGGAGCCCCAGGCAGCATTGACACCTCGGCACCAGTGCCTCCGGCTTCCAACGGTGCTTGCCTCGCTGCGCCCACTCCAGGGGCAAGCTCGGCGCCGGTGACATGGAGAGGAATCACGACAACGGGGTTCCTGCAGGGCCCCACAAGGCCAACTGGATGCAGCCCCCATTCATCGAAGGGGGCATCTGCCCCGCGAACTCCATGTTGTTCGAGCAGTTGTACAAGCAACAACCCTCTTGCAGCAAATCACCTAGCGAGGGGTCACCGGCCAAGACCTCGAGCACCGTCCTTTGTGCCTCGGCTAGAAGCCCCGACGCCTGAAGCCTCATGCGATCCTGGTCGCCGGTCAGGGCCCACATCGGCTGGGAATGGCGCTGGAGTGGGGCAATGCGGCATCGGAGGAACTCCTTCATCACCTTGGGCGCGGTCACATCGAGATCCTTCAGCCTCCTCAGTCGGAGCCAGACGAAGGTGAGACGGGAGCCCGCGAGCTCCTCGTGACCCCAGCCGGAGCTGGGGACGGCAAGCGACGATGGAGGTGAGAGCAGGGGGCTGAGTACTCCGACATCGACATACACCCACTGCATCCAAAACTCGCTCGTGGATGGCGGGAGATCAAAATCAATCCCCGAGCCGGCGGTCGCTGCCACGGCCTGGAAACTCATGCACCGGGGTTGGTCAGGTGTAGAAAGAAGAAATGGCGCAAGAGGGCCACGGAAGGGGCAATGCCCACCAAGGCCTCGTAGACAAAGGCGAAGACGGTGAGAAGGGCAGCAAATTGGGGATCAAGGTGTAGCATATGGATCTGGTAATTAGAAAGCACGTCATTGAAGAAGGCAGAGAAGGGAGGAACCAAGCCAGCCCACAAAGCGTCGACGAAGAATGGGACCTCGGTGGCCGTCCTATCGATGGAGGCTCAGGACGCAGGCCAGGCCACCGTCTCTCCCCATTCGTTGATGCTGGTAGCAAGCGCAACGTGGACCTTATCCATGGCCTCCTGATTGAGCACCCGTGATCGGCCGACGGCAGGCTCGACGGCTGGAGCTGAACTGGCTAAGGATAGGGGCTTCTTCCCTTTCTCCGTCCGGTTCGGCGCCATGGCAATAAGGGCAGAGCTCGAGTTGGATTGGAAGAAGAAGCAGAGATACGAGGAAGCGAAGAAGTCAGGGAGTGTGTTGCCAGCAATGGGGAGGTAACGGTGTAGGATGTCGTGGCTGCCTAGCCAGGCGAATTTCAAGGCTGCGTGGGGAAGCGGGGCCGCCCACGTCCCGTCACTCGCCACACGTCGACCAAGGCCGCAGGCTGTTGGGGCCCGCGACGCTCCGCACTTTCCCTTTGTCTTCGCCTCGAAGCCAAGACCGAACGCGCCTTGGGCCCGGGGGCTACTGTTGGCGTTCTGGGAATGGGGGTCCCGAGACTTGCCTGCCTGCGGCCCGCAGCGTGGCTCCTCCAGCGGTCCCGTACGGCCCATCTTCACCAGCGAACACCCAAGACCCTCGCGAGAGGCCAAGCCTCGCGAGGCGGGCGATGCAAGACCTCCTCAGGGGAGACCTCACCAGGCTGGCTCGCGAGGGGCGGAGAGATCAAGGTGAGGCAAGCCTCGCGAGGTTCCAATGACGTAAGCCGTGACGATCGAGACCAGGCGGGCGCCAGGCAGGCTCCAACGAGCAAAGTATCCTCGTTTCCTCTTTGGTGCTAAAGGGGCAAGTGCAGGCAAGGAGTCCCGAGGCATCAGGCAAAGGTTTCCATATCGGTGCAACAAGACCAAGACCAGCAGGACGGCAGGAGGAGGTCACCATGGAGCCCAAGACGGCGTCACCACCAGAGCCTTTGGCAGGTGAAGATTACTTTTGTCAGGATAGCTTGTACTAGTTGTCCCCCTTCAAATTGGCCGTTGTGAGATCCCTTCCCGCTCAATATTTGGAAGTGGACCAGGGCCTCTATAAATAGGACTAGCCACCGCCATAGCTAGGAGGAGGATCCAGATCATCCTCAACCACACAAGCTCACCAAGCACAAGAACACCTCTCCTCGGGAGGCTGTTGTTCCCTTGTAACTGTTCATCCATAGCCCAAGAGGCAATACACCGCACCACACTGGAGTAGGGTATTACACCATATCAGTGGCCCGAACCAGTATAAATCTTGTGTCTTGTGTTCTTTGGGTCCGTCCAGCTAGGCCGTGAGATTGTTGAGTGCGCGAGCTAGAGGGGGGATAGATCTTCGTGCGCACCCCAGTGTTCGAACCTCAAGGGTTTTGCCGGAACCCAAAATCCGATAGCCTCAGCCAAACCCACATCTTCACCCACCAGTTCCTTGTTGTTGCATCTGGGATTTAGACTGACCTACATATCAATACTAGTCTCTCATGTGTGCTTTGTCCTCGCTCATGCGTACCCAAGATCCGCTTCCCAGTCGGTCACCCATCCTTAAATTGCTCCAACCCAAGCACTCTACGCACTTTGTCTTCACTCATGCACATCCGAGATCAACTTCCCAGTCGGTCACACATTCTTAAATATCTCCAAGCTAAGCACTCTTAACTTTGAGGTTCCATTTGGATGAGCTCCCAAAAAATAAGGTGCAGCTTGTTGATATGAGCAGTCTATAATTTATATTAAGCCGAGATGTCACATACACCCACATCGGAAGAATGGACATCCCCATAGGCCTAGTAGGAACTTTCCCTCTTGGCACACGTCTGCGTGTGCCAGTGCCAACATCCACATGTGCCCCATGTATGCATCATTGACCCACACGCCCGTGTAACCGTGAGGGCCGGCTTTGTTACCAGTTTTAACATTCTAGCCAAACCAACCGATTCCTGGCTGTTGCACCTGGCTACCACCTAGGACCTAGACCGGCCAACATACCAACACTAGTCTTTCCTGCACACTTTGTTCTCACTCGTGCACATCCGGGATCAACTTGTGAGTCAATCATCATCAAATTGCTTCAAGCCAAGCACACTTAACTTTGAGGTTCCTTTCGAATGGGCTCTCGGAAAACAAGGTGCACCTTTTTGATGTGAGTAGTCTATCATTCCTATTAGCTGGGATGTCACGATCTATATGATCAAAATAAGACTTTCCTTATTCCCCATGATAGTGATGATCTATTCTTCATAACTCTTCCTCTCAAACATGCTAAATTTAATGATAAATAAATATCTCCTATAAAAGCAAATCCAAAGAAATAATCCAAATTGATCAAATAAATATGCAAAGTGTGCACAGAAATGAAAAGCTCCAAATGAAAAAGTCAAAATACTATTGATATAGTTTAATACTAGTCCTTAGTTAGGTTCAAACAAAAAGATATGGTTAAGTTTGGATAAGCCAACTTAAAATAGGACCAAAATAAGTTGAATTTAAAGAAAGTTTGGATATACTCAAATTGCGAATAGGAAGTCACAATCCCGAGGTTGAATTTGCGAAGGAATTATAGGTTTCTAGAATTAAAATTATGGACAAACTATACTCAAATTTCTCATTTGAAATTTGAAAAATCTAAAATGCTAAAAAGTTTAAACTAGGGTGTCGTTAGATTGTAGATGTTGCTAGCATTTGAAAGGTGAAAATATCACTAAAATGGATGTATAAAACTAAATATATGGCCAATATGAAGTTTGATTCAAATTTGAATTGATGTAGAATGGGAAAATTTTGTGTCATTGAATTCTACATGCTCTAAGGATTCCGGGGATATCAGTTTTCAGAAAATGGGCTTATATATCTATAGATATGAATTTGCAAAATTTAGGGGATATTTTATCTAAATAGAAGGAATTAGAAAAATACTAGACATGTGGCATTGTCTGGTTGGACGATACCACTTTACTGAGTTTTAATATAGAATCGCCTGTTGGAGATCCTCGATTGTCAGTTTGTACTAGTTCAGTACGTCAAGTGATTTTTTGTGGAGTATTGTTCTATAGATCCATGGCTAAGATTGCGTACCAATTTGCAACTTTAAGTGATCGAATCTAGGTTATTGATCGGAGATCCATTGGCCGGTTGTGCGTACCATTTTGCTACCCAAAGAGTTCTAATCTAAGCCCATGGCTATGGATTGGATGGCTGAAAAGAAAAGGCGTGTGTGTTTCTATGTGTGTGTGTGAGGGAGAGAGAGCTCATTGAGAAGAACAATTATGTCACCGGTAAGGAAGAAGATGATGGCTGCACCCAAAGGCGGGTATGAAGACGACGAGAGGGTGTCGTCCGAATCGATGGAGTGGTGCATGATGTGACGAAGATGAAGACATTGTAGGAGGCCTCAGTCGCATCCTTGGACGACGTCGGGGTGCAGCTGGAGTTTGTCAGGGTGAAGGCAGAGCAATGCTTTGTTGGGAGTGCACTCTGGCTACGAATCAGGCGAATATATATGTCAGAGAGGTTCGCCGTGACAAAAGAAAGCAAAAGGATGGAGAATTGGGACCTATCCCCCTTGTACTAGATGAAAGCTTCGTCGACACCCGTGGCAACAGAGGGGCGATGACGAGTAGTTCCAGCCGGGAGAGAAGCTAAGTTTGTGGGTTGCTAAGGGGAGAGATGTGGTGCAATGTGAGAAGTATCTCTGGGTCCTTTATAAGGGATAGTGCGTTCAGTCGGCAGTAGTTTCTAGTTTGGAGTTTACGGCCACTGCAATTGCTCTGATGGTGCACTAAGGATGGGAGACGACGTGTTGGAGCTCCAGGAGTGTTCTAGATGCTTTCCAGGCCCAAGGTGCAGCAGGACAATAGGATCATATGGGCGCATTGGTCCTTTCCAAAATTTGTAGATGTTGAAACAGGTCATGTAGGTGGGGCCCATGGTCCCACTGCCAGTAAGAGAGAGATGTGCGAAGAGAGAGAGAATGCAACAATTGTTAGGCCAGTTTTGTCGCGTACGCGCATGGCCCGGTTCAGAACCATATTCGGCGCATGTGGCTACGAATTGTGTTTTATCCTTTATATTATTTATTACCTAATTAAAATATGATTTTTTTTTGATTTATAAGTAATATCAAACGACATCCTATAATTAAATAAAAATCCAAATATAACAAAAAATATTATATATGACATAGACAAATATTTCCAACCCATATGCGTGTTAAAAATTCATTTTATTTTTCTGAACACACTATAGGCTTTATAAATTCCCTTAAAATGCTTAGGGTTTTATAGTACAAATAATTAATTTTAAATTGCAAATATGCATATGTGATATATCCAATTTATTTCCAGCTTTACAATTTAGAAGTCATTTTATCCTCTTCTTTGTTATTTTCTTTTCTTTTGTAAATGAATTCAAATATAACAAACCAAATGAATTCTAAATAAAATATTGATCCACCATAGTTGGAAAGTCATTATTTCCCCACTCCTATAAAATATGGTTGGAAATATTTCAAAGAGTATATAAGAAATAAAGAATTTTTGAGCTTGAGACTGATACGCCCATTTTACATCATGTTTTCCTGCTGTTATTTATAATGTTTTAGGTCAACATTTCACTTTATGATGCAATTCTAATGCATTTTCTCTCTTACTATGCAAGATTTATATGAAGAGGGAAATTTCCGACAACTGGCGTGAAAGAGCTACAACAGAGATAGCTATTCTCCGGAGCTCCAAATGACCGAAAAATTTATGGAGATTTATTTTGGAATTAATAAAAAATACTAAAAGAAGAATCACCGGGAGGGGCCCCATCAGTGAGCCACAAGCTCGGGTGGCACGCCCCCTAGGGGCGCCATGTGAGCTTGTGGGCCCACCAGCAGGCCTTCGTGGCCCTCATTCTCCTATATGAAGAAATGTGCCCTAAAAAATCAAGAGAATACTTTCAGGATGAAGCGCCACCGTCTCGAGGCAGAACTTGGGCAGGAGCACTTTTTCTTCTGGTGGCGCGATTCCGCTGGGGATACTTCCCTTCGAGAGGGGGAAATCATCACCAACGATCCTCTCATCATGGGATGAATCATCATCCTCAACATCTTCACCAGCACCATCTCATCTCAAACCCTAGTTCATCTCTTGTATCCAATCTTTGCCTCAGAACCTCAGATTGGTACCTATGGGTTGCTAGTAGTGTTGATTACATCTTGTAGTTGATGCTAGTTGATTTACTTGATGGAAGATCATATGTTCAGATTGTTAATCATATATTATTCTCCTCTGATCATGAAAATGAATATGATTTGTTAGTAGTACCATTTGTTCTTGAGGACATGGGAGAAGTCTTGTACAAGTAATCATGTGAAGTTGGTATCGTTCAATATTTTGATGATGTGTATGTTGTTCTTCCTCTAGTGGTGTCATGTGAACGTTGACTACATGACTTCACCATATTTGGGCCTAGGGGAAGGCACTGGGAAGCAGCAAGTAGATGATGGGTTGTGGAGTGACAGAAGCTTAAACCCTAGTTTATGCGCTATACAGTAGCCTGATTTGGATCCATATGTTTCATGCTATGGTTAGATTTATCTTAATTCTTATTTCATAGTTGAAGATGCTTGCAAGAGAGGGTAATCATAAGTGGGTTGTTTGTTCAAGTAAGAACATCACCCTAGCACTGGTCCACTCACATATAAAATTATCAATGTAGTGAACTCGAATCAACTAAACACGATGAACATAACTAGATGAAATACCCATATGTCCTCGAGAACGTTCTGCTCACTACAAGAAGTACACGGGCTTGTCCTTTGCTACAAAAAGGATTGGGCTACCATGTTGTACCTTTGTTGCTATTGTTACTTGTTACGAATTATCTTGCTACCAAATGACACGTTTCCAACGTATCTATAATTTTCTTATTGTTTCATGCTATTATATTACCAGTCTTAGATACTTTATATGCAATTTTATATCATTTTTGGGAACTAACATATTAACTCAGTGCCCAGTGCCAGTTCCTGTTTTTGCCTATTATTATTTTTGTAGAAAATCAATATCAAACGAAGTCCAAACACGATTAAACTTTATAGTGCCTTTTTTGGACTAGACGGCACCCTAGAAGCTTCGGGAGGAGGCCAGAAGACATATGGGAGAGCCACAAGCTCACACAGCACCCCCTAGGGGGCGCCACCTGAGCTTTTGGGCCCCATGTAGGTCCATTTGACCTAATTCCAAGCCTATAAATTCCCATAAATTCCAAACCCAACAAAAGCCACCCGAAACAAATTTTCCACCACCACAAACTTTGGTTCTTCCGCATTCCCATCTGGAGGCCTTTTCCGGTACTCTGCTGGAGGGGAATCATCATGGAGGGCCCCTACATCAACCTTGCCACACTTCCAATGATGTGTGAGTAGTTTACCACAGACCTACTAGTCCATAGTGATTAGCTAGATGGCTTCTTATCTCTCTTTGATCTTCAATACAATGTTCTCCTCGGAGTTCTATCCGATGTAATCTTTTCGGTGTGTTTGTTGGGATCCGATGAATTGTCGGTCTATTATCAGATTATTCATTGAAAGTAACTGAGTCTTTCCTGAACTTTATTGTGCATGATTGTTATAGCTTTGTATTTCTCTCCGACCTATCCATTTTGTTTGGCCACCTAGATTGATTTATCTTCAGTGGGAGAGGTGCTTCTTAGTAGGTTCAATCTTGCGGTGTCCTCACCCACTGAAATAAGGGGTAGCAAGGAACATATTGTATTATTGCTACTTGCTACTAATGTTAAAACGACGGGGTTCAATCATATTGCTTGGTATTATTCTGTCTACATTATGTCATCTTGCTTAAAGCGTTACTCTGTTTGTCAAGAACTTAATACCATAGATGCATGCTGGATAGCGGTCGATTGGTGGAGTAATAGTACTAGATGCGGGTAGGAGTCGGTGTACTTGCCACAGAAGTAATGCCTATATACATGATCATTGCCATGAATAACGTCATAACCATGCACTTTTCTATCAAAGAAATTGCACAACAGTAATTTGTCTACCCACCGTATGCTATTTTTATGAGAGAGAAGCCTCTAGTGAAAACTATGGCCCCTGAGTCTATTTTAATCATATTATAGAAACCAAAAAATACCTTGATGCAATTTTCTTTCTTTATTTTACTTTGCCATTTATCTATCACCTATTACTAGATTTAATCCTTGCAATTAATGAGTACAAGGGGATTGACAACCCTATTGCCCGTGTTGGGTGCAACTATTTGCTCTTCTGTGTGTGGGTACTGTTGACTAGGTATTTGCGTGGTTCTCCTATTGGTTCGCTAACCTTGGTTCTCACCAAGCGAAATACTATCCGCTACTATATTGCTTCACTCTTCCTCTTCATGGAAAATCCCAACAAAGCTCACAAGTAGCACCGAACTATCTGTTACTACTACTTACAGCACTTGCAGAGAATACCTTGCTAAAGACCACTTATCAATTCATTTTTCTCCTCGTTGGGGTCTACACTCTTATTTGTCGAAAGTACTACAACTGATCCCTGATACTTGTGGGTCATCAAGACTCTTTTCTGGCGCCGTTGCCAAGGAGTGAAGCACTCTTGGTCAGAGGAAGTAGTCCGCATCTTCACAGACATGTCTATTTCACCGAGCCTCTCTCCGAGAAAGTGCCCAGATCGTTACACCTTTCGTGCGGGTCGGAACTTACCCGACAAGGAATTTCGCTACCACAAGAGTGAAGACTAGTAGAGTCTCGTCTTTTGTCATTCTTTGCTCCTTTTTCACTCAATGATTTGGTAAGGAAACATTTATATAGTGTGCTGAATTTTCTCCTCACTTTTCACTATGGAAGATAATCCTTTGAGGGGCTTGTTCGCGGAATCTTCACCTCGACCGGAAGTGGTAAGATCCACTCCTCAACCTACTGAAATATTTATTATGAAATTCCTTCGGGTATTATGGAAAAATTGCTTGTTGATCCTTATGCAGGAGGTGGAACAATACATTGTGATATGAACTTAATCTATATAGATGAAATTTGTGGATTGTTTAAGCTTGTAGGTGTATTCGAAGATGGAGTTAATGTAACATCCCAAATTTTCAATTTGGAATGTTATACATTAGATCATCATGCATATCATATTTTATTTTGCTTTTGGTTTTGATCCTAGAAAATCCTAAGCAACTCAAGGACCCATGGAGAGAGTTGGGGATTTCGTTATTTACATATTTGAGTTTTCTCAAATTATGTAAACAGGATCATTTGATTTTATTTATTTTATCATCAATTATTTCTATTACAAAAATATGAGAGAGGGAATAAAATGACTTTCCCAAAATATAGAAATATTGAGGATTTAATAAAAAAATCAAATAAGACTTATTTCGGAGTTTTTCAGTATTTTTATTTGAATTTAGGAAAAATGCGTGTTTTTCAAAGTTGTAGTTTGGGCCTAGATAAATGTTCACTTTATCGAGCTTGATTTTAGAAGCCCGGGAAAATTTATTTCGTGATTTTTGGAGTCCGTTTAGTATTTCTTTTTATTTTTCTTCCGAGCGGAATTATTTAAAAAAACGCGGAACCGACTTTGGGCCGTACTCGGCTAGGAATCCGCCTGGCCGGGGCCTTTATAAGGTGCGCCCGAGGCCCGAGCCGAGCCAGCCCACCACCGCCGCCCTAACCCTAGCGCGCCCCAGCCCCAGCCGCCGCCGCCGCCGCCGGAGTTGCGCACCGCCCGAGGTTCGCTGCCGCCTCGTTTTCCGTGCTATTTTAAAAAAATTGTTCAACGTTTTTCTTTTTCATCGGATTTTTCCGCGGTTATTTTCTGATCGCGATTTCTGATTCGATTTTTGTTTTAGTATAACTTTCCGCTCGTTTATCGGAATCAGGCGATTCAAGCGCGTGGAGTTTCGTCTCGAAACCCTCTTTCCGAATAATCAACTTAAACATGTATTTGCTACTGTAAAATTTGACTTAGATCCAGATTACTAGAACGAAGTTGTTTTCTTTCGCCGTTTGATTTCTTTTGCTTCATTCGATTTGATTCTTTTTGCAAACCAGGTTTCTTAAGTTGAACTTTCTGGTTAGATCTTCTATTTGAGTTTTACCTATGCATTAGATGAGTACTGATTGTATGCTTGTTTGTTTGTCTGTGATAGAATACCCGGAGTGCGCTGCCTGTTACTTCGAATCTCTAGGTTTCGCGGATCATCAGCAAGGCAAGTAACACTTTGATCATACCTTTTCTACAACCCAGTTTTAATGCATTAGATCAATCCTCACACGTTGCATGATTAGGATCTAATTAAATTGTGGGATGGGAAGTAGATGAGGTAGTACCTATTACCTGTTTATTATCAAACCTTTGGGAGTTACTTCTACGTTTGCTTATTATGCCATGCTATGCTAGTAGACGTGGATTGGGTGAGTGATATCCATGACAGATGTGAGATTGTTAATTAATGGTTTATCTAAGGTGGCAACCTAACACACATCTGGGTGGATTGAGGCACCCGGGGTTTCCAGGACTTGCTTGTTTTTCTTTTGGACCGCCACCCAGGCTCAAAGGGATCACGAGATTATTCATACTAGAAACTTCCGTGTGCAGCCACAAGCCATTATGGGCTCTGGCATAGTTGACTAAGTTGTGCGAACTCTTACAGTGGTAGACTAGCAGATGTAGGGGATGTAGGTGGTACGGTCTACCCGATCGTAAGGTGCTAGCGCTTCTGAAAGACTATGTCTCGGTCATCCGTTTCTCAAACACCCTGTAGTGCGAGAAACCAAACGGAGGCGATCGAGTCTTGTGGGGAAAAGTGCGCAAACCTCTGCAGAGTGTAACAAACTAATCATGGTTAGCCGTGTCCCCGGTTATGGACATCTTGAGTATCTAGTACCTGGATTATCATGTGAATCTCAACATGTTACTCTAAATTAATTTCGTTGGGTTTTAATGATGTTACTTAATTGGGATTGAGAATGCTGTCAACCATTCTCAATGTTTAACAACCACCATGATAGTAATTAATTTATTCCTTTGAAGTAGGGAAAATTGGCTTTACGCAAAAACTGTAACCATAGAGCTTTCCACCAGCCAAATATGCATATAGTATAGCTGTTGCATTCCATTACTTTCTATGTGTTACCTTGCCAGCATATTCCATGTGCTGGCCCGTTTTCGGGCTGCAACGTTAATGTTGCAGACTTTTCAGACGAGGATTAAGGAGTTTTTAGGTCGTGGTTCTATACTCAATGATGCCGTTGGAGTTGATGGACTCACTTATCTTCCAAGCCTTCCGCTGTTATCGTTACTAGATGGCCTTAAGCCATATTTATTGTAATAAGTTCTCTTTTGAGACACTCGATGTAATAAGTGTGTGATTGCTACTCTGCTATAAATCCTCCGAGTACTGTATGGTGTCAGCATTACTGATCCAGGGATGACACCGGAGCACAGAGATCAGACTGTTTGAGGTCTGGTCGCTACAGAGATGGTATCAGAGCACACGCTGACTGTAGGACACGACCACTAAGATAAAGATCTAGATCACTACTCACTCTCCTCTCTTCTGACTTCTCATCTTTTCTACTCTTTAGGATGGCGGATGCAAGGAACAAGTTCACCCAACCGGACGAAGATACACCCTTTGGACGCCACTTGAAGGAAGTCACTAGATACCTGAACGTAGGAGTACCAAGCTTCACGGGAAACTACAACGCCACTTTACCTGAAGAAGAGCGCTGGATGATTCAAGTTCAAGTTCCAGGAAGGACGTTCATGCCAGTCACTGAGCCCATAGAGTTTTCTTTTGATGCACCAACTTGGAGTCTAGGAAAGAGTATGGCAGCTCACATCGCCACGGGACGCATTGGAGAAGTCTACCGCAAGGATCTCAAGGATACTATCTACCAGATTTGTGGGCGCCGAGATGAACACTGGGAGATGATCAGCACCAGGAAAGATAGATCAATTGCAGCTTTTATTCAGGAGTTAAACCAGCACATTCGACGACAGGAGAATCAGATGTGCGCCGACATGATAGATCTGAAGAAGGCTAAGACTAGAATCAAGGAACTAGAGGAAGAACTCAAGGCTACACGTGAAGATTATGAAGAAGAAATTGAAGTATTGGTGGAGAAGAATGATGATCTGATCAAGAAGAATATTTATGGGAGGCCCGACACCGGTAGATGAAGACGAGGAACCCAAGGAGATTAGCCCGGAAGACTACATCATCATTGACGGCACCGACTCGGAACAAGATAGTAGCGATGATGACTATGTGGATGAAGCAGGAGCAGATATCATGGAGTCTACAACCATAGAATATTTCTAGTAGACCACCTCATCAGTAGTAGTAGTCCACCATGTAAATATAGTAGTCCGAGCACTTTTGCGATACCTAGATCGATTGTATGTCCTTATTTGATTGATTGAAGTGAATTGTTTGTTTTTGCCTCATGTGCATATGGGTAGTGTTTTCCCTTTAGACCCCCTCTATTCTTATATCTCATCTTTTCTAAACCCTCAGATGCCTCCGAGACGTGACCCCGGACTTGCCTTTCCGCCGGAGCTCACCCAGTTGATCCAGCAGCAGAACACCTTGATGCAGTTGCTAGTTCAGAATCAGAATCAAGGGAACAACAACAACAACCCACCACCACCACCACCTATTGACCACTTAGCCCGTTTTCTTAGGCTAAATCCACCGGTGTTTTCCAATAGCACCGAGCCGATAGTAGCAGATGATTGGCTCCGCAAGATAGCTAGGGAGTTGACCACAATAGGATGCACATATGTGGAGAAGGTTAAGTTTGTCGCACATCAGTTAGAAGGACCCGCACCATCTTGGTGGGAGAATTTCACAGCCACCTTCCCAGTCGACACTGTCACATGGGACCAGTTTCAGAAGGCTTTTCATACTGCCCATGTTTCAGCAGGAGCAATGGCCATGAAGAAGCATCAGTTTCATAACTTGCGCCAAGGAGGACGGACAGTTGGCCAGTATGTGGAGGAGTTTAGTAAGCTAGCACGTGCCCCAGATGACGTTGCTACGGATGCAGCTAAGCAGGAGAAATTCCTGGAAGGATTGAATGATGAGTTGAGTATGCAGTTGATGGTAGCCACCTTCAACAACTACCAGGAGTTGGTAGATCGTGCTCTTATGATTGAAGGGAAGCAGCAGCAAATTGAGAACCGCAAGAGGAAGTATGGACAAGGAAAGTATAATTCAGGAGCTCAGCAGAAGCCACGTTTTACCCCTAGGCCAGGAGGACATTTTCAGCATACCCATGGAGTAGGTAGCTCGCACAATCACAATGGCACCAAGAATGGTAATGGGAATGGAGGAAGCAATGGCCATAACCGCAGCACCCCATCAACCCCAGCCAAGAAGGATTTGAGCCACATCACTTGCTATAAGTGTTCGAAGCCAGGACACTATGCAAATGAATGTCCTGAAGGCCAAAACGGCAATGGAAGCTCTGGAAAGAAGCCGAATCCTTTCAACAGGGGACAGGTGAACCACGTTAATGTGGAGGAGGTTGAAGCTCAGCCCGATGCAGTAATAGGTAAGTTTTTCGTTAAGTCATTTACTGCACTCGTTCTTTTTGATACCGGTGCATCGCATTCATACGTATCAAGGGGATTTGTGTATAAGTATAACCTACCAACCCAAGCCCTTAGGTCACCCATGATAGTAACCTCGCCAGGAGCAGAGTATGTGGCAAGTCTATGGTGTGATCGGTTACCATTAAGGATTGGTAACTATGTTTTTTCCTCAGACCTAATAGTACTGGAATCTCAAGGATTGGATGTGATATTAGGCATGGATTGGTTATCAAAGTATGAAGGGAATATTGAGTGTGCTAGTAAGTCAATTTTGCTTACCACACCAGAAGGGAGAAGGATCAAGTATGTATCCCGGCATGCGCCGAAGAGAACACAAGTAAATTGCCTAACAGGAGTTGTGCAGGAGGAAGTACCAGTGGTACAGGATTTTCCTGATGTATTTCCCGAAGAGTTGCCAGGCATGCCACCGGATAGAGACATTGAGTTTTTGATTGAGCTTTTGCCAGGCACTGGGCCAATATCGAAGAGACCATATAGGATGCCAACAAAAGATTTGGTGGAAATTAAGAAGCAGATTAAGGAGTTACTGGATAAAGGTTACATTCGCCCAAGTTCTTCGCCTTCGTGATCACCAGTACTTCTAGTAGAGAAGAAGGATGGATCGTTAAGGATGGTTGTTGACTATCGAGGATTGAATGAAGTAACAATCAAGAACAAGTACCCGCTACCAATGATCAATGATCTGTTTGATCGATTACAAGGAGCTAAAGTGTTTTCCAAGATCGATTTGCGATCAGGATACCATCAGTTGAAGATTCGAGAACAGGATATTCCGAAGACAGCTTTTACCACCAGGTATGGGCTGTATGAGTATACCGTTATGTCATTTGGACTGACTAACACGCCTGCCTATTTTATGAACATGATGAACAAAGTGTTTATGGAGTTTTTGGATAAGTTTGTCGTAGTGTTCATTGATGATATCCTGGTATATTCGAAGAATGAAGAGGAGCATCGTATCAGATAGAGGAACCCAGTTTACCTCAAAGTTCTGGAAGCAGTTGCATGAGACTTTGGGTACTAGGTTAGAATTTAGTACAGCTTTTCATCCGCAGACAGATGGACAGACTGAGAGAGTCAATTAGATTTTGGAGGATATGTTGAGAGCTTGTGCGCTAGATTATGGATCTAGTTGGGACGATAATTTGCCATATGCAGAGTTCTCTTACAATAATAGCTATCAGACCAGTTTGAAGATGGCCCCTTTCGAGGCTTTGTATGGAAGGAGGTGCAGGACACCGTTGTCATGGGACGAAGTTGGAGACCGCCAGTTGTTTGGACCAGATCGGATTAAGGAGTCTGAATAGAAGGTGAAGTTGATTCGCGATAGGCTCAAGGTAGCCCAGTCCAGGCAGAAGAGCTACGCCGATTCTAAACGCAAGGAGACAGTTTACAAAGTCGGAGATAGAGCTTATCTTCGAGTATCCCCACTTCGAGGGATTAAGCGCTTTGGAGTTAAGGGGAAGTTAGCGCCACGATTTGTAGGACCATATCGAGTTTTGGAGCGTATGGGAGAAGTGGCTTACAAGTTGGAATTGCCAGAAGGATTAACAGGAGTTCATGATGTGTTTCACGTTTCTCAGTTGAAGAAGTGTCACGCGGAGATGGCTGACATACCTTTGAGAGACACAGTGCCATTGGAAGCAATTCAGTTGGATAACAATTTGACCTATGAGGAGAAACCAGTCAAGATTCTTGAGTTTGCCAGCCGAGTTACTCGTAGAAAGGTTATCAAGTTTTGCAAAGTTCAATGGAGCCACCACACGGAGGATGAAGCCACCTGGGAGCGAGAGGAAGATTTGCTCAAAGACCACCCTCACCTATTTTCTAGCCAACTCGAATCTCGAGGGCGAGATTCATCTTAAGGGGGGTAGGTTTGTAACATCCCAAATTTTCAATTTGGAATGTTATACATTAGATCATCATGCATATCATATTTTATTTTGCTTTTGGTTTTGATCCTAGAAAATCCTAAGCAACTCAAGGACCCACGGAGAGAGTTGGGGATTTCGTTATTTACATATTTGAGTTTTCTCAAATTATGTTAACAGGATCATTTGATTTTATTTATTTTATCATCAATTATTTCTATTACAAAAATATGAGAGAGGGAATAAAATGACTTTCCCAAAATATAGAAATATTAAGGATTTAATAAAAAAAATCAAATAAGACTTATTTCGGAGTGTTTCGGTATTTTTATTTGAATTTAGGAAAAATGCATGTTTTTCAAAGTTGTAGTTTGGGCCCAGATAAATGTTCACTTTATCGGGCTTGATTTTAGAAGCCCGGGAAAATTTATTTCGTGATTTTTGGAGTCCGTTTAGTATTTATTTTTATTTTTCTTCCGAGCGGAATTATTTAAAAAAAACGCGGAACCGACTTTGGGCCGTACTCGGCCAGGACTACGCCTAGCCGGGGCCTTTATAAGGCGCGCCCGAGGCCCGAGCCGAGCCAGCCCACCACCGCCGCTCTAACCCTAGCGCGCCCCAGCCCCAACCGCCGCCACCGCCGCCGGAGTTGCGCGCCGCCCGAGGTTCGCCGGCGCCTCGTTTTCCGTGCTGTTTTAAAAAAAAATTGTTCGTCGTTTTTCTTTTTCATCGGATTTTTCCGCGGTTATTTTCTGATCGCGATTTCTGATCCGATTTTCGTTTTAGTATAACTTTTCGCTCGTTTATCGGAATCAGGCGATTCAAGCGCCTAGAGTTTCGTCTTGAAACCCTCTTTCCGAATAATCAACTTAAACATGTTTTTGCTACTGTAAAATTTGACTTATATCCAGATTACTAGAACGAAGTTGTTTTCTTTCGTCGTTTGATTTCTTTTGCTTCGTTCGATTTGATTCTTTTTGCAAACCAGGGTTCTTAAGTTGAACTTTCTGGTTAGATCTTCTATTTGAGTTTTACCTGTGCATTAGATGAGTACTTATTGTATGCTTGTTTGTTTGTCTGCGATAGAATACCTGGAGTGCGCCGCCTGTTACTTCGAATCTCTAGGTTTCACGGATCATCAGCAAGGCAAGTAACACTTTGATCATACCTTTTCTACAACCCAGTTTTAATGCATTAGATCAATCCTCACACGTTGCATGATTAGGATATAATTAAATTATGGGATGGGAAGTAGATGAGGTAGTACCTATTACTTGTTTATTATCAAACCTTTGGGAGTTACTTCTACGTTTGCTTATTATGCCATGCTATGCTAGTAGACGTGGATTGGGTGAGTGATGTCCATGACAGATGTGAGATTGTTAATTAATGGTTTATCTAAGGTGGCAACCTAACACACATCTGGGTGGATTGAGGCACCTGGGGTTTCCAGGACTTGCCTGTTTTTCTTTTGGACCGCCACCCAGGCTCAAAGGGATCATGAGATTATTCATACTAGAAACTTTCGTGTGCAGCCACAAGCCATTATGGGCTCTGGCATAGTTGACTAAGTTGTGCGAACTCTTACAGTGGTAGACTAGCAGATGTAGGGGATGTAGGTGGTACGGTCTACCCGATCGTAAAGTGCTAGCGCTTCTGAAAGACTATGTCTCGGTCATCCGTTTCTCAAACACCCTGTAGTGCGAGAAACCAAACGGAGGCGATCGAGTCTTGTGGGGAAAAGTGCGCAAACCTCTGCAAAGTGTAACAAACTAATCATGGTTAGCCGTGTCCCCGGTTATGGACATCTTGAGTATCTAGTACCTGGATTATCATGTGAATCTCAACATGTTACTCTAAATTAATTTCGTTGGGTTTTAATGATGTTACTTAATTGGGATTGAGAATGCTGTCAACCATTCTCAATGTTTAACAACCACCATGATAGTAATTAATTTATTCCTTTGAAGTAGGGAAAAATTGGCTTTACGCAAAAACTGTAACCATAGAGCTTTCCACCAGCCAAATATGCATATAGTATAGCTGTTGCATTCCATTACTTTCTATGTGTTACCTTGCCAGCATATTCCATGTGCTGACCCGTTTTCGGGCTGCAACGTTAATGTTGCAGACTTTTCAGACGACGATTAAGGAGTTTTTAGGTCGTGGTTCTATACTCAGTGATGCCGTTGGAGTTGATGGACTCACTTATTTTCCAAGCCTTCCGCTGTTATCATTACTAGATGGCCTTAAGCCATATTTATTGTAATAAGTTCTCTTTTGAGACACTCGATGTAATAAGTGTGTGATTGCTACTCTGCTATAAATCCTCCGAGTACTGTGTGGTGTCAGCATTACTGATCCAGGGATGACACCGGAGCACAGAGATCAGACTGTTTGAGGTCTGGTCGCTACAGTTAAGGAGAAAGTATTCCCTTTTCCTTTGTGGGGGAAGAGCATTGTCATTGCATAGGCTATTGGGTGAATATGGAACATTGGACTTTCACCTATTAAAGTTGGAATTCCATCAGAAATTTTATCATATGCACTTGGTTCATTGTGATCGGGATTATATATATATATATATATATATATATATATATATATATATATATATATATATATATATATATAATATTTGGCCTCGTGAAGGAGAAAGTATCACTCAAGCTTGGGGGAGCTTAAATAGATGATACACACATGACCCAATCATGAGCTCTTGAGAGAATTGATCATACAGAACTTTTATGCTCGACTTTCTTATAACAATCACGCAATGCTTGATTCTTCTTCTGTTGGTTCTTTGTCAAAGAAGAGTATTGAGTTCAAATGGAATATTATTGAAATAGTTAAATGCAACTCTGAAGATTAGAAAATCAACAAAGGTAATGAGTCAGGTATAGGTCTTGAATTTGATTGCGTTAAGTCTTCTATAGAAATAGATGTTTTCCATAAGCCTAGTGCAAAATATGCGCCTCTGAGTTAGTATCTACCTTTTGTGAATAATTTCTTGCTCATGTTGATCTCCCTAAGGAGAAATGGTTTAAATTTCACCCACCTATTGATATTTGTGAAGAACCAATTATTGTTGAAACTGAAACAATTGCTTGCACTACTAATCCTGTTCTGCCTTCTGCTTATATTGAGAAACCTCCTTTCCCTATTAGGATTAAGGGACATGCTAAGGCTACAACTGTGATTCATAAAAGTAATTATAGAACACCTAAACCCTTTGAAAAAATTAAAGTGGAACCTCTTATTACAATGTTTAAAGATCTCTTCATTAATAATATTGATGGGCATGCCATTTATTTCTATAAGGAAGCTACCAGAATTGCCAAACAAGTTAATATTGAACAACATAAATTAGATAGGAATAAGCCGGTTGTTCGCATGCCTGTTATTTCAGTTAAGATTGGAAATCATTGCTATCATGGTCTATGTGATATGGGTGCTAGTATAAGTGCTATTCCATTTTCTATATTAAGAAGTTATGCATGAAACTGCACCTGCTGAAATAGAAGAGATTGATGTCACTATTAAGCTTGCAAATAGAGATACTATTTCACCGCTTGGAATTGTTAGAGATGTTGAAGTCTTGTGTGGTAAGATCAAATATCCTACTGATTTCTTAGTAGTTGGATCGCTGCAAGATAATTTCTGTACAATTATGTTTGGTAGAACTTTGTTGAATACCGTTAATGCTGAAATTGATTATGTTAAAGAAAAGGTCAAGTTAAGTTTGGTGATGTATCTCATGAATTTAATTTCTCTAAGTTTAATAGATAACCTCCTGATAAAGAATTATCTAGTAAAGATGATATTATTGGTCTTGCTTGTATTGTTGTGCCTCCTACTGATCCGTTGGAACAATATCTGCTAGACCATGAAAATGATATGCATATGAATGAAATAGATGAAATGTTCTTTAGGCAAGTACCTGTCCTTAAACATAATTTGCCAGCTGAGACCTTGGGAGATCCTATTCCACCTAAGAGTGACCCTATGTTTGAATTAAAGAACAAATGGATATAATGAAATATGCTTATCTTCATGAAAAGAAGATACATCCTGTTATTGTCAATGCTAACCTTTCAGTGCATGAAGAAAATAAATTATTGAGAACTCTGAGGAAGCATTATGCTGCAATTGGATACACTCTCACTGATCTTAAGGGCATTAGCCCTACTTTCTGTCAGCATAAGATTAATATGGAACCTAATGCTAAACTAGTCATTGATCATCAACGTCGCTTGAATCCTAAAATGAAGGATGTGGTAAGAACGGAAATATTAAAGCTTCTGGATGCAGGTATAATTATATCCTATAGCTAACAGTAGATGGGTAAGCCCTGATCATTATGTTCCTAAGAAAGGGGGCATCGTTGTTGTTCCTAATGATATAAATGAACTTATCCCACAAAGAATCATAACTGGTTATAGGACGATAATTGATTTTAGAAAACAGAATAAAGCTACTAGGAAAGATCACTATCCTTTGCCATTCATTGATCAAATGTTAGAAAGATTATCTAGCATGCACACTTTTGCTTCCTAGACGGATATTCTGCTTCTCTCAAATACTTGTGTCGCACGAAGATAAGAGAAAACTACTTTTACTTGCCCTTATGGAACTTATGCTTATAGACATATGACTTTTGGTTTGTGCATTAGCTACCTTTCAAAGATATATGACTACTATATTCTCTGATTTCTGTGAGAAAATTGTCAAGGTTTTCATGGACGGTTTTCCGTGTATGAAACTTATTTTGGTGACTGCTTGAGAAATCTCGATAGAGTTTTTGTAGAGATTTGAGGATACTAATCTCATCTTGAATTGGGAGAAGTGCCACTTTATGGTGAATGAAGGTACAATCCTTGTTCATAAAATTTCTGAATGATGCATTGAAGTAGAGAAAGCTAAAGTTGATGCAATTCAGAAAATGCAATGTCCTAAAGATATCAAAGGTATAAGAAGTTTCCTTCGTCATGTTGGTTACTATAGGAGGTTTACTAAAGACTACTCTAAAATTTCTAGGACTCTTACTAATCTTCTATTAAAATATGTTCCATTTGTTTTTTATTATGATTGTGTAGAAGCCTTTGAAATACTTAAGAAAGCCTTAATAACTACACCTATTGTTTAACAACCTGATTAGAAGTTACCCTCTGAAATCATGTGTGATGCTAGTGATTATGCTATTGGTGTTGTCATAGGTCAAAGAGTTGATAAGAAAATGAATGTTATTCATTATGCAAGTAAGACCTTGGATAGTGCTCAAAGAAATTATGCTACTACTGAAAAGGAGTTTTTAGCAATTGTGGTTGCATGTGTGTCACAACCCTAGAATAATGCTTCTAGTTAGTTGCATTAGTGAGCATCATGCATCATGTATAAATTCAATGAAATTTGAATTGAGGAAAAATTCAAAGACTCAAAATTAAATAAAGGGCTAAAACCCTAAAATCTCATACAATGTTCCAAGATGCCTTATAAATGGTTCTGAGAATTTTGGGAAAAGCTATATTGCAAACCAAAATTTATGAACATTTATAAGGAATTATTTTGGGCATTTGAATTTAAATCATATTGTACTTGGAATGGGGTTATATTTTCTGTATATAAAATTATAGCTCCCCGTAGCATGCCTGAACACACTGTAGCATGCCGCTGTGCACCATCCCGCCTACTAGCCACCCCACGCCTTGCCGTTGTGTCCGTAGGCTCCACCTCAATGTCCTGGAGATCCAAGCCAAAGGAAGCGATCTCAGGAGCCCTGCCACGTCGCCATCATCACCATATTTGACCCTCGGCCCCGTTATCCGCCACCGTTGATTCACCGGCTATAGAGCCTCCCCAAGCAAGACAATCCGCTCATCAAGATCGCCATGAGATCTCCACCATTTTCCCTTCTCCCTTGTGCTCTTCTCCACCTCATAGCCGTCACCCACGAGTGCCCGATGTCGTCGTCCGCCATGACCGACGAATTGGTCAATGCCAAGCTCCCCTAGCCTCGTATAGCTATCCTCTAAGCTTGCAGTGCCCCATTGATGTTCCCTAGCACTTCAGTTTGCTCCATTTCGAGTTGTAGCACCACACATGTACCAGCCCGAACGTCGTCCACTGCTAAACCGGACGTGTGCTCAACTCCGGCCACCCCCACCTTCGTTGTTTTCTCCATCGGATGTGCGCCACTCCCAAGAGTTCAAAGAGCATAATCGCCCATCAAACGATCGCCTGTAGCAAAAATTCGATGGCCTTCGCCGTGTTTTTGGTCACCGGCGGCCAAACTCTAGCAAAGCCGACGCGGTGACATCATTAGTGGCTAATGACGCCACTAATTAAACCCTGACCCACTAGCAATCAAGTTTAGTTTAATTAACCCTTTGTTAAATAGCATGGGACCCACATGTCATATTTGACTATGTTGACTTGTTGAAGCAAGTGTAATGCAGTGGTGACATCATAAATAATTTTCTTGCATTTAATATTTCAGAAATGATTTATGAATTCCATAAAATTGACTAAACTTCTAAAATCATACACATTCAATAGTAACTCCAAATGAAATAATCTATATATGAAATTTACCAAAAATACGAAGAATCTGTTTATGGAATTTTCATGCATGTTTGAACAACTTAACCCCACTGTTTAGGGCAAATCATTTAAATGGCATTTAATTAATCACATATGGAGTTTGAATTTGAACCTTTGGTTCAAACCAACTTCATTTAATCTAGGTGCTAGTTGCATTAGCTCAATCAACAACATGTTGCCATGTCATGATCATGCGTCATATTATTGCATTCCATTGATTGTGTTCCTTCTTGTTTGTCGGTCTTATTCCTTCTCAGTAGAAGATGATTCTAGAATTCTGACTGTTGACACTATAGGATCGAAAGTAGGTCTAGAGGGGGGTGATTAGACTACTTGACCAAATAAAAATCTAGCCTTTTCCCAATTTTAAGTCTTGGCAGATTTTAGGTACTTAGCACAAGTCAAGCAATCAACCTACACATGCAATTTCAAGAGTATAGCAGCGGAATGTAAAACATTGCATATGAAGGTAAAGGGATGGTTTGGACAGGCAAACGCAATGTAGACACGGAGATTTTTGGCGTGGTTCCAATAGGTGGTGCTATCATACATCCACGTTGATGGAGACTTCAACCCACAAAGGGTAACGGTTGTGCGAGTCCATAGAGGACTCCACCCACGAAGGGTCCATGAAGAAGCAACCTTGTCTATCCCACTATGGCCATCGCCAACGAAGGACTTGCCTCACTTGGGTAGTTTCCACAAAGTAGACGATCTCCTTGCCCTTACAAACTTGTCAGGTGGTAGGTGTGACATATGCCAACGGGTGGCTTATCATTGTGGAAACCAGTAAGACGTCGCCGGTGCCTGGAAGCGGGATGAGGCGAAGACATGCACGCCGGCAAATCTTACCCAGCTTCGGGGCTCTCCCTGGAGATAACACCCCTACTACTGCTCTGCGGGGTCTCCGCATGATCACTAGATGAACAAGTAGCTACACGATGCTCCTTGAGCTGTTTTGTGAGGAGAAGAAGTAGGGCACGGCTAGCCCTCCTCCCCTCTCTATGTGGTGTCTAGAACTATCTTGGATCAACCCTTTGCATGGGTGTCCCGGGGGGTTTATATAGGCCTACCCCCCGGGGGTGCAATGGTAATCCGGCTGGGGTGGGGCCCAGCCGTCTGTGGCTACACTCGCCGGCTTTTGCGCCGGCTGCTAGGGCCCGCCGGCTGGTGGGTCCCGCCGGCTGCCGGCTCCTTGGTCGACAGGCAGGCCCCACTCTCCAGGGCCTTGTCGGTGGCTGGTTACTGTTGCTCAATCCTGGTGACGAGGGCTTCGCCGAGGTGGGCATGGCTACAGTGCCGCTGTCCGGCGGGTGATCTTTGTAGCCTCACTGCGTCTTGTCTCCTTAATGGGACGTCTCCTTCGAGGGAGGTGGCAAGCCGGCTGTGAAGAGCCGGCTCTGTCTTGCGCCGACTGGGGGAGGCCTGGCCGCCTTTGGGTGTCTCTCTGCCTGAAGGGGCCCACCGCCCATGGGCCACACTGGCAGCCCGTCATGGATGACATCAGGGTCAACGTGGCAACAATGCCGCGCTGGACGGGTCATGGCCACCCGTACGGCGCACTGTGCCAGGCGTGCTCTGGGATTTGGGGGTGGCAGGCTTTACTGTAGCCACGCCCCGTCACATCGCCGTTATGTGGATGCAGACTTCGAGGGTACGATCCTGACCACTTTGTGGGTGCCGGCTTCTTGGAGTCGGCCTTCTCGCGGCCGGCTTCTCGGAGCCGGCCCTCCCGTGGCTTTCTTCATGAGGGCTAAAGTCGGGTCACCTTCCGATAGCCGGCCTGGGAGACAGCCGGCAGGGGGAAGGCGGCAGCATGTCTTGGATTCTTGAGGGCCGGATCGGCTCGTAATTTTTTCAGAAGGGCCAGGGGGAGCCGGCTAGGCTACCCGTGGTCATTTACTCTGACAGTAGTCCCCGAAGCTGATCGAGCTTCGAGGCTGACAAAGGGATGAGAAGCTTAGTCAGCTTCCTATCCTGAGGGGCCGGCTTTGCTTGTGCGCGCCGCCTTCGGAAAGCCCTGTTTCTCATAGGCGGGAACGTGGGTCGGCCTACGAGCTGACCGCACGCCATCCCGCGGGCCACGTGGCGAGGAAATCCTGCCAGTGCACGCGCGCGACGGGACGCCGCTGCAGGCCCGGGCCCGCCACTCCTAGGCCTCGGCCCGAGCACGGATCTTCTGCGGCCCACACGGATCGCTCGCCTTCCCGCGGTGGTTTTATTATGCCATCAGGGCGCAATAATCACAGGACGTGGGGGAGTGGGTGAAGTTGATCCCCACGTTCCCCCACGCCATGCCTCCTCGGCTCCGCCGCGCAGGTCTATATGTAGGGGGAGGAGGGGGAGTGGCAGAGGCTCGCACGCTCTCCCTCGCTCCGCCCCTTCTCGCCATCCTTCTTCTTCTTTCCGCCGCCGCAGCAACCCATTGCCGCGCCGTTCCGCCGTCAGACCTCTCGGCTCCTTCGGTCCTGCCGTAGCGGGGTCGTGCGCGTCTCCGCCGTCACATCATCTTGCTCCTCGCCGCGTCGCTCCTATGGCGCTATCGAGCTCGTGGGATGGCTCCAACGTCCATGAGGACCACGTCGAGTTCCTCCGCCGGACGCGGCGCCTGCCGGGCGAGAACTTCGTGCGGGTTCGTCAAGCGCCGGCGAGGGAGATTTCGCTGGCATCAGAGGAGGGCGAGCGGGTGATCTTCGGCTCGCACTGCCTGCGCGGCTTCGGCCTCCCGGCGAGCGGATTCCTTCGAGCCTTCCTTGAATTCTACCACCTCCAGCCGCATCACCTCACGCCCAACGCGGTGATGCTGCTGTCGGCTTTTGTCACCCTGTGCGAGGGCTTTCTTGGGGTTCTCCCCATGCTCGAGCTCTGGGGGGAATTCTTCGAGAGCAAGCTCGGCACCGTCGTCGCGGGCATGCCCGCCCCCTGCGGAGCCTTCATTGCCATGAGGCGGACGGGCGAGAATAATCTGTTCCCGCCCATCCCGCTGATCCAGTCGGTGAAGCTCTAGCAGAAGTCCTACTTTTACGTGAAGAACGTCGCCCCGCAAGGCGACTACGTCAACCTGCCGGCTTATGTAGCCGGCCTGCCGGCTGGGAGGCAACCTTCGTGGAGCTACCGGGCCAGGTCACTGTCTCAGGCCGGGAACGCAGCCGTCTCCCGGCTCCGGGTGATGATCCAGTCGGAGGGACTGACTGGAGCCGACTTGGTGGCCGCCTTCGTGGAGCGCCGGGTACTTCCGCTCCAAGGCCGGCCTCACATGATTTGCCAGATGAGCGGCCGCTTCGAACCGTGCCGGCTGAGCACCAGGGAGATGCCTCATGCAGAGGTGTCTTACATAGTGAACTGCATCTCCAACTGCAAGCTCGCCGAGGATTGGCGATACGGCAAGGAGCCATATTCTCGTGCCAACCCTCCGCCTGCCGTAAGTTTTTCTTCTTTTCTTCCTTTTTGTAGCCGGCCTCGTGATAGCCGACCTTTGATCAGTTGGTTTGCCCTTAGCAGAACCCTCTTCTTCCGCCGACGGCCGGGGCCGCAGGGGTAGAGGGCCAGCTCCTCCCCGACCGCACGATGGACGACACCGATGACCCGGACCTGGGAGCGGCCTCCATGGAAGACGCCATCATGGGGGAAGGCGACGAGGCAGGAGGCGCGGGGCCCGGAGCCGGCTTCGAGGACTGGCCGGAGGACGACGAGGTCGAAGCCGCCCAGCACCGCCAGCTGGCGCTTGATCATCAAGGCGCGGGCCCGTCTGCCGCGCCGGCTGCCCGTGGCGGCACGCAGAAGCGCCGGGCCGCGTCGACCTTCTTCGGCAGCCGGCTGAAAAAATCCAAGGCTTCCACGGCGGCGACCAAGCGGGATGAGGCGGCCGTGAAGGCGGCCCGCTTCCGCAAGTTGGTGAAACAGCCGCAGGCGATCTCGGCGTAAGTCGTCAAATGTCTTGTATATATATATATATATATATATATATATATATATATATATATATATATATATATATATATATATATATATATATATTTCGTTGTCCTTTTCGATTGAAGCTCTTCTGAACCTTTCTTTGCTCGCCGGACAGGGCACCGCTTTCCCTTGAGCGGGGTCCTGGCGGCTCCGTAGTCGGGCCGACTGGAGGGTCTTCAGGCTCCCGCCGCGTGGATCCCCGTGCCGACCTTAGGGAGGCCACGGAGCGGAACGCACGGGAGGCGCTGGAGGAGCGGGAGATGGCGGAGCGAAGGACCGCCCAGGCGGCGAAGGAGCAGGCCGCGGCCGCGGCCAAGGCCCGGGCGGAGGCGGCAGCCGCGGAGACGGAGGCGGAGGCCTCGCATAACCAGCCTCCGCTGCTCGTCGGTCCCCTCCGCGCCGTGGCCCCCGACATCCCTGTGCCTCCGTCGGAGGAGGTCGACCAAGACCCACCGGTGGTGGAGAGGAGGGAGGACCACGTGGTCTTCGTGGAGGGGCGCCGCGGACGGCGCCGACTGGGGCGGGCCAAAGCGGCCAATCAGCCGCGGCGCCAAAGCAGCCGGCCGGGGGCTAGCCGGAGGCAGGGGCCGGCCTCGAGGTGCAGCCGGCACTGCACTAGCACGCAGGGGGAGGCACCTCCGCACCGGAGCCGCACCGAGCTGTGGGCTCCAACCAGACGGCGGAGGCCCTGGAGGCGGCCAGCGTCAGCACGTCCGAGTGGACTCCCAGCAGGGGGACGGGCGAGCTGAATGCGGCGGCCCAGGAGGTCCGGAACCGGCTTCAAGCCCAAGCCGCCTCGCTGCAGCGATACACCCAAGAGTTCCTCGCGACGCGGGCTGTCATCCGGGTGAGTCTTCTGGCCTTGGTTGTTTTGCTCTTTTGATTTCTTCCATGGGGGCGCGTCAGCGCACCCACTGGGTGTAGTCCCCGAGTTCCGAGTCGGCTGCTGCGCAGGCGGCTTCGAACTTACTAGGTCCTGACAACTATCTTATTCTCGCCTCCTGTCTGATCTTCCAGGAGTATCATAACCTCCGTGTTGCCGCCTTCAACTCCCAGGCTCAGGAGCTGGGCTAGAGAACCGAAGACCTGACTAGCAGCCGGAGTGCGTGCTTTGTTTCGTTCATCTCCTGTGGGGGCGCGTCAGCGCACCCACTGGGTGTAGTCCCCGAGATTCGGGCCGACTGCTGAGCAGTCGGGTCGGATCTTCCTTGGCGACTTCTTCCTTATTAATTTTCCTTTGTCTTCATGCTTGCAGGGGCCAATGCCGGCTTGAGGGGGCAGCTCAGCGGGGCCCAGGCCGCCCTTCGCGCCAAGGATGCCGAGTACAACGCCTTGGTCCTGGAGCGTGACTGCCTGGCCAAGAAGTTGGCCGACTAGGAGGAGAGCCACAAGGCGGCCCTGAAGAAGGCGCAAGACAGCAAGGACGCCCTGAAGGCCGAGTTCGAGACCGAAGCGGCGGCCTGGGCTGAGACGAAGCAAGCGCTAAGCGAGGGCTTCGGTCGTATCGAGGATCTGATCGACGGTAAGCCGCCTTCCTCACTCCTTGCTTGCCCCTCGCCCCCTGATTTGTGTTCTGATTTGTGCTGCTTTTGTTTCTCTGTGCAGACTACTTTCCCGGCTACTCCGTCTTCGCCACCCAAACCATCGAGGCCCATCGCGAGGCGCGCCGGCAGGAGGGGGCTGAAATCGCGCCGGACGCGAGCCGGACGCTTGAGGAGCAACTCTTGGCGGTCCAAGCCCGGTTGCAGCTGGCTCACCGTATGCTCCGCCGCCTCCAGCGCGCCGGGGCGCAGGTGTTGGCCGCCCTCTGGCCAGGTGAGACGATTCCCCGCACCCCGAGTCGGACTGCCGATTGGCTGGAGGTTGCGGTTGGCCGCTTCGAAGCCTGGAAGGCATTGGCGGCCCGGCTTGCAGCTGGGCAGGTGCTGGAGTTCGTCCGAGCCTAGTATCCCGGGCTGAACCTGGACCAGCTGCGCACTTGGCGGCTGGAGGCCGACGAGGAGATGAAGGAGGTGCGGATGGCTATCGCTCAGCGTGCCTCGACGATCGCCGAGTGCACTGACATCAGCGTCTTCGCTCCTGAAATAAATGACGACGGCGTTGCCTTGCCGGAGGAGTGGTTCGGGCTGGACCCGGCAGCGGGTGAGGACTCGGCAGAGGAGATCGCCTCCAGCGATGAAGGCGAAGACGACGAAGGAGAGGAAGGTGAAGACATTGAGCCGGCCGGTGAAGCGGCCAGCCAGCCTCAGCCTGACCGTGCTTCCAGCAACGAGGCGCGTGCTAGCGCGCCCTCTGCGGGAGGCGGTGATCATGCCGAGGTTCGTCAGCCGGCCACTCCTCCAGTCGGCACTGCCGTCTCCACCGACCTGCCCGACTCGCCAGTCGCTCCCCTGGCTTAATCTGCCATCCTTGTTTTTCTTGCTTGTTATCCTTTGAACAATTTTTATTAAACTTGTGCAGTTCCACCCACTGGGGGTGTATTCGGATTATGTTGAATGCTAGCCTTTTGAAGGTCTTTTGTGTAAATATGATCGTGTGCGTGTTTGGTTTCCATTCGTGTATGCTTTTTATCCTTAGGCGGTTTCCTTTACCACCTTCCCCTTTTGGGAAGGCAAGTACTCGAGCTTTCTTAGATTGAAGCGAGGCGAATGGAAGCCGGCCGGCCGGCTACTCTGGTAGTCGGTCGGTGGTGGGAGAAAAACCGGCTTTTGTTATATTAGTCCGTTAGTCCCTAGCCGTTTTTCGTGTGGGCGTCCTTTCCTGCCTTTAACTCTTGCCAGCCGGACAGCCGGTTCTTCGAACTGCGACTTTTGGCAAGAGAAGGCTTGGGTGCTGGCACACTACTTGTCTGGCCGCGGGTAGGAATTTTAATATAACTCTAGGCGGCCAGTCCTCGGGCCGACTAGTCGAACCCGGTGCCGGACGAAAAAAGTGAATGTAATGACAAGGTCATAAGCATGATATTCTTCATTCATAGATAAAAGATGGCAGTCCCCGAGCTCTCCTTGGGGGGCCTATTGTCTCGTACTTAGTACAAAAGTTAGCGTGATACATACTGCATTTCAACTATAAAATCTTCGGAGGAGGTTGGCGTTCCATGGTCGTTCCGACTCCTTGCCGGAGTCGTCTCTCTTTCATGCCTTCGGCTTCTGCGCGTCGATCAGGTAGTAGGAGTCGTTGCGTAAAGCTCTGCTGATGACGAAGGGGCCCTCCCAAGGGGCCGAGAGCTTGTGCTGGCCGGCTGTTCGCTGGATCAGCCGGAGCACAAGATCGCCCTCTTGGAAGGATTTTGGCTTGACCTTCCGGCTGTGGTAGCGGCGCAGGCCCTGCTGATAGATGGCGGACCGGCTAAGGGCTAACAGCCGGCCTTCTTCCAGCAGGTCGACACCGTCTTCTCGTGCTTCCTTGGCCTCCGCCTCCGTGTACATGGTTACCCGAGGCGAGTCGAACTCGATGTCAGTTGGGATGACCGCCTCGGCACCATACACGAGGAAGAAAGGAGTGAAGCCGGTTGACTTGTTTGGGGTAGTGCGCAGACTCGAGAGGACGGCCGGCAGCTCATCGAGCCAACAGCCGGCTGAACGCTCCAGTGGTATGACCAATCGGGGCTTGATGCCTGAAAGGATGAGGCCGTTGGCTCGCTCGACCTGGCCGTTTGACTGCGGGTGGGCAACGGACGCTAAGTCCAACCGGATGCCTTGCGTCGCGCAGAAACGTGCCAAGGCTCCCTTGGTGAAATTCGTGCCATTGTCGGTGATGATGCTGTGTGGCATGCCGTACCGAGTTGTTATTTCTGCGATAAATGTCACGGCAGTCAGCCCATTCAGCTTCTTGATCGGCTTTGCCTCAATCCATTTGGTGAATTTGTCCACAGCGACAAGCAGATGTGTCATGCCGCCGCGCGCCGTATTGTATGGGCCCACCATGTCCAGTCCCCAAACGGCGAAGGGCCAAGTGAGGGGAATGGTCTTGAGTGCTGAAGCTGGCATGTGTTGCTTGGAGCTGAAGAGTTGGCACCCTTTGCAATGTTTAACTAACTCCTTGGCGTCATCCAAAGAAGTCGGCCAAAAGAAACCATGGCGGAAATCTTTGGCGACGAGTGATCTTGAGGCCGCATGGTGGCCGCATTCTCCTTGGTGGATGTCTCTGAGGATTGCAATGCCCTTCTCTTGCTCGACGCATCGCTGGAGGACTCCAGTGACACTGCGCTTGACGAGCTCTCTATTGACGATTGTGTATGCTCCGGCTCGGCGTTGGACTTGTCTTGCCTCTGTTTCGTCAGCCGACAGATCTTGGTTTATTAGGAAGTTGAGGATGGACTGAGCCCATGATGGAGCTGCTATTTCTTCTATTTCCAACACGGCTACTGCGACCAGGGCGGGCGGGCTGGGTGGTGAAATGCTGGAGTCGGCCGCCGCCTGTTGTGTTGGTGCAGCCTCCGGGCCGACTACCACAGTCCCCGAGCCGGGTGTGGCAGTCCCCGGGTCGGGCGTAGCTACGGAAGTCCCCGAGCCGCCTGCTGATGTCCCCGGGCCGACTGTCGAAGTTCCTGGGTCACCCACTTGGTTCTTCGAGCCGGACCCGGCTGTATCGGGGTCAGGCGGCATGAAGATGGAATCAAACTCTGGAGACGGCTTGATAGACGGCTTGAGGAGGCGTTGTAGAGAGACATCGGTTGGTATTGCTTGCCGAGTGGAGCCTATTCGAGTCAGGGCATCAGCTGGCTCGTTGTCGGCTCGCGGTACGTGGAGGAACTCGCATCCTTCAAAGTACCCACTGATCTGCTGAACGAGGAAGCGGTAGCTTGCCATATTTGCGTCCTTGGCATCCCAGTCACCGGATGATTGCTGGACCACCAAGTCCGAGTCGCCATAACATAGGATCCGGCGAATGCCGAGCTCTTTGGCAAGCCGGAGCCCGTCTATGAGCGCCTCGTACTTAGCCACGTTGTTGGAGGCGGCAAAGTGAATTTGCAGCATGTATCTGAGCTTCTCACCTTTGGGACAGGTGAGGATGACGCCGGCTCCCAAGCCGGTGCGCATCTTGGACCCATCGAAGTGCATACGCCAATGAGTGGAGTCGGGAGCTGGCGGCAGGTACTAGGTCTCGGCCCAATCGACGAGGAAGTCGGCCAATGCTTGGGACTTGATGGCGGTGCGAGGCTGGTAGAAAATCATGTACGGGGCCAGCTTGATAGCCCATTTCGCCACCCGGCCGGATGCATCCCGGCTGCCTATGATCTCGGCCAGCGGGGCGGTGCATACAACCGTGATGGGATGCTCTTAGAAGTAGGGCTTCAGCTTCTTGGCGGCGAAGTACACGCCGTAGCACATCTTCTGGTAGTGCGGGTAGTTCTGCTTCGAGGTAGACAGCACCTCTCTCAAGTAGTACACCGGCCTCTGGACCGACTGGGCTCGGCCCTCTTCTAGGCGTTGGACTACGATGACGGTGCTGACCACCCGGCTGGTTGCGGCAATGTAGAGGAGCATGGGCTCTTTCTCAGTCGGTGCCGCCAGGATAGGCGGCGTGGCCGGCATCTTCTTGAGCTCATGAAAAGCTTGGTCGGCTTGGTCATTCCACTCGAAGTGAGTGGTCTTCTTCATGAGGCGGTAGAGGGGGAGAGCTTTCTCTCCGAGCCGGCTGATGAAGCGGTTTAGGGAGGCCAAGCATCCGGTAAACTTCTGGACGTCTCGAAGTTTGGTGGGAATCGCCATTCTCTCAATGGCCTTGATCTTTACTGGGTTGCATTCGATGCCGCGTTCGGAAACCAGGAAGCCTAGGAGTTGGCCGGCTGGCACTCTGAACACGCATTTCTCGGGGTTGAGCTTGATTTGGAACCGGCGTAGGTTCTCAAATGTTTCCTTGAGGTCTTCCAGCAAGGTGTCACGCTTCTCCGTCTTCACCACAATGTCGTCTATGTAGACGTGGTCATTTCGGCCGAGCTGCTTGAGGAGGCACTTCTGCATGCAACGCTGAAAAGTGGCACCGGCATTTCTCAAGCCGAATGTCATAGTCAGGTAGCAGAAGGCTCCGAATGGCGTGATGAAGGCGGTCTTCAGACGGTCTGCCAGATCTAACTTTATCTAGTGGTATCCTGAGTAAGCATCCAAGAAACTCAATAGCTCGCATCCGGCCGTGGAGTCTATCACTTGATCAATCCTTGGCAGGGCAAAGGGATCTTTGGGGCAGGCCTTGTTGAGGCTCGTGTAGTCTATGCACATGCGCCACTTGTTGTTCTTCTTTAGCACGAGGACCGGGTTGGCGAGCCATTCTGGAAAGAAAACTTCCATAATGAAGCCGGCTGCCAGAAGCCGGGCTATCTCTTCTCCTACGATCCTTCTTTTCTCCTCCGACAGTCGGCGGAGGGGTTGTTTGACTGGTTTTGCGTCTTCTCGGACGTGTAGCTTGTGCTCGGCGAATTCCTTTGGAACGCCCGGCATGTCCTTGGGGGACCATGCAAAGATGTCCCGATTCTCACGGAGGAAATCGGCGAGCTCGCCTTCCTATTTGCTGTTTAGGTTTGCCCCGATGACGGAAAACCTCTCTGGGTGCTCGGGGTCAAGAGGTATCTTCTTCGTCTCCTTGGCCGGCTGGAAAGATCCTTGGGCATCATACTCCTTGGGATCGGGGGACAAGGCCGACTGTTTGCCGGCCATGGCCACGACTCGGTCCAACATCTTCTTTTCTTCGGCAATCACAAGGGACTCGGCCAGCCGGCTGCTGGCTGCTGCGCACTCGGAAGATTTCTTGTAATCGCCGGCTATGGTGATGATGCCTTTGGTGCTCGGCATCTTCATCTTGAGGTAAGCATAGTGGGGAACAGCCATGAACCTGGCCAAGGCAGGTCGGCCAAGCAATGCATGGTAGGGTCTCTCCAGGTCCACCACTTCAAACCAGATCGCCTCCCGGCGGAAATGCTCCTTGTCCCCAAAGAGTACATCAATCTTGATCTTGCCAATGGGGGCACGGGACAGGCCGGGTACGATGCCATGGAACACAGTCCGAGTAGGCACGAGTTGCTTCGTCTTGACGTTTAGCTTCTCCAGGGTGTCACGGTATAGGATGTTGATGTTGCTCCCGCCATCTATCAGCACACGGGAGAAACGGGCGGCACGTCTGTCCGTTGCAAGGGTGGCATCCAGAACCAACGCATAAGAGCTGGGAGATGGCATCACCTCTGGGTGGTCGGCCCAGCTCCAGCTGATAGGTTTTTCTGACCAATGCATGTGCTTGGCAGGGTTGGCAGCGACCATGCTGACCTCCTGGTGCTCTCGGCGTCTGCCGCACCGGTCTTCGGGCTGGCTTGTAAAGATGACATAAGCAGCATGCTCGTCGGGGAACTCATCGTGCACGGCTCTGACTGTAGGCCGAGCGGTCGGTGGCTGCGGAGCCGGAGGCGGCGGACCGGCAGGCGGAGGCGGCGCGAGCCCTTCGCCTTTGGAGATTCGGGTGAGCCAGTGGCACTTCCGGGTTGTGTGGTTGGACGGCTTCGCGCCGCTGTGGAACTTGCATGGGGCGTTGAGAGTTTGCTCGTAGGAGAAGGCCGGCTGCCACGCCGGCTTGCCGCCCCTCTGCTTCTTGGGTGCGGGCTGTCCTTCGGGCTGCTCGTCTTCGACTGTGGCCACCTGCCGACTGGTGGAGGGCGGCACGGGGCCCTTGCGTTTGTGGTCGTTCTGGTGTGGGCGTCGGCCGGAGTCCCCAGCCGGCATCTTGGGCGCCGGGTTGAGTACTTTCCCAGACGCATCTACCCAGAGCTCGGTCTTCATTGAGGATTCAGCGGTGGCATACTTGTCCGCTATGTCCAGTAGCTCGTCGAGGGCAGTCGGCTCGTCGCAGAGAAGCTTGTGCTTGAGGAGGGTGCCTTCTCGGCACCCGGCAGTGAAGTATTCTATGGCTTGCACCTCGTGCACCCCTTCGCAAGAGTTGCGGAGCTCGGCCCAACGTGTGAGGTAGTCGCGAGTGGACTCGGCGGGGCCTTGTACACACAAGGAGAGCTGTCTGGGCTTGGGAGCCCGCTTGTAGGTGCTGGTGAAGTTGCAGACGAAGGCTTTTGTGAAGTCTAGCCAGCTGTTGATGTTGTATGGCTTGAGGCTGTTGAGCCAGGTCCACGCCGTGCCTTGCAGCATGAGGGGCACGTACTTCACGACAACGCGCCTGTTGCCGTTTGCTATGCTAACCGCCGTGGAGTAGTCGATCAACCAATCTTCCGGCTTCACGGAGCCGTTGTACTTGGGCGTGTCTCTTGGGAGCGAGAACCCTTTGGGGAAAGGTTCGTCGCGGATGCGAGGGCCGAAGCAAGGCGGGCCGACATCATCTTCTTCTTCTAGCGCTAGGGATCGCGCTAGGCGGTCGATCCGATGGCGGGCATCATTCTCGCTGACTCCTTCGCGGCAGCCTAGTCAGCCGCTGAGAGTCGGATGCGCAACAGGCGGTGGGGTGGGATATCTCACCCCACGGGGCCGAGGCGGAGGCGGGTTGCCCCGCCACTCCACGGCCCGGGGATGGCCTTCTGCGTCTCGCTCGATGGAGATTCGGGTTCGGCTTCGGCTGGCAGCCGGCTCTTTCTCGTGCCGCGCGCGGGTTTTACCTGCAGTCGGCGTCCGGGACGTCGCGTCGTGATCTCGGCGCGGGGGAGGGCTTTCCGCGCGGGCGTCGGCTTCGTGCCGCTGCGCGGCCGCATCGATTAGCTGTTGGATGCGTCTGATCATGTGGGGGAGTTCTTCGGCCCCCAATCCATCTAGCTCGTCTATGGCTGCCTGGGCGGCACGCGGGTTCTCGAGTGGAGTGGCGTAGACTGGGCGGTCGACTCCTAGCATGTCGGCGACGACAGCGCCGCACTGTCTGACAACGCCGGCCCGGCTGGGCCCGCCTGGGGGCGGCGTGCCAAAGGCGGCGCGGTCGGCTTCGCGCCGGTGGGCCTCAGTGAGGCGTCTCATGGAAGCCAACTTCCGGCCCTCCGCGAGGAGGGCGAGGCGGCGAGCCTCCAGTGCTTCGGCATCGGCATCGGCCAGGAGGGGGATCGTCAAGTCGTGGACCGCCGTATGCGGCGCATCGTGGGCGCTCTCGTCAGAGGCGTCGCCGTGGCCGATGACCATCGCCTCGGTGGTGATAGCATCGCAGCCATCGGCCCGGGGAAGCGGGTCGTTGTAGATCGTGACATCGGTGGGGAAAGTGTCGAGTGAGGCCGTGTCGGAGTCGACAGGCATCGGATCGGTGGAGCCAACCGACTCCAAGTCCACAACAGGCTCGCCGGAGACGTGGAGCTGGCCGAGGAGGTTGACGAGGTGGTCGGTGCCCGCGTCAGAGGCGAGCTCGTCGGAGATGAGGGTCTTGTCAAGGAGATTGGCGAGGTCGCTCGCTGCGCAGACATTGGTGACGCCTTGCAGCGCGTCGTGGCAAGCGCCATCGGGCATGCCAGGCTGGCTACGCTCGCTGGGGAGGAAGAGGGTTCCCGTCCAGAACATGTCTCTGGGCGACGGTGCACCTGGCCCCACGGTGGGCGCCAAATGTTGGGTGGTAGGTGCGACATATGCCAACGGGTTGCTTATCATTGTGGGAACCAGTAAGACGCCGCCGGTGCCTGGAAGCGAGATGAGGCGAAGACATGCACACCGGCGAATCTTACCCAGCTTCGGGGCTCTCCGTGGAGATAACAACCCTACTGCTGCTCTGCGGGGTCTCCGCATGATCACTAGATGAACAAGTAGCTACACGATGCTCCTTGAGCTGTTTTGTGAGGAGAAGAAGTAGGGCACGGCTAGCCCTCCTCCCCTCTCTATGTGGTGTCTAGAACTAGCTTGGATCAACCCTTTGCATGGGTGTCCCGGGGGGTTTATATAGGCCTACCCCCGGGGGTGCAATGGTAATCCGGCTGGGCGTGGGGCCCAGCCGTCTGTGGCTACACTCACCGGCTTCTGCGCCGGCTGCTGGGGCCCGCTGGCTGGTGGGTCCCGTCGGCTGCCGGCTCCTTGGTCGACAGGCAGGCCCCACTATCCAGGGCCTTGTCGGTGGCTGGTTAATGTTGCTCAATCCTGGTGACGAGGGCTTCGCCGAGGTGGGCGTGGCTACAGTGCCGCCGTCCGGCGGGTGATCGCTGTAGCCTCACCGCGTCTTGTCTCCTTAATGGGGCGTCTCCTTTGAGGGAGGTGGCAAGCCGGCTGTGGAGAGCCGGCTCTGTCTTGGGCCGACTGGGGGAGGCCTGGCCGCCTTCGGGTGTCTCTCTGCTTGAAGGGGCCCACCGCCGGTGGGCCACATTGGCAGCCCGTCATGGATGACATCAGGGTCAACGTGGCAACAGTGCCGCGCCGGACGGGTCATGGCCACCCGTACGGTGCACTGTGCCAGGCGTGCTCCGGGATTCGGGGGTGGCAGGCTTTACTGTAGCCACGCCTCGTCACATCGCTGTTATGTGGATGCAGACTTCGAGGGTACGATCCTGAACGCTTTGTGGGTGCCGGCTTCTTGGAGTCGGCCTTCTCGCGGCCGGCTTCTTGGAGCCGGCCCTCCCGTGGCTTTCTTCATGAGGGCTAAAGTCGGGTCTCCTTCCGATAGCCGGCCTGGGAGATAGCCGACAGGGGGAAGGCGGCCCCATGTCTTGGATTCTTGAGGGCCGGATCAGCCCGTAATTTTTTCAGAAGGGCCAGGGGGAGCCGGCTAGGCTACCCGTGGTCATTTACTCCGACAAAACTCCTTGGTTCAACTCCACAATCTTGATGGAGGCTCCCAAGTGACACCTAACCAATCTAGGAGACACCACTCTCCAAAAGGTAATAGATGGTGTGTTGATGATGAACTCCTCACTCTTGTGCTTCAAATGATAGTCTCCCCAAAACTCAAATCCCTCTCACAGATTTGGCCATGGTGGAAAGATGATTTGAGTGGAATGCAACTTCGGGAAGGCTAGAGATCAAGATTCTTGTGGTTGGATTGGAATGTCTTGGTCTCAACACATGAGTAGATGGTTCTATCTCAGAAAATGAGTAGTGGAAGTGTAGGAACGTTCTGATGGCTCTCTCTTGAATATAGAAGGGGGTGGAGTCGCCACTGTCGACGGGGGACGGCAAGGGCAGCCGTCACCCCCCGGTGCTGTCTGAGCGAAGCGGGCAGCGAGGGCGGCTCGACGCTCAGCGCGAGATCGACGGGCGTCAGCCATGGGAGCGGTGGAGCAATGGCAAATCGACTGGCAGAAGAGAGGCTCTGACGCACCCCTACCTGGCATGCCAAATGTCGGATTTCGGGCTCCGCAAACCCTGGATAGATTCAAACTCTAGGGTGAGTGTGAAGAACTCGACCTCCCCTGTCTGCCAACCCATCGATCCCGCAGCCTAGCTCGATGAACTAAAAGGAAAGAGGACACATCAGTTTACCCAGGTTCGGGCCACCTTGGGGTGTAAAACCCTACTCCTGCTCTGTGGTGGATTTGCCTTGAGGTGGGCTGAGGATGAACTAGTACAGTGGAAGAATGACCTCAGGAGGTGTGTTCTTGAGATGGTGGGGGGGAGGAAGATCTAAATGATCCGGATCCGGTCCCTTGCTACGGTGGTGGCTAGACCCTATTTATAGTGGCCTTGGCCCTCTTCCCAAATCAAGGCGGGAAGGGATCCCGCAGCGGCCAAATTCGAAGGGAGACAACTAGTACATCTTATCTTGACAAAAGTAGTCTTCACTTGCAAAGCCTCTGGTCGTGATGCCGTGGTGGGCTCGGCGATGACCTCCGTCCTGTTGTCCTGGCTGTCTTGGTCTTGTTGCATGGGAATGGAAACCTTTGGCTGATTCCTCGGGACTCCGCGCCTGCGCTTGCCTCCTTAGCACCAAAGAGGAAACCGCTATCATGCGCCCCCTGGCGCCCGCCTGGCCATGGTCATCATGGCTCACGTTGTTGGAGATATGCCCTAGAGGCAATCATGTATGATGATATTTCCTATGTGTTTATGAATAAAGATAGTCCTTGGACATTATCAATGATGTGTATCAGCAAGTACGTGACTTGTTTGTGGGACTATGCATTGTATCATGAACGTCCTAAAAGGTCCCTAGTGGAAAGGGCTGTGTGGACGCGCAGACGACTAGACTAGCATATCACAAGGTCGATGGCTTGGTCTCACTAGCCATGGAGCATAGGATGCTAACCGGATAATATGGACTCGGAAGGATATGGTCGGATTCGATGTAGTCGGATCCGAGTTGAGATAAGGTCCGAGCTGGACAGACCCAGCTATGAGACGCAGCGATATGTCATCTGTGAGTCTCTAGTACAACATATGTTCTATGTACTAAGATCTGAGCTAGTGCATGTACTCGGGATGGTGACAAACTTGCTTTGGGCCAACCAAACGCTACTCCGTGACTGGGTAGTTAGAAAGGTAGGTTTCGGGATTGTCCAGACCCATGCTGCGAGACATGGTTGAGCAAGATGGGATTTGCCCCTCCGATCATGAGAGATATACTCTAGGCCCCTCGTGTGATCCGACTAGGATAAGCATAGCCATGCGACAAGGATTATGAGATAATCTGGTTTGTGGTCGACATCACTAAAATGAAAAAGCGGTCGGGCTAGCACAAGGATGACAGACTCGCCTTGAGCCCGACAACATATATCGTGTGGCAAAAGGAATGAAATTATGATGTACAGGTTCGCCTAAACAGCTTCATAGTCTGCTTTGTGTTCGGCATGCCTTGCTAGGGGCCGCTACCAACCGTGCAGTTCGGAGGTGATCCAAACTGCGATCAAGCCGGCTTGAACCGAAGGGGTCGCACGCTTAAGGGAAAGAACCTACGAGGTCGGATACGAGGACACTGGTCGGATGTGATCCGAGCTGTGGTCGGATTCTGGCTGAGTAGACTTATGGGCTTTAGGGTCCATGCGAGGCCCAAGTGTTGAGCCCGCGACGGACACCTATATAAAGTGGGGTTGCAACACACTCATGCGATTGATCGCTTCGGCGCTATCATTAGGGTTTGCATGTGTTGGGAATAGCCGCCTGCACTCGTCTCCGACTGTGTGATCGGACCTAGCAGTCCGCCGACGGTGTTCCTCCTGCACGCGTGGATACCGTTAGAGGCGGTGCACTTGCGCCGCTCCGGCGAACTTGAACGTGGGAACCGACGACCGGCTGTTTGAGGGAGATCGAACGAGGAGGAGACGAGTCACGCGGGCATGCTGCCCCAACTCTTCTTCTGTTGCACGACACTATGCGTCTAGTGGTAACGATCTGTGATCCATCTCCCGTACTATGTTCTTGGTTGTTCTGCGCGTAGGAAAATTTTAATTTGTAGTCGACGCACCATACCATAGAACCCAACAGTGGTATCAGAGCCTCTGCTATAGGATTTGGTTTCAGATTGTACGCATATTAGATATGTGGAGGCAGCAAATGAGATATGTTGTCATTGATGAGATCGGCTGTGTGCACGGTTGATGAGATCATCTACACATGGGGATCGATGTGGCTATGTTTTCTGATGATTGGAGTCGATGAGGTTGTGACACAACCTACCCCTACCGGTCGGTATCCGCCATCGGGGTTAACAGTGAAACATAAATCCAAATCGGACTCGCGATGATCGATAAGGTCGGTCAGATCGGAAAATTCAGCAGGACCGCCGTGTGCGTAGCGCCTTGTATTTCGTACATGACCACTCAAACCAGTAGAATGCAATTCTATGCATAACTTTGTTTTGCAGGTTTGATGTGAATAGTATGGCTCATGTGTATGTGATGGATATGTGTAAATTATACATGGCCTGCGTGTCATGTTTGTCAGCCGGCAGGAGCCAAAGTGTTGTCATTATATTGTATAACGACCTATGTGTCGACTTGTGACTATGTAAAATTCATTACTAGTTGTAGTAGTTGGATAATAGAGATCAGATTGGTGTCTTGGAGTCCTGGCATGACAAACAAGATGGAGTTCCTAGATGGTCATCGGAGTCGGAGCCAACCTGGAAGAACATCCATGAAGGAGCCATACTATTTCACAATACATGTTCTATTTGTGATTGTTATGCTTCTTGTTTTCTATGCATGTTACAATGATAGAAAGATCCCTCGTTAATATCAAGAAATTTGCCATTCCTAATGTTGCACCTTCGCATGTCAAGTACGTGTAGTAGTGGGCTCATAAAATTGGGGTGGTGCTAGGTGTCCTTGAACTGAAGGTTTCGTGTCGGACACGGACATGCACTGCATCAGGTTAACTTGACAAGGCTATCAAAATGGTTTTGGGCCTTGTGGCAAAGAAGGTTGGGGCCGGGGTATGAGATACCTTCCCGGCCGACAGGAGTCATATAGAGATACGATTAGCAAGGAGTTGCTTACCGAATAGGCATGTTGTCTAGTAGTGATGATAAAGCTCACTAGTCGCATGTGCTCGTCGGATCCTGAATCACCAAGAGTTTGCAGAGGGATGCCAACTTCAGTGGGAGTATTTATATTTAAGGCTTGAATTACTCTACATAAACACATTGCTTAGTGATTGCATATTTTTTGTTGTAGATCAATGGCACCACCTGCTCAACCCAACTTTGCATTGAAATCAATTCTAGAAAAAGGATAAACTGAATGGAACAAACTTTACCACCTCGTATAGAAATCTGAGAATTGTTCTCAAGCATGATAAAAAGGAACATGTTCTAGAGGATCCATTTCCAGAGAAACCTGCCGATAATGCTAATACCACAACTAAGAATGCCTACCAAAAACTCGTTGATGAATCAATGGAGATCGGTTGTCTGATGCTGGCTTGTATGGAGCCCGATTTGCAACAACATTTCGAAAATGTTGAGGCTTACAATATGATCGAAAGTCTCAAGAGCATGTTTCAAACACAGGCTAGGACCGAAAGGTTCAACGTCTGGCAATCCTTGATGGATTGCAAGCTGAAGGAAGGTGATCCATTGAGCCCACATGTGATCAAGATGATCGGATATGTGCAAGCTTTGGATCGTTTGGGCTTCCCGCTCTTGGAAGAGCTGGCTACTGATGAAGTTCTGGGTTCTCTACCGCCTAGTTATGGGACGTTCATCTCAAACTATCATATGCATGGCATGGATAAGAAGCTCACTGAATTGCATGGGATGCTCAAAGTGGTGGAGCAGGATATTAAGAAAGGCACACATCAAGTGTTGATGGTGCGGAAATCGGCTAAGTTCAAGAGGAGTTGGTCCAAGAAAAAGGCTAAGGCAAAGGGCACGGAGATGGTAACCTCCGTCGTTGCACCGAAGTCTGGACCGGACTCGAAGACCATTTGCTATCATTGCAAGGAGACCGGTCACTGGAAGAGGAACTGTAGCAAGTGGCTTGCAGAGCATGGCAAGAAGGCCAGAAATGCTTCTTCGGGAAAAGGTACACTTGTTGCATATGTTATAGACATTTACCTTGCTGACATACTTAGCAGCTCTTGGGTATTTGATACCGGATCGGTTGTTCATATTTGCAACTCGATGCAAGGCCTGGTAAGAACTAGGCGTGTGGCACAAGGGGATATTGACATCAGGGTCGGCAACAAAGCAAGAGTTGCTGCATTGGAGGTCGGCATGATGCAGCTCCAGCTTCCTTCTGGATTTATTTTGGAATTGAATAATTGTTATTACATTCCTACACTTAGTCGGAACAATATTTCTTCCTCATGCTTTATGAGTCATGGTTATGAATTCAATTTAAGGACAATGGATGTTCGTTTTATTTGAATGGTATGTTCCACGGCTATGCACCCATTGTTGATGGGCTATTTATATTGAATCTAGAATAGGAACTGGTCTATAACGTGAATGTCAAGAGGCATAAGCCGAATGAGATAAATCCGACATACTTCTGGCATTGCCGGCTTGGACACATTAGTCAGAAACGCATGAAGAAGCTCCATGGTGATGGGCTCCTAACTTCGTCCGACTTTGATTCATTTGAGACATGCGAATCATGATTGCTCGGCAAGATAACTAAATCTCCTTTCTCAAAGAGTTGCAAGATGGCGTCCGAGCTATTGGAACTTATACATAGTGATGTGTGTGGTCCAGTGAGCACAACTACCAGAGGTGGCTATCAGTACTTCGTGACTTTTACCGACGACTTGAGTAGATATGGATATATCCATTTGATGAGGCACAAGTAGGAAACTTTTGAAAAATTCAAAGAGTTTGAAAACAAGGTTGAGAATCAGCTCGGCAAGACTATAAAACTTCTACGATCAGATCATGGAGGTGAGTACATGAGCCAGGAGTTTGATGATCATCTGAAAAGCCAAGGTATAGTACCTCGGCTCACACCCCCGGCTACGCCACAGAGAAACGACGTGTCAGAATGGAGGAATATGACCTTGTTGGACATGGTTCGGTCAATGATGAGAAAATCAGATTTACCCTTGTCATTCTGGGGATACACGTACACCCTAGAAACTGCAGCTTTCACACTTAACAGGGTACCATCAAAATCCGTAGATAAGACACCACATGAGATGTGGACCGGGAAGAGTCCTAGTTTGTCTTTTCTAAAGATTTGGGGTTGTGAAGCATTTGTCAAGCGACTTATGTCAGACAAGATTACACCCAAGTCTAATAAATGCATATTCGTGGGATATCCGAGGGAAACCTTGGGATATAGCTTCTACAATCGGGAAGAGAACAAAGTGTTTGTTGCTCGGAATGGGGTTTTCCTTGAGAAAGAGTTTCTCAATCGGGAGGCCAGTGGGAGGACGGTCCGACTCAAAGAAATTCGAGTACCACTCGTGGACGGCTCGACGGTTGATGAGATCATACCGGAGTCAGTCAGGGAACCCGTAGTGGAAGCAGCACTGAAACCACGGAGGTCGGAAAGATTGCGCAGAGTGCGTGATGTATTGTTGCTAGAGAGCGAGGAGCCGGCCACATATGCGGAAGTGATGGTGAGCCAGGATTCTGAGGCATGCCTAGAGGCCATGAGATCTGAGTTAAAGTCCATGGATGAAAATCAAGTCTGGGACTTGGTTGATCCGCCACTTGGCGTAAAGGCCATTGGCTACAAATGGGTCTTTAAGAAGAAAACCAATGTGGATGGAAATGTTCAGATCCACAAAGCTCGGCTTGTCGCTAAAGGTTATGGACAAGTTCAAGGAATTACTATGACGAGACTTACTCGCCGGTAGCGAAGCTGAAGTCGGTGAGGATCGTACTAGCAATAGCTGCATATTTCGATTACGAGATATGGCAGATGGATGTCAAAACGACTTTCCTTCATGGAAATTTAACCGAGGACGTGTATATGATACAACCCGAGGGTTTTGTCAATCCGACTAGCACTAGTAAAGTATGCAAGCTCAAGAGATCCATTTATGGGTTGAGGCAAGCATCTCGGAGTTGGAACATTCGTTTTGATGAGGTCGTCACTGGTCTCGGTTTCATCAAAAGCGATGAGGATGCTTGTTTATACAAGCAGTTAAGTGGGAGCTCGATTGTGTTTTTAATCTTGTATGTGGATGACATACTACTGATCAGAAATGATGTTTCGATGCTGAACTCGGTCAAGGAATCATTGAATGGCAAGTTTTCAATGAAGGACCTTGGTGAAGCAGTTTACATTTTAGGCATCAAGATCTATAGAGATAGATCGAGGAGGTTGCTCGGCTTGAGCCAAAGCATGTACATAGATAAAGTGTTGAAGCGGTTCAACATGAGTGATGCCACGAAAGGGTTCTTGCCTATCTCACATGGTATAAGGCTAAGCGAGACTCAGAGTCCTTCGACATCTGATGAGCAAAGCAGGATGAGTCGGATTCCGTATGCCTCGGCAATTGGATCCATCAATCATCATGTATGCCATGATATGTACATGGCCTGATGTTGCTTTTGCAATAATCTGAACAAGTAGATACCAGGCCAACCCAGGTGACACTCACTGGGTGGCAGTAAAGACTATTTTGAAGTACTTGAAAAGGACTAAAGAGATGTTCCTAGTTTATGGAGGTGAGGAAGAGCTCATCGTAAGAGGTTACGCCGATGCTAGTTTCCAAACTGACAGAGATGATTGTCGATCACAGTCCAGATTCGTGTATGTCATGACGGAGGAGCAGTGAGCTGGATAAGTTCCAAGCATGATACGATGGTCGGTTCTACCACAGAAGCCGAATACATTGCGGCTTGTGAAACTGCAAAGGAAGGTGTTTGGATCCGGAACTTTCTGGATGATCTTGGTATTTTCCTAGCCTCGGTAAAACCGTTGGACCTTTATTGTGATAATTCTGGTGCCATCGCACAAGCCAAGGAGCCAAGGGATCACCACAAGACCAAACACATAGATCAAAAATATCACCTGCCCGCCTGGCCTTGGTCGTCATGGCTCACGTTGTTGGAGATATTCCCTAAAGGCAATCATGTATAATGATATTTCCTATGTGTTTATGAATAAAGATAGTCCTTGGACATTATCAATGATGTGTATCAGCAAGTACGTGACTTGTTTGTGGGACTATGCATTGTATGATGAACGTCCTAAAAGGTCCCTAGTCGAAAGGGCTGTGTGGATGCGCAGACGACTAGACTAGGATATGACACGGTTGATGGCTTGGTCTCACTAGCCATGGAGCATAGGATGCTAACCAGATAATATGGACTTGGAAGGATCAGGTCAGATTCGACGTAATCAGATCCGAGTTGAGATAAGGTCCGAGTCAGACAAACCCAACTATGAGACGCAGCGATATGTCATCTGTGAGTCTCTAGTACAACATACGTTCTATGTCCTAAGAACTGAGCTAGCACATGTACTCGGGATGGTGACAGACTTGCTTTGGGCCAACCAAATGCTACTATGTGACTGGGTAGTTACAAAGGTAGGTTTCGGACTTGTCCAGACCGATGCCGTGAGACATGGTCGAGCAAGATGGGATTTGCCCCTCCGATCAGGAGATATATACTATGGGCCCCTCGTGTGATCCGACCAGGATAAGCATGGCCATGCGACAAGGATTATGAGATAATCTGGTTTGTGGTCGGCATCACTGGACCAAGAAAGAGGTCGGGCTAGCACAAGGATGACAGACTCGCCTTGAGCCCGACAACATATATCGTGTGGCAAAAGGAATGGAAGTATGATGTACAGGTTCACCTAAACAGCTTCATAGTCTGCTTGGTGTTCGGCATGCCTTGCTAGGGGCTGCTACCAACCATGCAGTTCGGAGGTGATCCAAACTGCGACCAAGCCGGCTTGAACCGAAGGGGTCGCGCGCTTAAGGGAAGGAACCTACGAGGTCGGATCCGAGAACACTGGTCGAATGTGATCCGGGCTGTGTTCGGATTCTGGCTGAGTAGACTTATGGGCTTTAGGGATCGTGTGAGGCCCAAGTGTTGAGCCCGCGAGGACGCCTATGTAAAGTGGGGGTGCAGCACACTCATGCAATTGATCGCTTCGGCGTTGTCACTAGGGTTTGCATGTGTTGCGAATAGCCACCTCTACTCCTCGCCGACTGTGTGATCGGACCTAGCAGTCCGCCGCACGGTGTTCCTCCTTCATGCGCGGATACTGTTCAAGGAGGTGCACTTGCGCCACTCCAGCGAACCTGAACGTGGGAACCGACGATCGGCTTTTCGAGGAAGATCAAACGAGGAGACGAGTCACGCGGACGCGCTGCCCCAACTCTTCTTCCGCTGCACGGCACTGCGCGTCTAGTGGTAACAATCTGTGATCCATCTCGCGTAGCATGTTCTTGGTTGTTCTACGCGTAGGAAAATTTTAGTTTGTAGTTGACGCACCCTACCGTAGAACCCAACACACGTCATCTAAACCTCACGAGGTGAGTCTTGCATAGAAATCTCCGCTCCTCAGGAGCCAACCTGAGTAGCCCGCTCCTTCTGGAGGTCTTGGTGTCGTCCGCCTCACGAGGCTTGGCCCCTCGCGAGGGTCTTGAGTTGTTGGTGCTGAAGATGGGCCGTAACAGGCCGTCGATGGAGCCACAACATGGGCCGCGGGCAGGCAAGTCTGGTTACCCCCGTTCCCAGAATGCCGATAGTTATTTACGATGGTTAAACAAAATCTGCAGGGACTTTCACTTGTGTGTATGCTCACAAAAACATTAGTATTTTTTCTCAGTGCTCGAAAACCACAAATGGGGCACCAGATGCACTAACACCCAGCATATGGGTAATTTGGTTCCCATTCACCGGGCACGCCTCATGAGGGTGACCACCGGATGTGTGTTGGGTTGGCCTCTCAGCGTAGTCCATTTGTTGATGGGCTATTTGGTTCGTGTTCGCCTGGTACGCCCGTGCGGATTGGCATAGGATGTGTATTTGGTCGACCTCTCTCATCACGGTGTGCCCTAGTATTCGAGGGAACCCCGTGTTAGGTGCTACCATGGATGTCAATGGGGGTGCTACCCATGAGAGTTTCAAAGCAATATAAAGCCAGGGGCACCATAGACTAGACAGAGGGGCCTATCCCTGTAAGGTGGACGCCTTGGCACTATGGGCGGCCCTATCCCAGTTTGAGGCCCAGGCCCCTTATTTGATGTAAAACTTCACCTCTTGTTTTTTTTGCATGAGAATTTTCTGCACAAAATATAACTGATACGTCTCAAACGTATCTATAGTTTTTATTTTTTTCATGCTACTAAAATATGACTTTAGAATACTTTTTATAGCAAATTATATTATTTTCTAGACTAGCCTATTGATCTAGTGCCTAGATCTAGTTGTTATTTTCTATATGTTTTTGACTTGTTAGGCATGTCTACAAAGGTCAAAATACATTAAGGATTTAATAAAAAAATCGTGTCACGAGGATTCTAGAAAATGTTGAGACCTACTGGGAGAACCAGCCAGTAGGCCCACATGGCTAGGGGTTAACCATGCCACTAGGTTGTGTAGGCCCCCCAGTGCACCGCATTTTCCCCATTCTTTCGCATATAAATTCTATACATCGAGAAACCCTCAGTACCAATTTCCCCTATTTTTCTACTTCCACAAGTTCCTGTTATGAGGACATCAAATCTGCAGGCATGTTCCGGCACCCCGCCGAAGGGGGAATCCATTGTCGGAGGCTTCTTCATCAACCTTGCTGCATCCATGACCATGTGTGAGTAGTTACTTTAGGACCTTAGGGTCCATACAGTAGCTAGATGACATCCTCTCTCCCTTGTCATTCAATACAAAGTTCCCATGAGATGCCTCACATGATCGGTATCCATATGATGTAATTAGTGTGTTTGTTGGGATATGACGAATTTTCACTTTATGATCAGGTTCTTCATTGAAATATATTGAATATGTTGAAGTTTCTTTGCTATATAATGAAGTAGCTTTGTATGCTCTATAATATGTTTGTCTACGTTGGCCAAGTTTGCTGGGTAGTTCTTCAGAGGGAGTGTTACAGAGTGGTGGGTTCAATATTGCGGTGATCTATATCCCAGTGACAGAAAGTGTTGGGGATATAGCTATTAGTTATGACCCGCCCAGGAGGGGCCGGGTCAGCCTCAATGGCGGGTTACAAAGGAAGCCCAGTAAACATTCAAGACGATAGTTTATCAAATCTTATAGAAGGCCTAAAGGCCTAGAGGCGGCTTAAGGCCCAATATTGTAAACCGCCGTATATAAGGAAAGACTTGTAAAGAAAGGCATGTAAAAGAAGTCACTAAGCTGGACACGATTTATGAGCCGGCCGGGACTCTATAGGCCACCAGGCATCAACCCGTGTATATAAGGGGACGACCCAGTGGCGGCTTAGGACAAGAAAACAAGAGATCGAGAACCAAGCCGGCGAACTAGCCTATTGGTAATCGACACCCCAGCAATACCCACACAACTAGACGTAGGCTTTTACCTTCATCATAAGGGGCCGAACTAGTATAAAACCTCTCGTGTCCTTTGTCCCGATTAACCCCTTTTAGCTTCCTAGTTGTGATGGCCCTACGACTAAGTCCTGCCATTAGGACATCTGCCGTGACAATTCCACGATAGTTGGCGCCCACCGTGGGGCTAGCGCACGGTGGATTTGAGTTCTTGAAGGGAAACTTCGAAGGGCTCAAGGGATACGCTGTGGGCCGGATGACCAAGAGTCGTCGCGGCAAGCTCTACATCGACGACGAAGGCTAGGGCCCCGAGGCTGGCTCAATCGAGTACGGGTACCGGGTCCCCTTCGGCGGAATTCACGTCTTCATCGGCCGGATCGGCGAGTCGAGCCCTGAGCCGGATGTCCACACCAACCTTTTCAAAATGGCTCAGCGCATGGGGACCACCCGTGTTCAATCTGTCGTGAAGCATGATTTCATAGGCTGCATCCACGGCGGTGAATACTTTGAAGGGTCAGTGGATGGCGCTGAGACGGCCATCTGTTCTGACGCTACATCATCAACGGGCGAGTCGGACTCTTTGTATCAGCTGCAAGATGGCATGCTCGGGGGTTGTTCTGATGGCAGCAGTATTCCGGACCCCCTTGACCCGCCGAATTGGGTCGGAGTCTTCATGGCAGGAACACAGCTCGGACAGAACTCCACAGCAGCAGCAGTAACAGCCACCGGGTCGGCCGCAGCCGGGTCAGGAGACCCCGCGCGCCCCCCCGGCTCAGATTATGTTGGACCTCATGGATAAACTGACGACCCTGTTGACTGCCATGATAGAACCGGCGAATCAAGCTCAGCATGATGTAGAGGTGGCACGCGTAGGTGAGGAGATGGTACAAGCCAAAGAAAACTTAGCAGCGGAAGAGGAGTGTCATGATGGTCGTAGAGCGGGCGGCTTTGGATGTTCGTGCTCAGCAGCTTCAGGCAGAGACTTTCCGGCTCTCGGTGGATCTGAACGCGTCGAGCGAGGTCATAAGAAGAAGGCACCAGAAAACTCAGTCACGTCTACCCCTGACACTCGATCCTAGGAACCTTTTTCATACACTCGGGGCCAGGGCAAGTAACCTGCCGGAGGCAAATCAGATCACGACACCCGGGGCACCAGTTTAGCCGCGCACCATGGAACCACCTCGTATACACACCGCTCTGCCTCATTATGTGCCAACACTGCCGGTGTCGGCGTTCTGGGAACGGGGGTCCCCAGACTTGCCTGCCTGCGGCCTGCGGCGTGGCTCAAAGGGGGGTCCAGCACGGCCCGTCTTCACCAACACAAACCCAAGACCCTCACGAGGGACCAAGCCTCGCGGGGCAGACGACGCGAAGGTTCCTCAGGCACGGCCTCGTTAGGCTGGCTCACGAGGAGGCGGAGAGATCAAGGTGGGGTACCTCACGAGGTGCCCGTGACGCAAGCCATGACGACTCAGGGCGCCAGGCGGGTGCCAGCCCGCGCAGCGTCCTCCTTTCCTCTTTGGTGCAAAGGGGGCAAACGCAGCTGCGGAGTACCGAGGCATCAGGCAAAGGTTGCCATTTCGGTGCAATGAGACCAAGACCAGGAGGACTACGAGATGGAGGTCACCGTGGAGCCCAAGACGGCGTCATCACCAGAGCTTTGCGCAGGCGAAGACTACTTTTGTCAGGATAGCTGATACTTGATGTCCCCCTTCAAATTAGCCCGCCATTGTTGGCTCCCTTCCCGCTCGATATTTGGGAAGAGGACCAGGGCCTCTATAAATAGGACCAGCCACCCACATAGCAAAGGGGTTCGGTCGGTTGGAGGAAGTAGAGAGAGAGAGAGAGAGAGAGAGAGAAAGGTGATTGAACTCCTTCGAGCAGTTCATCGCCCAGCCAAGAACAGACCCTCGCAAGGCTGTTCTTCCTTGTATTGTTCATCATCATCAGCCCAAGAGGCAATCCACCACACCACACACTGGAGTAGGGTATTACACCACAACGGTGGCCCGAACCAGTATAAACCCTGTGTCTCTTGTGTTGTTCTTTCCTTAGTTTTAGATCCTAGCATGGCGGAGGGGTGCAGGTAGGTAGGAGGCAAAATCTCCGCGTGCACCCCAGTGTTCGAACCTCAAGGGTCTGCCGGAACCTGAAATCCGACATTTGGCGCGCCAGGTAGGGGTACGCCGGAATTCGTCTTCCACCACCCCGTTCTCCTCCAACCATCACGCCCATGTCTGACGCTCGTCGGGCCCGCGCCGAGCGCCGGGCCGCACTCGCTTCCCGCGTCGCCCAGACGGCCCCTGTCAACGGGCATCCACGCCGTTCCCCGTCACCTGCCGTCAACGCCGCCACAGGCCCGGCGGGGGACGGGCAGCAAGCGTCGTCCCAGCATCTATCCGTGCGGCAAGGTGGCCACACCGCAACTCCCTCGCTCACCCCAGCTGGTTCTTCGTCCGGCGCGCTCCGCGCGCCCATGGAGCCCCGCAACCTCTCCCCCACCTATCGCGCTGCACCAACACCCCCGGTCGTCGCGGCCCTCTTGGGCGGCTCGCAGGCGCCGCCTACAAGTCACCACATCAAGCCGTCAGCGCCGCTTCCACGCGGCAGGGGGCTCACCTGGATCGGGCGGCGCCCGAGACCAGCCTGTCCTTCAGTTTGGAGGACCACCCCTCCAACTCGGCCTGCTCGGGTGCGCTCCCCATGCTGTGCACACCCACCATCTGCCAGGTGGCCGTCACCAAAACCCTCATTGATGGCGGCGCGGGCCTCAGCATGCTCTCGGTCGAGGCCTTCAATCTCCTCTGCATACCCCAGGAACGGCTGCGACCCAGCCAGCCCTTCTCAGGCGTTGGGGGCGGATCGTCCAGCTCCTTGGGACAGATCCGGCTCCCAGTAACCTTCGGCACCTACGACAACTTCCGCACGGAGCTGGTCGACTTCGACATCGCCCCCATCGGTCTCCCCTACAACGCCATCCTCGGCTACCCAGCACTGGCCCAGTTCATGGCCACGACGCACCCGGCGTACAACCTCATGAAGATGCCCGGGAGCAGCGGAGTCCTCACCGTGCACGGGGACACCAGGGACGCTCTGCGGGTGCTCAAGCTCGTCTTCAAGACGGCGGCAGCGGCACAGCCCGCCGACTTGGAGGCCCCCGAGCCCAAGGGAGCTGCGCCCGCCAAGAAGAAACAGTTGTTCACCCAAGACAAGGCAGAAACCAAGCAGATACCCGTCGATGAGGACGGGTCCACCAACACCACTTTCACCATAGGCGCCCACCTCAAACCCGAGCAGGAGGAGGCCCTGGTGGGGTTCCTGCGCGCAAACAAGAAGGTATTCACTTGGGAGCCAGACCAGTTGGCAGGGATCCCCAAGAGTGTAATCGAGCATCACCTCAACGTGTGCCCCAACGTGCGCCCTGTGAAGCAGAAGGCCAGGCGGCAGTCCACAGAAAAGCAGACCTTCATCGTCCAAGAGACCCGCAAATTAGAGGCTGCTGGGGTCATTCATGAGGTCCGATACCCAGATTGGTTGGCCAACCCTGTCGTTGTGCCAAAGAAGGGAGGGAAAGAACGCATGTGTGTCGACTTCACCAACCTCAACAAAGCGTGCCCGCAAGATCAGTCCCCGCTCCCCCGCATCGACCAGATCATCGATTCCACTGCGGAGTGCGACCTGTTATGCTTCCTGGATGCCCTCTCTGGGTATCACCAGATCAAGATGGCGGTAGAAGACGTCGAGAAGACAGCCTTCCTAACCCCGTGTGGGGTATACTGCTACACATGCATGCCATTCGGGCTGCGCAACGCAGGGGCGACCTTTCAGCGGCTGATGCCCATCGCCTTGGGCCCGCAGCTCGGGAAGAATGTTGAAGCTTACGTCGATGACATCGTGGTAAAATCTTGGGAGGCCAGGACCTTGATACAAGACTTGGAGGAAACCTTCGCGAGCCTCAACACAGTGAACCTACGGCGCAACCCAGAGAAGTGTGTGTTCGGAGTCCCCTCGGGCAAGCTCTTGGGTTTCCTCGTGTCCCACCGAGGCATCGAGGCTAACCCGGAGAAGGTCAAGGCAGTGGAAGACATGAGCCCGCCAAAGACCCTCAGAGAAATACAGAAGCTCACGGGGCGTGTGACCGTGCTAGGGCGCTTCATCTCCAAGTTGGGGGAGCGAGCGCTACCCTTCTTCCAGCTAATGAAGAAAAAGGGGCCGTTCGAGTGGACTGAAGAGGCCGACAAGGCGTTCCAGGATCTCAAGAGGTACCTGACCAGTCCACCGGTCATGGTGGCCCCACGCCCTCAAGAGCCCCTGGTGCTTTACCTCGCCGCCACTCCCTACTCCGCCAGCGCGGCCTTGGTGGCAGTCAGAGAGGAGCGTCGAATCAAGACCACGGCAGCGGCCTGGGACAAGGTGGAATAGGAACGGGGAAGGCCCACAGAAACTGCCACAGCGGCTGAGGAGGATCAGCCGCCGCAGAGGGGCGCACCGGAGGCGGAAGAGGCCCCACTCCCAGATGGCCAGTCTCAAGAGGCCTCATTGCCTCAAGAGGTGCCAAGGTCTCCGAAGTGAGCCACCAGCACTGACGCACTCCACCTTGTTGAGCACCTAGTGTACTTCGTCAGCACGGTTCTGCGGGATGCAAGGGAACGGTACCCCATGCCTCAGAAACTCCTCCTCGCGCTACTGGTGGCCTCGCGCAAGCTGCGGCGCTATTTTCAGGGTCACCCCATCAAGGTCGTCTCGTCATACCCCCTGGAGGGAGTGCTCAGGAGCCCCAATTCAGCTGGGAGGGTCGCCGAGTGGAACATAGAGCTGCAAGCATTTCAGCTCGAATTCAGCACGACCAGGGTCATCAAGGGAGTAGCGCTGGCGGATTTTGTGGCAGAATGGACAGAGGTGCCAGGCCTCAAGGCCGACGAGGATCGGTCCCTGTCCCCGGGAAGCAAGGCGCCAGAAGGCTGGGTCATGTACTTCGATGGGGCGTTCTCTAGGCATGGCGCTGGGGCTGGGGCGGTGCTTATATCGCCCACTCAGGACAAGCTCTATTACGCCGTGCAGCTCTGCTTCCAGCAAGGTGAAAAGGTCTCCAACAACATAGCGGAGTATGCAGGTTTAATAGAGGGCTTGAAGGCCGCAGCTGCCCTGGGGGTGAAGCGCCTCACCATCAAGGGCGATTCGCAGCTCCTTGTCAATTTCTCCAACAAGGTGTACGAGCCGAAGGATGAGCACATGGAAGCCTACCTTGCGGAAGTCCGCAGGATGGAGAAGCAGTTCTGGGGGTTGGAGTTGCAGCATGTGCCTCGTGGCACCAATCAGGAAGCCGATGACATCGCCAAACGCGCGTCCAGGCGGTTATCTCAGGAGCCTGGCATTTTCGAGGAGCAGCTCTTCAGGCCTTCAGCCTTGCCGTCATTATCAAACACGGCTCAGCCCCGGGAGGAGCTCCCCCAGCCACCTTCCTCAGGAGCTCCGGCCTGTGGCCCAGCCTCGGGAGCACGCCTGCTCCTAACAATGGAACCTCAGGAGGGATGTTGGATCGCGGAGCTCCGGAGCTACTTAACGCAAGGGACCCTGCCGGAGAAGGAGGAGGAAGCAGAGCGAGTGGCACGCCAGGCCACGACATACTGCATCAAAGATGGAGAGCTCTACCGGAAGCGACCAAACGATGTATCCCTGCGCTGCATCTCCAGGGAGCAAGGGAAGGAACTACTGGAAGATATACACAGCGGAGACTGCGGACATCATTCATCATCACGGACCCTCGTCGGCAAGGCGTTCCGCAGTGGGTTTTATTGGCCCACCGCGCTCAATGACGCCGTCGAACTAGTGAAAGCTTGTGAGGCCTGCCAGTTCCACGCCAAGCAGATCCATCAGCCAGCAGGGGGCTTGCAGACTATCCCCCTTTCATGGCCATTCGCAGTCTGGGGGCTGGACATCTTGGGCCCGTTTCCTCGGGCGCCAGGGGGCTACCCCTACCTTTACGTTGCCGTGGACAAGTTCACCAAGTGGGCTAAAGTAGAGGCTGTCCACACCATTCCCGCGGGTTCCGCAGTCAAGTTCATCAAGGGCATCGTGAGCCGGTTCAGGGTGCCGAATCGCATCATCACGGACAACGGTTCGCAGTTCACCAGTAACCTGTTCAAAACATACTGTGCTAACCTTGGAATGCGGATATGCTACGCTTCAGTGGCGCACCCCCGAAGCAACGGCCAGGCCGAGCGGGCAAACGCGGAGGTCCTGAGGGGCCTCAAGACCAGGACGTTCAAGAAGAAGCTGGAGGCCTGCGGCAGAGGTTGGTACGACGAGCTTCAGTCCGTGCTGTGGTCCATCCGCACCACCGCGACCAAGCCGTCTGGGGAGACCCCGTTCTTCCTGGTCTACGGAGCAGAAGCGGTCCTCCCTCACGAGATGAGACGTCTCTCCGCGCGGGTCCTGGCGTTCGACGAGGCGCAGCAGGACGCCATGCGGGGGATGGACCTCGTGCTGGGGGAGGAACGTCGCCGAGAAGCCGTGCTGTGAGCGGCGAGGTACCAACAAGCGCTGCGGCGATATCACTGCCGCAACATCCGCCCCAGGACTCTTGAGGTAGGAGACCTCGTGCTCAGGCGGGTTCTCTCCAGGGAGGGACTGCACAAGCTCTCTCCCATGTGGGAGGGCCCGTTCAAGGTTGTTCATGTTTCCAGGCCTGGCTCCGCGCGCTTGGAGACTCGGGAGGGAGTGCCGGTCCCGAATGCATGGAACATCCAGCACCTCTGGAGGTTCTACCCCTAAAAAGGCCCAGAGCCTGTGAAGCAAGGCGAGTGCCTGTGAAGCTACCGCGTTTTGGAAAAGGCCCAGAGCCTGTGAAGCAAGGCGAGTGCCTGTGAAGCTATCGCGTTTTGGAAAAGGCCCAGAGCCTGTGAAGCAAGGCGAGTGCCTGTGAAGCTATCGCGTTTTGGAAAAGGCCCAGAGC
>NC_041384.1:215183955-215184151 GCF_002162155.2 Triticum dicoccoides
GCCCAGAGCCTGTGAAGCAAGGCGAGTGCCTGTGAAGCTATCGTGTTTTGGAAAAGGCCCAGATCCTGTGAAGCAAGGCGAGTGCCTGTGAAGCTATCGCGTTTTGGAAAAGGCCCAGAGCCTGTGAAGCAAGGCGAGTGCCTGTGAAGCTATCGCGTTTTGGAAAAGGCCCAGAGCCTGTGAAGCAAGGCCAGTT
>NC_041384.1:215184447-215232619 GCF_002162155.2 Triticum dicoccoides
AAAAGGCCCAGAGCCTGTGAAGCAAGGCGAGTGCCTGTGAAGCTATGGCGTTTTGGAAAAGGCCCAGAGCCTGTGAAGCAAGGCCAGTGCCTGTGAAGCTATCGCGTTTTGGAAAAGGCCCAGAGCCTGTGAAGCAAGGCGAGTGCCTGTGAAGCTATCGCGTTTTGGAAAAGGCCCAGAGCCTGTGAAGAAGGCAAATGCCTGTGAAGCTATCGCATTTTGGAAAAGGCCCGGAGCCTGTGAAGAAGGCCAACGCCTGTGAAGCTCGCCGCCCGTGACACTCTCACGTAATAATGAGTTGGGGCTGTACACGCCCCGGAGTCTCAGGAGTGCCGACCTCAGGCCCTGGGGCTCCCTCCCACGCCCAGTGGCAGCACTTAGCTCCGCGCTGGTGAGAATACGTCGAAGACTAGATTAGGTGTCGGATGCGGCTTTTCATTTGCTTTCCGCAGTTAGCTTGTTCCTTCTCATTCGAAGTTTTATTGAAGTTGTCGCCGTCTTTGGCTTGCGTTTCTTCGACCTTTCATTCTCCTGCCTTGATTTCTCTGGTGCAAAGCCTCGCGAGGGGGGAAGCCGAGCACCCTCGCAAGAGTCCCTATCCTAGTCATCCAAAGGGCTCGCGACCTGGGCCCCTTGCAGGAGCACCCCTCCAGTCCGTGCCCCTCTGGCACCGCGACACAGACACAGGGCCTGGGTCGGTTGCCCCCACGGCTGGGGCCGGGAACCATCCACGCGTGGGCACGTAGCCGGAAGGTACGATAAAGGAAGCAAAACAATGATTAACAGCAATAACCCATACACGCCCCGGCGGGGCTCCACACTACTGTCCTTTTATGCAGGAAAAGGGAAAAGGAAGAACAAATTTGGTGCAGCTCGCCTCGCACCGGCCCACAGGGAAGCCCGAGCTGCCTCCGGAGCTCAGGCGGACTCCCTCTCACGCTGCACCAGGGCGCGACGATGGGCGGACATGCTACCACCTCCCAAGCAGATACGACGGCGTGGAGGCTGACCGCGGCCACCGCTAGAAGAGTCGCCGCCTGAAGAAGAACCGGAGAAGCTTGAAGAACCCTGAGCGCCGCCTGCCGCGCGAGCGCTGCCCTCTCCGTCATCACCGGAGCCGGGTTCCCAGCCGTGGTCGTCACCCTCGGGGCAACACCCTGCGCGGCGACCATCTTCCCCAAACACCCTCACGTAGAGGGTGGCATAACCGTCGAACTTGAAGTGTAGGGTGCACCGACGTCCCAGGCCGCACGCGCGGGCAAACGACTGCCAACCGCGGGCCAGGGCCAGGCTCCCGGCTGCGGAGACCTCCAGTGAAACCCATGAGGCCCGGCTGCAGCAGCCGTCGGCCTGAAGCCAGAGGCCGCCCGGGGCGCCGGCCGGGAGTTCGCCAAGGAGGAAGCGAGGAAGAGGAAGCTGGGTGCTAGTCGGCTCCGCCGACCACACGACGAACTCCGGCAGCACCTCGGCAGCGCGGAAGCGCGGCATGGGGGGACGCGCAGGCGAAGCGCACCGCAGCAATCCGCCCGCCACCGTGCTGGGAAGCGTCTCCGCGGCCGCGGGAAGCTGCCGTGGTGGCCACATGATGTTTCCGGGGGCGCCCTCGGCCGCGCTTGGGCGGAGGAGAGGCACGCCCAACCTGGCAAGCCTTCCCCTTCTCCGCGGCCAAATACCTCCTCGACGGAGCCATGAAGAAGAAGGAGAAGCGATGGGAGATAAACTGGAAGGGCGCGCGTCGATCAGTACTTATAGCTGGCGAGGGCCAACCGACGGCCTCCACGATTGCAGGTAATCATGACCCGTTTTTGCATGCAGGGACTTGTCCCATCCGTGCAGTTGCCGAGGCGTCGTGGGGAAGTGGAGGTGCCCACGTCCAGTCAACCGCCACGCAGCGCCCAAGGCCGCAAGCTGTTAGGACCTGCGGCGCTTCGCTCTTGCCCTTCCGCCTCCCTGCACCGCCAAGTCTGGGCACGCCTTGGGCCCGGGGGCTACTGTCGACGTTCTGGGAACGGGGGTCCCCAGACTTGCCTGCCTGCGGCCTGCGGCGTGGCTCAAAGGGGGGCCCAGCACGGCCCGTCTTCACCAACACAAACCCAAGACCCTCGCGAGGGACCAAGCCTCGCGGGGCGGACGACGCGGAGCTTCCTCAGGCACGGCCTCGTTAGGCTGGCTCACGAGGAGGCGGAGAGATCAAGGCGGGGTACCTCACGAGGTGCCCGTGACGCAAGCCATGACGACTCAGGGCGCCAGGCGGGTGCCAGCCCGCGCAGCGTCCTCCTTTCCTCTTTGGTGCAAAGGGGGCAAGCGCAGCCGCGGAGTACCGAGGCATCAGGCAAAGGTTGCCATTTCGGTGCAACGAGACCAAGACCAGGAGGACTACAAGACGGAGGTCACTGTGGAGCCCAAGACGGCGTCATCACCAGAGCTTTGTGCAGGCGAAGACTACTTTTGTCAGGATAGCTGATACTTGCTGTCCCCCTTCAAATTAGCCCGCCATTGTTGGCTCCCTTCCCGCTCGATATTTGGGAAGAGGACCAGGGCCTCTATAAATAGGACCAGCCACCCACATAGCAAAGGGGTTCGGTTGGTTGGAGGAAGCAGAGAGAGAGAGAGGGAGAGCGAAAGGTGACTGAACTCCTCCGAGCAGTTCATCGCCCCAGCCAAGAACAGACCCTCGCGAGGTTGTTCTTCCTTGTATTGTTCATCATCATCAGCCCAAGAGGCAATCCACCACACCACACACTGGAGTAGGGTATTACACCACAACAGTGGCCTGAACCAGTATAAACCCTGTGTCTCTTGTGTTGTTCTTTCCTTAGTTTTAGATCCTAGCATGGCGGAGGGGTGCAGGTAGGTAGGAGGCGAAATCTCCGCGCGCACCCCGGTGTTCGAACCTCAAGGGTCTGCCGGAACCCGAAATCCGATAGCCGGGTCACTTCTCCAATCCCTTGGAAAACTTCATTGCAGCTTCGGCCCGTTTGGCGGCTCTCCCGGTGGAGGCCGACTCTCCGGCAGCGATCGAAACACGAAGGGTGAGAGAACTTCTTCAAATGGCTTTGGCGCAGCAGGATGCATACTCTTACAGTAGAGATAGGATCCATTCAACCCCTCGCCCAAGCCGGAGACCAAGCTATAGTAGGCATATGGATTCAGCTGACATGTCAAGCAATGCTCAACGCCGCAACCGGCCGCACAGGCATGAGCCGAGATAGGCTGGAGCCCTTAATTTGGCAGATCAGGAGAGGATCCGACAAGAGGCTGAGCGAGTGGTTCAATTGGCAGCAGAGCAGGCGGCTCACCAGACTTTTCCTGCTTATCCAGCAATCTCAGTTGAGGTAGGAGTGGCCATGAGAACCGGAGGTGTCCCTTGCCTGGTGCCTACCATACGTAATGAGCGTTTGCCAAAGGACTTCAAGGGGCCTCGTAAGGTGCCTAATTACATGGCCGACTTGCAGCCTGGGGCCTGGATTGAGAGTTATGAGATGGCCATGGAGCTGTTGGAGGTCAGCAATGTGGCAATGGCTAATATTTCACCATGATGTTGGATGGAACGGCTCGTACTTGGCTAAAAGGGTTGCCCCCTAATCCCATTGGCTCATGGGCGGAATTAAAAGCCCGGTTCATTCAGAACTTCAAGGACACATGCAAACAACCTATGTCAATCGTGGACCTGACCAATTGTGAACAAGAGGAAGGTGAGTCCACAACCCATTGGGTGCGCCGGGTCAAGGAGATAATTCATTCATCTGATAAGATGGATGCCGGCTCGGCAGTCTTAATGTTGGAGAAAAATTGCCGTTTTGAACCTCTGAAGCAGAAGGTGGGGTGGCTTAAACGTGACTGCAATGACATGGGCCAGTTGATGGCGGTTCTCGTCAAGTATGCTGATTCTGATAGTACCAAGGACCCTGTGTATGATGAAGAAAAGATAGGGAAGGGAAAGAAGAACGACAACAGCAAAGGTCACCAACATAACCCGACAAATCAAGGAGGTAATAAATGTAAGGCTGATGAATTTGTGGCTAACACCAATGCGCAGGGCAACAATCAACGACGCAAGGGTAGGCAACCCCCTCGGTCGGGCGGGTCAGGTCCCCCCCTTGAGCAACTGTTGAATGAACCTTGTCCAAGACACGGCACCCGGGAGAAGCCAGCCACCCATCTGTGCAAGGACTGTACAATCATGAAGGCATTCAAGAATTCAAATGCATTCGATGGAAGTCATGGCCCTGGCGGCGGTTCAGGTGGAGGCGGCTTTCATGGCCCGGGCGCCGGATCAGGTGGAGGCCGTTTTCACGGTCAGGGACATGCGGGTAACCAAGGAGGTTATAATCCACAACCCTGCCAAGGTAATCAGCAGCAATCCGGATATCAGAGCAACCCGAAATAGTTGAATAGTGGGCAATACCATGTGTTTACCACTAGCTTGTGCAAGCGGGACCAAAAGCTTCACAAGAGGGTTGTCAATGCCGTTGAGCCGGTGATCCCGCGTTACTTATGATGGTCAGAACAGCCTATTGTGTGGAGCAGAGACGATCATCCTCCCCGGGTTGACAATCCGGGTCACTTGGCCTTGGTAGTAGCGCCTCAGGTTGGTGGATATAAATTCACTAAGGTGCTCATGGATGGGGGCAGTAGCATCAACATCCTCTACTATGAGACGTTTCGCCGGATGGGCTGACTGACAAGAGTCTTAAGCAATCTAACACTGTTTTTCACGGTGTGGTACCTGGCAAATCGGCATACCCAGTTGGCAAGATTGAACTGTAAGTAGCCTTTGGAGATGAATATGATTTCAGAGCAGAGAAATTAACCTTTGAGGTGGTTAAGATCAAAAGTACATATCATGCTTTGTTTGGACGGCCGTCTTATGCCAAGTTCATGGCTCGGCCGTGTTATGTGTATCTACAACTCAAGATGCCGGGTTATAAGGGCACCATTACAGTACATGGAAGCCGGAAAATAGCCCTGGAGTGTGAAGAAGGGGATGCAGCATACGCTGAGTCTGTTTGTGCAACAAAGGAGCTAAAGTTTTACAAAGATAATGTTGACCCGGCAGATATGACGTCTCTAAAGAAGCCAACAACGGAGCATGAACCGGTGTTGAAATTCAAGTCAGCTGATGACACCAAGGCGGTTGATTTTGTGCCCGGTGACTCATCCAAGCAATTCATCATCAGTGCCAATTTGGATCCAAAATAGGAAAGCGCGCTCATCGAGTTCATCCGTGAGAACCGAGACATCTTTGCATGGAAACCTTCTGACATGCCGGGTGTCCCGAGGGAACTCGCTGAGCACACTCTCAATATTGATCCAAAGTTTAAACCGGTCAGGCAGTTTCTCCGATCACTACTAAGAAAAGGGCTATAGATGAAATTGACACTAATGGCGCACCAGAGAAGTGGTGCGCCACTACTATATACTAATGGTGCACCATGTGCCGATGCGCCATTAGTGTGGCAGACACTAATGGTGCACCAGACACAAGGTGCACCACTAGTAACAATTTTTTTTTCATTTTTCCAAACATACTAATGGCGCATCCAGGCAAAGTGCGCCATTACTAGTTCTAACTAGTAATGGCGCACCAGCCATAGAGTGCACCACTACTGTATTTTTTTATTCTTTTTTTTGTAAAACTACTAATGGCGCACCGTGGCACAGTGTGCCATTACTAGTTTAAAATAGTAATGGAGCACTATGCCACGGTGCGCCATTAGTATATATATATATATATATATTATTATTTTGCAAAACTACTAATGGCGCACGGCCAGCAGGTGCGCCATTAGTATGTTGAGTTACTAATGGCGCATGGCTGGGTGGTGCGCCATTAGTAACCTGGGACCAGCTAGATATTTTGGACAGCCACACCTACACACTCACTTTCCCCACTTCATTCCCTCCACCTCCTTCTCCAAGCTTGTCGGCTGCCTCCTCCTCCTCACCTCATTTGCACCATAGATTCGTCAAAATTAAGTAGTGAAATTACCTTTTTTGATAGGTAAGTAAGGGGAAAGCTATCTTCATGTTGTAGATCTACCTTTTTTCTCCCTAGCTCACTCCAACAACGTGCACATGCACTTTTTGTGGCCTAGCTAGATCTATGTATGTTTGTGGTGTTGCATATATGTTTGTGTTTGCAGGTACCGGTATTTGAAATGCGATAGTTGCCAATATTTTGCCGGAATGTTGATTCATTTCCGTTTCGGCGAGAATTTTGGCACTATGCATTCTTTTTTGGTCCTATTTTTAGGGAAAGTCATGCCAAATTTTTTCTTGGTTCTAAAATATCATTTTGCTCTACCCCGCAGGCGACCATGGTCCGCACGATGACCGAAGGCATCGTGAATAGGTTTTTGAGCTCCGCGAAGGTCGAGATGCTTCAAAAGAACGAGACGGAGATAAGATGTCCGTGTCGAAGATGCAAGCTGAAGAGCCTTATTGCGGACCCAGATTCCGGGCAGGTGCGGGACCACCTGCTCTTGCATGGTTTCATGGATGGCTATCGGTGGCAAGGTGATGAAGATGACTATGAAATCGTCCATGGGGGCCGGGCAAGAAATGAGGAAGGGCAGCAAGACAACCACCGCGGCTCGGGCGGGCGAGAAGACGAAGAATCTCCAGGACATGATCACGACGGTGATGCTGTACACAGTCATCATGTAGAAGATGCCGGACATGATGATGAGGAAGATGCCGGAGCAGATGAAGGGCATGATCATGAAGATGAAGATGCCGGCAGAGCAGACGACGATGGACCATCGATGGGCTGGGTGCAGGACCCTCATATTCAAGAGCTGCTTCTCAAGCAGACGGATAACGCAAGAGCTATCGCCCGAGAGAAAGCCAAGCTGGATCAACTGGAGATAGACGCGGTTACTCCATTGTATGAAGGATGCAGACCCGAGGATACCCGCCTGAAAGTAATGCTCATGGATCTGGAGATGAAGGTAAAACACAAAATGACCGACGCATGCTTCGACAAGAACATGTCATTCTGGCACGAACATCTTCCCAAGGGGAACAAGTGCCCTACCAGTTTCGACGAGGCGAAGAAAATCGTGTGTCCTCTGGATTTACCGCATGTGAAATACCATGTGTGCATGAACAATTGCATCATTTATCGGGACGAGCACGCGGAGTCTACCATATGTCCGGTGTGCGGCGTCACTCGATACAAGAAGAGAAAGAAAGCTCCTCGAAAAGTGGTGTGGTACTTTCCGATCACTCCTCGTCTGTAGCAGTATTTCACGGACCCTAAGGTAGCAAAGCTCCTGCGTTGGCACGCGGATAGGGAGGACAAGAAGCGAGAAGATGACGCAAATGATCCGGAGATAAATAAAAAAGACAAGATGCTGAGTCACCCTAAGGATGGGAGCCAGTGGCAAGCGTTGAACTTCCAACACCCAGAATTTGGGAAGGATCCAAGGAACATCGTGATGGGCGCGAGCACCGATGGAGTCAATCCGTTTGGCAGCCAGAGAAGCACACATAGCACCTGGCCTGTGTTTGTGTGGATGTACAACCTTCCCCCTGGTTGTGCATGAAGAGGAAGTACATTCACATGAGTATGCTAATTGAAGGGCCGAAACAACCAGGGAACAACATCAATCTGTATCTGGGGCTCCTGAAAGAGGAGCTAGACACGTTGTGGAAAACGCCAGCCAATACGTGGGACGCCGTAGAGAAAGAATATTTCCCTATGAGAGCCGCACTGCTCACGATGGTGCATGACTATCTCGGTTACGGATATCTCGCGGGGCAGGTGGTCCATGGATTTTCTGGATGCGTCAGGTGCATGGATGACACAACGTATCGCCAGCTAGATAGAGATCCTCGGGTCTTTGAAAACCATGTTCATGGGACATCGAAGGTGGCTTCACGATGATGACCCATGGAGGAAATGCAAGGATCTGTTCGATGGTGAAACCGAACCCAGAAGATGCCCACGTACGAGGAGCGGCGAGGAAATAGATGAGCTGTTGAAAAATTGGAAAGATTGCCCGCTGCTGGGAAAGAAGCAAAAGGCGCCGGAGCCGGGAAAGAAGTTGTTACCTCCGATTCGACCCGCTGGGGCAGACGAAGAAGAAGAGATGACCCTCAACACATGCGTAAGCTGGCCCCTGCTTTGGCCGAAGAGCCAGATTCGTTTGGGGGCGGGGGACACCACCCCACAAACAAGACCGCCAGTCGTGCCGGCGCTAAGCCATGGCAAGAATGCCGCAACGCTACCGGACATGCCGGACATCCCTATGGCACAGGATCCGGACATGCATATAGCACAGGATCCGGACGACGATGACAACGACGACAGTACATTTACCAACGTCGATAAGTACTTTGCCGAACATGGGTATGGTGACGAGTTCTGCGGGCCTCCTTCTCAAGAACCCAACCAAGACGACCGCGATCTAGCTGGTACGGCGGAGAAACCCAGTTGCAACAGGCGTCGTCTGGCGTTCAGTTCTCAGGAGACGCCTCCAGCTGCCGCCTTCACCGAGCCTCAGATAGCTGAGGTGCCAAATATTATCAGCCCCAACACACTCAAGAAGGCGGTCTGTGAGCAGAACTCGGTCCCATTACAGCAGATCAAGAAGAAGGGACGGAAACGAAAGGCTAAAAAGGGCGCCGGTGCGAGCCAACCGGCACCGAGTACGATCCGTGCTCAGGACGGGCCACCTTCACCTAAGGATATCTCGATGAGGGTGCATGTGGCGGGTAGGGCGATGCTACCGACAAATATGCTCGATGCTACAACCAGTGCTACGTGGAGTCTGCATGACAGTGTTCTTTCTTTGGAGAAGCGGCGTCTTAGAGAGAATGATGTGGCATACCCGGTTTTCGTGGCCAAGGTGCCAGAGGGCAAGGGCTTTGTCGATGGCGATATCGGGGGTACGATCGTCCTGCGGTTTGATGACATCTTTGCTATGTTTAACCTTCATCCGTTGCACTACACCTTCGTTCGGCTATTTTCGCGGAGTATGGAGATGCGGATCATTAGAGACAGGACCCCGGACATTGTGATAGTCGACCCCTTCTACATGCGTGCCAAGCTCTTGGGCAGCGCTGGGGACCGCCAAGTCGCGAGTTCACACCTCGAAGGCGTCATTCTGGCAAACCAAGATAAGGATAACTTCCTCGTGTCTTACTTTCCCGAGTAAGTCATCCCTTAACCGCCCCGAAACAAATGATTTCTTAGATTTTGGTCGTTCTTTCTTTTTTCTAACATTCCGTGTTCTGTGCAGTGACACACATTGCACACCCATCCTCTTAAGCCCGAAATGTTCCATGGCCACGTATTTCGACCTGAACCGTGACTCCAAGATAGACTACACAAATATCAAGAAAGTTCTTGATGATGTTCTCCCCGGCTACGCCAAATCTGGAGGCACCTTCACCAGGTCAGTTCATAGGTACGGCAGGCACATGTTCGCCCACAATACTAAGTTTTGCTGCGTCAAGAAGCCGCCTGGCGGTCAGAAGGATGCCTACTACGCCCTCCATCACATGCGGGCGATCGTACGGGACCATCATCACCTTATGCTACCAGATAATCTCAAAGATTGGGCCGCGAGCTTGTCTGCAATCCAGGACGCGGACATCAGACAAGAATTCTTTTGCATCCAATCAGAGTTAGCGGAAATCATCCATCAAGATGTCCTTCATACCTCGGGGCAGTTCTACCTCATATATCAACCATCCAACAATGAGATAGACACAACGCTACAAATGCAGGCTGACAACACCCGTGATTTCATGACCATCACGACAGACGGCGGCTTCATCCACGCTCCGGTCCCATGAGTCGAGTCGAAAGTAGTGATGCTATGTGTAGTTCTGAAACATTGATTGGCTCATGTTGTAATTAAACTTTAATGAATTGTATGTCTCTTTGGTTTGGACAGTCGTTCAACTTAGATGTAATCGATGCTATTTATTAGTAGGACCATGAATCGTGCTATTAATGTCTTGCTTTTCTCTTCCGATCCTTTTGTTGCATACTTATATATTGCTTATGTATTGTCTGTTGTTTGGCTTGTGCATAGAGATGCCGTCGTATGTCGTGTACAAGGGTAAGGTTCCCGGAGTCTACGACGACTGGGAGGAGTGTCGGAGACAGGTTCACCGTTTCAGCGGTAACAGTTACAAAGGGTACACCACTAGGGTGAAGGAGGAATCTAGATACGCCCGCTATCTAGCGGGAGAGAGGAGGGAGCGTTGGAGGAACCGGATGAAGACCAGTTTCATCATGATGATGCTCATCGTGATGACCGCAGCTCTCTGCTATGTGATGGTAGTTTAGATGATCGATATCGACTTATAATGTGAAGACAAACTCGATACTCGCGGTCTCGAGACTTGTAATGTTCTATCTTTGTTCGGTCTTTTGAATTCGGAGACTAATATGATGAATTGTATTCGGAGACTAATCTTCTATTGTATTCGATGAATCTACTGTTGCTGTGTGGTGCTGTCTATATTCTGTCCAATAATATATTTTGTAACCTGTGCAAAAATCAGAAAAGTAAAAAAACCTAATATTCATACTAATGGCGCATCACTTCAAAGTGCGCCATTAGTATGCCAAACGATACTAATGGCGCATCACTACACGGTGCGCCATAAGTATGCCAAAGGATACTAATGGCGCATCACCCCACAGTGCGCCATTAGTATGCCAAAGCACATGGGTAAATATGGCCCCCTAGGAGGCATGCTAATGGTGTTGGTCTATACTAATGGCGCACGGCATGGTGCGCCATTAGTATACCAGATACTAATGGCGCACCAGTGCTGCGCCATTAGTATATAATACTACTGGCGTGGTACTAGTGGCGCACCAGTAGTGCACCATTAGTAGGAAAAACTGGTGCGCCACTAGTAGGCCTTTTCCTAGTAGTGGATGATTCAACAAGGAAAGGCGCAAGGCCATCGGAGAAGAGGTGCCACGGCTCTTAGCGGCCGGGTTCATTGTGGAAGTCTTTCACCTGGAGTGGTTAGCTAACCCGGTGTTGGTACTCAAGAAGAATGGCACCTGGCGTATGTGTGTGGATTACACCGATTTAAATAAGGCTTGTCCAGCTGACCCTTTCGCTCTCCCCCGTATTGATCAGATCATTGATGCTACGGCGGGTTGTGCGCGTCTGAGTTTTCTGGATGCCTATTCAGGTTATCATCAAATCAAGATGGCAGTCAAGGACCAGGAGAAGACAGCTTTCATCACCCCGTTTGGAGCCTTCTGCTATGTGTCTATGCCCTTCGGGCTCAAGAGTGCCCAAGCAACTTATTAATGGTGTATGCAGAATTGCCTTCACAATCAGATTGGGCATAATGTTCATGCTTATGTGGATGATATCATGGTAAAATCCAGGAAGGAGGAAACCTTGGTCACATATCTGAAAGAGACCTTTGATAACCTCCGGGTCTACAAAATGATGCTTAACCCGGCCAAGTGTGTTTTTGGAGTCCCAGCTGGCAAGCTCTTGGGCTTTTTGGTGTCCAACCGAGGTATTGAAGCTAAACCGGAGAAGATTAAGGCAATCACATCCCTGGCCAAGCCAACATGCATCAATGACGTTCAAAGGCTGGCGGGTCGTGTTGCTGCTTTGAGCTAGTTCATAAGCTTGTTAGGGGAGAAGGCGATGCCTTTGTATCAGATGATGAAGAAAACGGATGATTTTGTTTGGAGCGATGCTGCAAACTCTGCCTTTGAGGATCTGAAGAAACAGCTTGCTGAGCCGCCGGTCCTTGCTGCTCCCGTTGAGAAAGTGCCGCTATTATTATACGTAGCCGCCAACTCACGAGCTGTTAGTGTGGCAATTGTGGTGGAGCGCAAGGAGGTCGGCAAGGAGCATCCGGTTCAACGGCCGGTTTACTACATCAGTGAGGTGTTGATTGAATCTAAACAAAGATATCCACATTGGCAGAAGCTTGTATATGGGGTGTTCATGGCGAGCCGGAAGCTAAAACATTACTTTCAGGGTCACCCATTCACTGTGGTTAGTTCTGCTCCTTTGGGAGACATCATTCAAAATAGAGAAGCCACTGGACGAGTCGCCAAGTGGGCTATTGAGCTTGGGTCTCATGGGTTGAAAGATGCAGATGCCGGAGGAGAAACCATACAACACATAGTGGACTATTCACTTTGATGGGTCTAGACAATTGGAAGGCTCGGGGGCTGGAGTTGTTTTAACCTCCCCTCGGGGTGACAAATTTTGTTATGTGTTGCGGCTGATGTTTCCTTGCAATAACAATGCGGAGTATGAAGCGTTGCTCCATGGTCTTCGAATGGCTAAAGAGATGAGCCTAAGCTGGGTCCGGTGTCTTGGCGACTCAGATTTGGTAGCTCAACAGGAGTCAGGCAAGTGGGATTCCAAAGATCCTCTCATGGCGGCTTATCGCCGTGAAGTTGATGCTGTTGCAGGGCATTTTAAAGGTTATCAGGTGGAACACATTGACCGTAGGAAGAATGAGGCGGCTGATGCTTTAAGCCCGTTGGGAACTCAGCATAAGCAGGTGCCACCTAACACCTTTTTGGATGTTTTGCATAACTCGTCTGTTAAGTTACCTACAGAATAAGATCTAGCCGTTCCTGACCCGGAGGCGCAGTTGATGGCGGCTCTTCACGTCATCCCAGATTGGACAGTACCGTTTTTGGCTTACATGACCCGGGGCGAGCTGCCAGCGGATGAGACCCTGGCCCGACAGATAACCCGGCGGTCTAAGTCAATGACGATTTCTGACGGGAACTATACCATCACAGTGTTTCTGGAGCGTTTCAGCGGTGTGTTTCCCCTGAAGAAGGCCAAGAAATACTTCGTGAGATCCATGAAGGTGATTGTGGTCATCACGCTGGGTCAAAGTCTCTGGTGGCCAAAGCTTTTCGTCATGGTTTTTATTGGTTGATGGCTCACGCTGATGCAGAAGACCTGGTCAGTAGATGTGATGGATGGAAAAAATTCACACAACGAGCACATGTGTCGGCTCAAGAGTTACGGATGATTCCAATCACTTGGCCGTTTGCGGTCTGGGGGCTTGACATGGTTGGACCTTTCAAAAGGTCTAAGGATAAAAAGACACATCTTTTAGTGGCAATTGACAAATTCACAAAGTGGGTTGAGGCAGAACCAGTGAGTAAGTGTGATGCGGCCACAGCAGTTCAATTCATGAAAAAAGTGATCTTCCGTTTTGGTTTCCCACACAATATTATCATTGACAATGGCACTAATCTATCCCAAGGGGCTATGGAGGAGTTCTGTCAGCGCGAGCATATCCGGCTTGACGTTTCATCTGTAGCTCATCCTCAATCTAATGGTCAGGCTGAGAGAGCAAATCAGGAAATCTTAAAAGGTCTCAAGCCCCGGCTTATGGTTCTCTTGCAGTGAACGTCGGGTTGTTGGGTAGAGGAGTTACCCTCGGTGCTATGGAGTATCAACACCACCCCTAACAGATCTACAGGTTACACACCTTTCTTCATGGTTTATGGAGCAGAAGCAGTGTTACCTAGTGACATCCGTCATGACTCGCCCCGTGTGGTGGCTTATGTTGAAGCTAACAATGAACAAGCCAGACAGGATGCACTTGACTTGTTAGATGAGGAAAGAGACTTAGCAGCGGCTCGATCAGCAATTTATCAACAGGACCTGCATCGTTATCACAGCCGTCGGGTTAAGTCCGTGACTTTTCAAGAAGGTGACCTGGTGCTCCGGCTCATCCAAGATTTATCAGATGCACACAAGCTATCCCCACCTTGAGAAGGACCTTTTGTGGTCAGCAAGAACTTAAACAACGGGTCATATTACCTCATTGATGTTCGCGAGCACAAAGACTCACGTAAGTCAGAAGAGGAGACCCGCCGGCCATGGAACATTGCTCAACTTGGGCCATACTACACCTGAGCCACCGGCTCTCATCATGTACATATGATGATGTTATATATATATATATATATATATATATATATATATTATGATAAGTAATAAAGCAGGACCATCGGTCTCTCTTCTTTTCAGAAAGATTACACATATTTATTATTCTTTATTACTATTTTCAAATGACTATTAAGGAGTTGATCATATTTGAATCAAGTCTAACCTTTTTTGGTCCGGCTTATGATCGTATTCGAATCTAGCTACAACTATCATGGTCACATGGGGGCTTCCTGTTCAAACATAGGTCATATTCGAACCAAAGAGAACATAGCCGTCGTAACCCTTTTGATCGGCTCAAAGCCAAACTCACTAGGGGGCTTCTTGATCGTATTCGAATCACAACTTAACCCCTTTTGGGTCCAACTTGGATCGTATTCGAATCAGGGTCATTAAAAACCTCTCAAGGTCATTTGGGGTCTTCCTGTTCAAAGATAGGTTGTATTCGAACCAAAGAGAACATAGCTGTCGGTACCCTCTTGATCGACTCAACGCCAAAGCCACTGGGGGCTATACGGTCGTATTCGAACCTTAGCTTAACCCCTTTGGTCCGGGTTACTGATCATATTCGAATCAGAAACCCCCAACCTTTAATTACAAGGTTAATTTTGTTTACCACTTGTTACTTGCCTTATTTTTTGTTGTCTCAATTTCACAAATAATCAGTATGGTCTTTTCACCGGCTATACTATTTGACAACAAGCCGCCAGGGCATGATAATCTTTGAGTATTCAGAAGCATTGACTTCTCAAAAAGGACCGGATTATCAACATCATCACCCGGGTCATTTAAAATCGGTGGTCAAGAGGTCAAAGGTACAGGTGTGGCTATTGTTTATGAACAGTTGCTTTCTGTATTAATCAAAGGTTCTTTCAACCTTGTTTTCTTTTTACATCTAGTTTTATTTTTTACTATGATAAATATATTGGCTATAAACCGGGTGTTCTAACCCGTTTGGTACTAAGCCGCCAAGCCAGTTGTCTCCTTTTTATCTACAGGAACAGAGTTGAAGTATTGCAGGGACAACCATAAAAGTGATGCGTATATTAACATCAGAAAAGCACAGAGTAACACACGGTGTCTTATGCGCGATGGCTTAGGCAGAACATGCAGTGTTTTCAAAAACTAATCTATTACAAGACTTTTACAAGCCCATGAAGATGGTCATCACTCCTCCCTCGCCAGTTCACCGCCCTCTGCTGATTGGAAGCTGGGTTTTGACCAATCAAAGCCGTTCACAGCAATAAATTCTGCTTCTTCATCAACAGGTCGGCCGGATCAACTTCCGGGGCAAATGTATGTTCATGAACAGGCGGGATTAAATTGATCACTTTGTAGGAGGGAGTCGCCATCTTCTTATTATCCAAGTCAAAACCCGGCTGATACTTGTCGATATTGGTTTCATCTCCAAGAATAGTCGCCTGCGGTCGAACTCTGCGCATGCAAGCCACGAAGTCATCTTGGTCAAAGGGAGATCCGTCTTCCTTCACGGTAGGATACCCTCTGGCTATGTCCGCCGGTTCTAGATCTGGCACCCAAGCCTTGGAGCGGCTCAGGGAAGTCAAAGCTCCGGCTCTAGCACATGAGCACTTCACTTCTTAGAACCTGGCGGGTAAGATTGACAGCTTTTTTAAGACGTCGCTGAGCCGGTTGGGTCCTTGATTAACAGGAGAGATAGGAGCAAGTGCCCGTTGAGCGCCAATATACAATTGCTCCACTAAGGTATACACCGCCTTCAGTCTAATCGCATTGTCTTGGCTCAGATTCTTGCTTCGTGGGCCTGCACATATTTTGTAAACGAAGAGTCAGCTGGCGGTTCATATTTTGGATCAACAGAAAATTCACAATATCAAATACAGATGGCTTACCAAAGATGGGGGCCACCATTTGAGACACCCGGTCCTTTAATCCGGTCAGCTCTGTTGTAACCTCTTCAAGGGCTTCCTCAGCTTTCTCGGCGCGTTGTGTCAACAAAGTTTTTTCCTCAGCCCAGTTTTTCTTCTTGACAGTCAAGCTGGTTTTCAAATTTTCCGTCTCAGCAAAACTCAGTTGCAGTTTTGAGTCAGCAGATTTGATTTCTGCCTCCTGATCCGCCAGCCGGGTCTTTGCATCAGTTAATTGCGAGCTCAGTTCAGATAAGGCATTCTGCAAAACATACCCAGACGAGCCAAGATTTCAATTAAAGTTTAAAGATTCAAGATTCAAGTCTCGAGTGCCTTTGTACTGCAAAACCACTTGACACTTGGGGGCTAATGTATGCCAAATCAATTTCTTATGACTCTAAAATACTTCAAGTCCCAAATACTTTACAAAGTAACAACACTTGGCACTTGGAGGCTAATGTATGGTATTCAGCAAAGTTTCTCAAGGTTAAGACGGATTACATTATTTGTTGGATTCAGTACAAGACAGTTATAAAAATCAAAGAGCCGGCTCATTTACGGTCAAATGAACCGGCCCTTGGGGACTACAGGTGAAGCTTTGTTCTATTTTATTGAACTCCAGAAAAATTTAAAGGTAAAGTCTAAGCCTATCATAAAGTCTACAGATCATTCCGGTTTTCTCATAATATGAAGACTTGGGGGCTGGCAGAATATAAGTTGGAAGAACGTACCTCGTACTTCAGCTGCAGCTGCTTGACCATTTCAATCTCCGAGTCACGGCTTGAGTGCACATGGCTGAGATAGCTGGATAATATATCATTGGCATTCAGATGGTCATAATGCGAAATATCAAAACGCACTTTTTGTCGCTCTAGCGCCTCTTGTTTTGCAGTATGATGAGCCAACACGGTGGGATTCCCCGGCTTAACAAAGCGGCTCCCAGTGATCAGAACGTCTTGAGAAGACAGTGATGGCGGGTTAGCCGAGCTGCATGGACCAGTGGCAGAAGGATTAACGGTGGTTTCGTCAAACGACGGCTCAGGAGGATTTGCTTCTGCATTGACAGGCGGGTCTTCTGGAGTATCAGTTAACGGAGGAGAAGATGGCATGGCCGGTTCAGGGATAGGAACTGGAGGGTCTTCCACCGGCTTAGTTGCTTTTGCCTTCTTGGATTTAGCTTGACCGCTAAGAGAAATATTATGAGACTATCAGTATAAAGATACAACTTGAAAAACACGAAGGAAAGAGGATTTTTTCCTTACCCAGGGGTAGTCTTGAAGGCCGGAAATTGGGTCTGAGACGAGTCGCCAGAAGAGCGAGACACCTCCTGCAAAGATAAGGTAAAGTTAAGTAATGCAAGGGAAAGGATCCATTAAGCAGAGAGTCAAAACAAAGAAGTAAACCTCATTCCGGCGCTTTTGGGGAGTTTGTTGAAGAACAACAAGCGGTTCATCATCATTCCGGGCCTGACGGCGGCTTTCATGTTGCTGCTTTTTCAAAAGAAAATGAGGGTCTAGATAAGCTAAAGGGTGTGAAAACCTTACTTTCCGGGTTATGACTCGAAGTTTATGTCTTGGCAAATGGGCTGAGTCAGAGGAACACAGTCTGACTGGCCCCAGTGTCATCCTGGTAATGATTAGTGTTAATAAGATTATTAAAAAGTTGGCCAAGGGAGTCAAGGGCTACCTCCGACTCAGAAGTATCGTCAAGCTTCATCATGTCTTCAGCGGTGCTCTTCTTCTTCTTTTTAGACCTCCGGGTCGTCTTCTTGGCGTTTATGGCGACGACTCTCGCTTTCTTGGCAGCTTGGTCATATTTAACTTTCCAGAAATCAGATTTGGCCTGCAAACAGGTAAAAACAAGATGAAAGGTCAGGCAAGTATTAAACAATACGGCTGGGAAAAATACAAAGGAGAGAGATCAAAGTTTCCTTACTTCTGGCACCGGGTTAAGCTTGTAGAAGGGGTTTAACCCGACGGTGCTGCAGTCTTTGTATTTTCCGTTCACCAGAAGAGTTGACATTGAAACAATATCTTATTCCATTAGTTGAATGGAGCTGTGACGAAAAGAGTCATCTGGGCCTCCACCATACTCGTACATCAATTTTGATCGACGGCTTAGAGGGATAACCCGCCATGAGATCCAGCAGCGTGTCAGGTCAACTCTGGTTAAGTCGTTCCCTAATAAGGCGTTAATCCTTTTTATTGATGGGATCAGCCTCTTGCATTCGGCAGCAGTAAGGAAACTTGCTTTATTGAACCTTGTCATGAAAGAAGAATTTTATGGTTCATACAATGAAGATGCTGCTGCACACTTGAACAACTTTGTTGAATTATGTGATATACAAAAATATAAAGAAGTGGATAGTGATATTATAAAATTAAAATTATTTCCTTCTCTTTAAGAGTTAGAGCCAAGGAGTGGTTATTATCTTTGCCTAGAAATAGTATCAATTCTTCGACAAAATGCAAAGATGCCTTCATTGGAAAATATTGTCCTCCTACAAACATCATGCATGTGAGAAATCTAATAATGAATTTTGAACAACTTTATCAAGAGCATGTTGCTCAATCTTGGGAAAGGATGAACACTCTGATAAAGAGTTGTCCTACTCATGGTTTAAGAACCTGGATGGTAATGCAAACTTTCTATGCATGACTAAACTTTATGTCTAGGAATTTGCTAGATTCAGCTGTAGGTGGAGCCTTCATGGCAATCACCATTGGGGTAACTGGGAACAATCCTGGATCATATCCTAATAATTATTCAAACTTTTATGGACATTCTTATGGGAACTCCTCCAACAATATTAATAAAATACCTAGTGATCTTGAATATTTCATTAAAGAATTCATTGATCTGAAAAAGCTTCTAGTGTCATGATAGGAGAAAGTTTTGGGAAACTAGATTCTATTGCTCGTGCTATCGATAGTCTTGTGTATGAAGTTGATATGCTTAAAATAAAAGTTTTCCCACCTAATAAAGAAGAAATGTCTGAATCTTTGGAAGCAATCCAAGTGTCCATTGATTAAAACTTTAGGAATTCCACCTATAGAATATTTATTAAGAAAGTTGAGAATGTTAAAGATGATGATCATAATATGGGATGGAGTGGTCTCAACTTTAGCTAGAAGGCATCTGCTACTCCAACAAGAGTCGTTGGGTTTCCCCAAAGAGGAAGGGTGAAGTATATAGCAGAAAAGTTTTCCCTCAATTAATAACCATGGTTTATCAAACCAGTAGGACCTTCTAAGCTAACAAGATAAGCAATACATGCACATAAACAAAATAAAATACTTGCACGCAATGCAGCAAGAGGGTTGTCATGCCCCTTGTCTTAGTTAAAAGAAAATAATAGATAGGTAATAGTGAAGGTGAAATGGAAAAATAAAGAGAAATTTTTGTAGAAGAATGTATTATGGAGAATAGACCTGGAGCATAATTTCACTAGTGTCATCTCTCTCTCTCTCTCTCAAACAGGCAAATGACATGGTAAACAAATTACAGTTGGGCAACTAAAAAGATTGCAATATTTATGACTATGATCATTCATGGCATAATCTCATATAGGCATTACGTCTGTGATAAGTAGACCATTAACTAAGTGTATCTACTACTAATACTACACCCCAAAACTGCTATCAAGCATGCATCTCAAGGTATTAAATTTGTAAGAAACATAGTATCTCAATAAGAAAGATGACATAATATAGACATGAAGAAGTCAATCAATATGAAAAAGCTCGTCATTTTATCCTTATTGGCAACAATATCATACGTGTCTTGGACCTTATTGTCACTGGGTTAAGGCACTGCAAGACTGAACCCACTACTAAGCACTACTACCATTGAAGATAAATCAATTGAACTTGGCCAAAGTAGATAGACAAATCAGAGAGCATTACAAAGCTATTTAATTATGCAGCAAGAAAACCCAAATGGATTCAACTAAATTCAGTGAACAATATGATCATCAAGTGACAATTCATCATGTCCCAACAAACACACCACCGATTATGTCAAATTGATCTCGATCAATAACAAGAACATGGTATTGAAGATTCAAAATAGAGACAGAGAGAACCATCTAGCTACTACTATGTACCTGCAGGTCCTAGAGGAACTACTCACACATGGTCATGGAGGCGCCAAGGTTGATGAAGATAGCTTCGGTAATGGCTTCCTCCTTCGGTAGGGCTCCAAAATAGGGCTCCAAATGAGATCTGTTCGGAACACAGGCTTGTCTGGCGATAAAATTCTTCTGGAGGCATGACAGATGGTTTCGGTATTTATAGGGAATTATGGCGGTGGAATCAGGTCAAGGAGGTTGTTGTGGGCCACACATGGACAAGGGGCGCAATCACCCTGGTCGCGCCACCTGTCCATGTGGGCCCCTCGTGGCTCATCTCGATCTCTCGTGAAGCTTCATGTGTTTCTTGTCGCCAAAAAAATCGTGTTGAATCAGCAACGTATTTTGACCTCAGTAGATATTGATTTCTCGCGAAACCAAAAACAAGCAGAAAATAGGAACTAACACTGGGCACTAAAATAATAGGTTAGTCCATTGAAATAATATAAATATCTATAAAAATAATATAAAAGTGTAATATAATAGCATGAAGCAATAAAAATTATAGATACATTTGAGACGTATCAGCATCCCTTAAGTTCGGATGGTGATAACTCGTGTGCTGAAACTGATAAAAGTGGGCTTGGAGATGTCAAAACTTTAGGTAGTATTTCTCCCACTATTTTGGATTTAATAATTTAGTTATGTTAATGGTCCTATCACTTAATGTATTACTCTTTTACAATCTATGATGAATTTACCCAATGCTTATGATCACAGTAAAGCCTTCACTAAACACATTGTAGAAGCATTTATTAAGGCTAATGAAAAAAGGTTGGAATTAGAGTTGTCTATCCCTATAAAATTAGATGTTGTTTGGGGACCTACAATAAAATATAAGATCAATAATTATGAATGCAATGCACTTTGTGACTTGGGTGCTAGTGTTACCACCATGCTAAAAGCCTTATATGATGTTCTTAGTTTTGATTTCATGACTGAAGGCTCTCTTAATTTACATCTCACTTATTCAAATATTAAGAAACCTTTGGGAAGAGTTGATAATGTTCTCACTATATCTAATAGAAACTACGTTTTGATTGATTTTAATGTTATGGACATCGAATGCAATCCTGCATGCCCTATTATACTTGGTAGACACTTTTTGAGAACTTTGGGTGCAGTGATTGATATGAAAGAAGGCAATATAATATTTCAATTTCCACTGAAGAAAGGTATGGAACACTTCCCTAGAAAGAGAATTAAATTTCCATATGAATCTATTATGAGAGCTACTTATGATTTGTCTTTGAGTGATGATAAAACATGATCGTAGTATCATGCCTGGCTAAAAGGCATTAAAGAAAAGCACTTGTTGGGAGGCAACCCAATACTCATATTTTTGTTTTATTTGTGCATAAAAATGGTTATTGCTACTGTAATGATCATACATGTATCTTTCCTTTCAATAATGTGCCAAGTATAGCCTTTGGGATGTTGCAATTGCAAGTTTGTTAAGTTCTGTGCAGAAACAGAAACTTTTGCCTCTAGTATTTGAATTAATTCTTTGTAGTGGAGCATGATCAATTCTGAAATTTTTACATAGTACATCCATGTAAATTCTCTGTTACATCTTTTTTCAGAATCTTTAGAGTTATAGAAGTATGCATATTAATTAGATTACCTCAAATTGTTCTGGTTTTGATAGATTGGCATTATAGTTTTGTTACCTGCTTATACTTGAGTGTTCATGGCTTATATTGGGGGATATAAATTGTGGAAATGAAAGTATATAGTAGCTAATGTTTGAAAATAATTATGCATCTTGTCTTGGTAGTACATGATAGGTGATTTATTTCTTTGTGCACGAACCCCTCTAATAAGTTTTGTGAAGTTCTGTGTGGATGAAGTTTTTAAGGTCGAGGGGGGACATCAATATGATAGGAATAAGGGGCCAAGAATTCAAGCTTGGGGATGCCCAAGGCACCCTAAGGAAATATTCAAGGATACTTAAGCGTCTAAGCTTGGGGATGCCCCAGAAGGCATCTCCTCTTTCTACATTAACAAATATCGGTTTGTCTTGGTTGGACCTACGTTTTTAATCTTCACATAATATGTGGTATGATTGGAGCATAGTTTAATTTTTAGTTTTTTACTAGTCGCTACAATCATCATGTTCTGGTCACACACTTTGAGAGAGATACACATTGGTCATAAATTTTTAGAATTCTCTACGAACTTCACTTATATCTTTTGAGTTGAGGTAATTAGAATTGCTCTTGCACTTCACTTATATATGTTAGAGCACGACAGAGAAACATGCTTTTTAGAAAAGATTAGGACTCTTTTGCTTCACTTATATTTTTTTAGAGAGTTGAATAGTAATTGATTGTTTGCATGAATTATATGTTGGTCCTAAAAATGATGGGTATTCATTGGTTGTATAGATAAAAAATTGAATGAAATAGTAGATCACTATATTTGATAAGCTTGATTCCTTGCAATAGTTTTGCGATACTAAGGTAGTCATAGATAATTGTGTGGGTAAATGGTTAACGTTGAGTATTGAATATAGGTGTTAAGATTTGTGGGGCCATACATTCATTAACCTAATCAAAAGAGGAAGCCGCTAGTATTAGCGGTGAGGTCACAGTTAAAGGCATCTTAAAGTGACACTCACGTTGTGTACTGATTGAGGAGTGCGTGATGATTAAAGTCTCCCAACCTCTTCTCCTAGGGGTGCGGGGGTGCATTTTCTTCGGGTCTATTATTAGGATCTTGCAATAAATATTTGAGTTATTTATGACTAATATGAGCTTGTTAACCTTTTACACACTTCCCCCAATCCATATTTTTCTATCCTCTTTGGTACCATGCATTGCCACTCTCACCTCGAGACATGGTGCATACGTTCATTGGTGCATCCAAAATCGCAGGATAACTTGTTCTTCTACACATAAGACACCTCTATGTTCCTAAAAACAGCCACCATACCTACCTATCATGACATTTCTATAGCAATTATGAGATATATTGTCATGCAACTTCCATTGTTACTTTACATTACATGACAGATGTTGTTCATTGTCATTTGCTTCGCATGATCATATAGAGAATACATGATATTTGTGGCAAGGCCACAATTCATCATTGTTTACATGTTACACTAGATCATTGCACATCCTGGTACACTACCAGAGGCATTCATTTGTAGTCATCATCCATATTCTGAGTTATGAGTAAATAAAAAAGTGTGTTGGTATCTAAGTGTTCTCCTTCCCGTGCGGAATAAAAAAAGAGCCAAAGAGAAAAAAGAGAAAATAAAGAGAGAGGGAGCACACTGCTATCCATTCTACACACTTGTGCTTCAAAGTAGCACCATGTACTTAATATAGAGAGTTTTCATACATTACATTGTCATGCTAGTGGGGATGTTTACATTATAGAACTTGGATTGTATATTTTGATGATGAGTTTTTGAAAATGCTCTAGGTATTCATGAGCAAACAAGTTAGATACACACCCCACTTTAGTTCATTTGAGAGCTTTCATACATTCATAGCTCCAGTGGTTCTGTTGCATGACAATCACTACTCCTCACATTAATATTGACTGCATGACCTCTCCATTACCTAATGGTCAACTGATTTAGTGTGAGACTTTCTTAATTTTTTGTATTCTCTTTAACCTTTACCATTATTCTATTTTGCCATCCAAAGTGCTAAAAGTTCTCAGCTCACGCTCAAGTATTGCGTTGGGGTTTAGTTGTTGGTTCAAGGTGAGCATAACTCAAGTGCATGGTCATGCACCTGGGTCAGCTCATGATTTGCCTATCTTTTTACAAGGAAGACTTAGCGTGCTATGCTCTCCATGATACACCTACATAATTAAGTGTGGAGTCACGTCCTTTAGCATCTATAATCTTGAAAGGCAAATATTATTTACTTATATGCTCATATATTATTTGTTCAATGTCAAATTAATATATTATTTCCACGATACACTTTTATCTTGATTTCAGAAACACCTTACATCATTCGATCAAGATTATGCTAGATATCGTTCCACATCAAAAAGTATCTTTGTTTTATCATCTACCTACTCGATGACGAGTACGAGTAGGGATTAAGATTGGGATGCCGATACGTCTCAAACATATTTATAATTTTTTATTATTTCATTCTATTATAATATCACTTTTGTTTCCTTTTTATAACAATTTATATTATTTTTCTGGAGTAACCTATTAATCCAGTGCCCAGAACCAGTTGATGTTTTCTACATGTTTTTGACTTGTCAGAAAATCCATATCTACGGAGGTCAACAAAACCCTAGGGTTTTAATATGATTTTTTTGTGTCACGAGGATTCCAGAAATTGTCGGGCTGGGGGCTAGCCAGGGGCTCCACGTGACGAAGTGGTTCGGCCAGTGCTTTACCCATGCCACTAGGCCATGTGCCCCCTGCAACCCCTTTCGCCCATTCTTTCGCCTATCAATCCAAAAAATTGAGAAACCTTCGGCACCATTTTTTCTTGATTTCTTCTACCTCTGCAAGTTCCTATTCCTGGAAGATCCAATTGGGAGGCCTGTTCTGGCACCATGCGAGAGGGGAAATCCATCACCAGAGCCATCTTCATCAACCTTGTTCCCTCCATGACCATGTGTGAGTTGTTCTTTTAGGACATTAGGGTCCCTAGCAGTAGCTAGATGACATCCTCTCTCCCTTGTGACTCAATACAAAGTTCCCTTCAGCTGTCTCACATGATCGGAATCCATATGATGTAATCAGTGGTGTGTTTGTTGAGATATGATGAATTTTCACTTAGTGATCAGATTGTTCATTGAAATATATTGAATCTTTTGAAGTTTCTTTGTTGTATAATTAATTAGCGTTGTATGCTCTCCGATATATTTTTTCTACTTTGCCTAGTTTGATGGGTAGTTATTCAGAGAAAGTGGTGCACAGTAGTTGGTTCAATCTTGTGGTGATATATAACCCAGTGAAAGAAAGGGAAAATACACGTATTATATTGTTTGTTGCTACTAAGGATAAAACAATGGTTTCTTGATCACACTTATATGATAGTTTACCGTCTACATTATGTCATCATGTTCATTACAATTTTCTGTTTGTCATAAACTCAATACTTTGAGATGCATGCTGGATAGCAGTCTTGGGGTGGAATATTAGTTGTAGATGCAGTTGGACAACGGTCTACATATCACAGACTTTTTTCCTATGTGATATTATACCATGAATGATCATAGTCATAAATATAAATATTGCAATTTCATCGCTACCCAACTGTAATTGTTTACCACGCTACACTTCTCTACTTAGAGAGATGCCACTAGTGAACCTATGGCCCTGGGGGTCTATTTTCCTTACTGAAAACATCACCAAACATATTATTCTTTTATGCACCATATTATTTATTTTACCTATCTATCAATTCCTACCATACTATGCAATTTAATCTTGTGACTAGCAGGACAAGAAGCTTGACAACCTTCTTGAAATGTTGGGGACAAGTTTGTATTGTGTTTTGTGTGTAGGTACTTGTGACTTTGTTTGCTGGAAGAACTCCTTCTAGTTCGATAAACCTTGGTTCTCTATTGAGGAAAATACTTATTGCTAGGTTACTTCATCCTTATACTTGGGGTTACCCAACCACTCTCTTACAAGAGAGCAAACAATAACATCATAGAAATTTTATAGAAAACAACATCAGTTGGGTTAGTTATTATTCAGTATAACAAGTTTTGAGTCCAAAGTTAAGAAAAAGTGTTCATGAAAGTAGATACGTTTGAGGTGTATCATGCACCGCCGTTGTGACATCATACCTGACAACATCTATGAAGACAACAAGGACTGATTCACATAAGAGGTGCCCCAAATCCCTATTTTGCGCGTTTGTGCTATATAAGGAGAAGGGAACTCTTCAAAGAGAAGAGTTTTGCAGTGTCACAAACTTCACCCTAACAGTCGCCGTCACCATTCCCATCTACAACCATCTCCATAACCATCATCATTTCCATCACAATAGCTTCCATCTTCTTTAGCCATATTACCTCTAATCGAGAGTACATCACGATCAATTACACTGTAAGACTTCTAATCATTCATCTTAAGGTATCTTTGATTACAAATTTTTCTTGTGATCTATTCGCGAGGTGTGGGTAATACCCGTCGGCTAAGGGCCGAGGTGGATCCTCGCAACCCCATATACATGCATAAAGAGATTGTTGGTTCACTTCAAGAGAACGTTATTATTATGTATTGTGCAATGATTTTGTCTCTTGTCTCTACTCAATCCTAGGGCTTGCATGTACCCGCCGAAGATCAAAACATAGCGAGGTAAAGGGCAGAGAGAGGAGTGGAAGGCCATGCCAAACGTCGACGACACTAAGATCAATACGGTAGTTGTAATGAAGTCTTTGAGGGGTACATATGGTGTAGTCATTAAATACTCAATGCGTTGATCTAGTTTTATCCTTGCAAACTAAGATAATCCCACAAGTCAAAAGGGTCCCGGTTGGACAATAAAACCTCGATTGTAAGTCGCTCGCGGGGTTATTTTGACACATCTCCCACAACAATTCATTGGCAAGATATATGTAACGATGTTTACCAGTATCGTGTTGATTATCTACATATAATCCCGTGTGCATGTACAAGTGCAAGTGAAACCTTTTGATCTGGCCTATTTCTTTATTATTGTCTTTTTAATCACCTTCGTGATTTGGTCTGGGAACTGGAACGTTTCGAGATAACAAGTTCTTGCAATTTCCTTTTCCAAAGCACCACTTCCCGTGGTTCGGTAACCTTGGGTTTCTAGGGAAGAAAGCTATATCTACATCCTAAACCAGATTGAAGGTAATCGTTAAGCTGAGTTTTTTCTCCATGTGTTTAGAGATCAAACTCCAAAGCCCTATAAAAACCTTTCATTCCTCCACTATATTTCTCTATTTTCAAACTTTGAACCCTCTGAGCTCTTACACTTCCTACCCTTAGAACTACTTATACATATATAGGCATTGCAAACCCTAGTCACTCAGAGTTCTCGAGCTCTTCCACTCTTAGCAGCAAAATACTATGCCCCCTTTGTAGTTGGCTAATTTTGGTCTGAATTTCCAAACGATATCTAAAGGCATGCGGGGGTGTGTCATTGGTCAGTTGGATCCTGTGAACGACTTCAGGTCGGACTTTCCAAGCTATCTAAAAGTTGCCACCTTTATCTTTGTTCAGATATTATGAACTTATCATTTGGAGCTTCCAAGCTTTGCTAAAAGGTTATGGTATTCCAAACTCATTTTGAGCTTCCAAGCTTGTGTAAAGACCAGATTTTTGGTCCTGCCTAACCCCACCTATCCCATCAATTCACTCAAAGCAATATTCACTCAAATCATATTTTGAGAGAGAACATCACCTTCTTGTGTTGAGTTCAAAGGGTTTTCTACTCCAACCATCAATCCACTCCTTTGATCTCTAATCCCCTCGCTTTGCACTCCTCTCCAATCCAAAATCATATGGTTGAGAGAGTTTTGAATGTGGAGCAGATTATCTTTTGAAGCACAAAAATAAAGGGTTCATCATCAAACAACCTCAATATTGGTACTTTTGGAGGGTGTGTGCCTCCTAGATCGTCTAGGTATTTTGGGAGTCTTTCCATGTGTGAAGAAATCAAGAAGTTTGTACGGGCTTGGCGATCGCCTACTTCATGAAAACATACCCTGAGTCAGGCTAAATTTTCATGGCCGTATGCCATGATGGGATAGATTGATTGCTGCTTCGTGGACACTTCATGAGCTCAATCCCTTGTAGGTCTCGCAATCGGGATCTCCATGGTGCTACAACCTTCGTGGCGCAAAGCCTGCGTCAATATGGAGTAGGATAACACCAACTATTCGAACCACGGGAAACATCTTCTCGAGTCTCCTCGTGTTTACATTCCTCTAGCCTTTATCTTTACTTTTACTTGTCCAAGTGTTTGTCTTCCATTGCTATACTCTAGTAGATTTGAATGTGTAGAGTGTTCTTAGGCTACCACCTAAAAAGCTTAAAATTGCCATGATAATTAAAATTGGGAAAAAGAGTCCCTTTGACTAGTAGTCTATTCACCCTCTGTTAGACTATAATAAACGACCCTACACCCTTATCGGAAATTAACCTACATACTTAAATTGTATATTATGTAATTATGGGACGGAGGAAGTATAATAACATCTTATATCATGAGACGGAGGAAGTACACTTAACTAGATTGATTGTCAGATAATACCCCTACCAAAAATTAACCTACATACTTAAATTGTATATTTAGTTACGCCGAATGAGCCGTTTATGTATATGACACAAAGTAACAAATAAACATTGTCTAATTATAGATGAATTATATTGTCATTGTTAAACTTATCTCTGTTTGGAATACAAGTTTAAACAACTTGGAAACTTGTGTGCATAAAGACTCAAGCTCTAGAATTGACGGTATAAGTAGGTCCCACCCTCTAACTACAATATGTATTGTGAGTGGCATCGCCGATAAGGCAGAAGGACAGGACCGAAACCCTAATTGTCCTACACACCTCCAGAAAAACAAGATATTCAGTGAGTCGTTGCTCCAGTAATTCGGTTGATGAGGCCACATAAAACGCCCAAGGAAACTATAGGGCTACAGAAGAGCCCACTGTTGTGAGAAACCCATGAATCAGATCTCCGGCCACATAACCACCAGTATGATCTCAAAATCCACTGTGTGGCCTAAATGATTTGCTGGCGAGTTGCTACCATAAATGAACGCCAGCAGGCCCAGCTCAACCACATCGATTATTTCACTATTTCTGTCCTCTCATGTTGTCTGTTCGGTGCTTAGCTCACTGATACCACCACCGTATTAACACAAGCATTTGTCATCTAAAGAAAAAGAAAAAACACACAAGCATTCGTAGAGGATTTTAAGACGCTTCCATCAGCTCTGGTGCACAGTCCAGTTCACTGGTTTCTGGGTGATCATCTCATAACCGAATTGCTTTCTTCAATGACGGACAACCTAGCAAGACAAGACAGCCATCATGTGCTCAATTTGCAGGTGCCACACAAGTCCTTTGCTGTGACCACTCAAACATGTTGCCAGTTGGCGCTCCATGTACATGTAATAAGTGCACCTATGCCATCTAGGTTCGCTCTGAGCTCTTGCATTCAGGCGTACATTTTCTTAGTTTATCATAGTAGTTATCTGAAAGACAACAAAAGATACTAGTATCATTCTATCATCAATGTGTTTTAGTTGACACTAAACTTGTTAATCATATGATCAGACAGATTTCACATAGTATAAAACAGCTGCAATGTAATTAATTTTGTTTCATAGTCTCTGTTTCGAGTTTCCAACTTAAACACTTGAGATCAGCTAGCAAGAAACAATTCTACTATTAAAACACTTCAGAACCACTCTCATGCAGTCATGGTATACTGTTCCCAGAGGCCCGCACCATGTGGCCTTCTCCCTTCTCATTTAAGGATTTGCGTTGCAATACCGCTGGGTTTTATTGTGCGTGCTGGAGGCAAGTTTACGGACCATTGCACTACGAACAGAATAATCATCATTGGTAAGTACGTAGTTCATGATAGTTTCCTGGCAGGACTGAGTTTCGATCTTACCGAGCAGATATCATTGGCTCTCAGGAGGTCCCTGTCCAACAACAGAGCCTTAAAAGGAGGCGACGCCATTCTTGGTGTGCAGACAGTTTTTAAGAATTACACATGGATCATCATTTTCTCGAAGCATATACTCTTTCCCCGCTTTATAGATAAAGCACAAACCAAAATACACGGCCGAACTATATAAGGTAATGACGAAGCCCTTTGCAAAGCAGAATCCAGGATAGCCGGACAACATAAACGCAAACGCCTCCGTTTCTGAGAAAAGAACACATAGGTAGGCCTAAAAACATCACCACGACACGCCCTAGGACACCTAAACTCCATGACAACGCCCTCAGGAGGTAAACGGCGCTAAGCGTCGCTGCTGCCAAGTCCGAGGCGGAGAAGGGTCTTCACCCAAGACCCTGGCACATCATCATGGCTGAAAAGGGTGAAATGAAAACAACACGAACAAGTGTTTACACATGAGGTAGATTACATGCAATGCTTGGGATTATTCCTAACATTTCAGTTGTCAACTTGTTGCAGCGTATCCATTATACCATTTTGGTAGCTGATGTGATGGGCATAAATGCTGTACCTTGATTGCTCAACATTGTTTCAAAGATGATTTGGACGTCCAATTACAGTTCTTTCTTTTAGTACATTGTACTGTCAAGTTGACATCAAGAATTCCGACCAGTACTAGACGTCCATGCCTTTTTGTTCTTTCGAGAAAATGCAGAGCCTTGCGTCTCGATGCATTGATAGAAAGAAGAGTTTGTACAAACTCAAAGATGAAAGACACCCAGAATTACAATAGGACGCTACTAATAGGCACCGCCTCAACTGGTAGCGACCCCAGCCCTCGCACCCGCCATTGCCCCTAGCCTAACTTCCGACTGGATATTGTCAAGGAGGTCGGCTAAAGTGAGTCGGGCGTTGTCGAAATGCCTATGTAATTGACATGTCCATACACTACTGGAAAATCCCTCTGTGCCGAGTGCTTACCGTTTCGCCGAGTTCCCGAACACAGGCTCTCGGTAATGACTATGTAAGCTGAGTACAGATCTCGGTAACAGTTCGAACTCGGCAGAGACTTGCCATTGACGAGCCGGACAATAAGGACTCGGCAAGCAACAACCGAGCTGAGATTTTGTTCACCATTTTTTTTCTGTTTTTTCTTTAGGTAGTAAATATTTATTGGTTAATTGTGAAGTAACTAAATTGTTATAGTTAGTAGTTGGTATATACCTACCGACTGGATAGTACTAGACATCCATACCTATCACTGACAATTCCTATGTAATCTAGAGTACCGTCCATACTTATCACTGACAATTCCTATGTAATCTAGAGTACGATGATGCTAACCTCAAACTTGCTAACCAACTGAGCGAGACCACTCAATGACAGACACACTGGTGTTACAAAACCATCTTCTGAACTAAAGGCGGTATATAGAGTATTATCTATCTTGTCAATATCAGGCTAGATAGTGGTTTGTCATCTTAAACAGCGTATTTTCTACACCCTCCTCAGCCCTTCTCTTTCTTGAAAGCAACACCTCTGGGCAGACGGGAGGACAGAATAGAATTAAGAAATATAGTCTTCTTACCCTAAAAAAACAAGAAAGAAATCTAGTCTTCTTGGAACAGGATTCGGCTGAAGGGGGCTGGTTTATTAAGAATAAAGTCTAGGTGAACGAGGACTCTTAACTGTATCAGAAATTGTCTACAATGTTCAGTTTTATTCAAAATGGTCAATGGCCTACTCAGACTATAAAGATACACATAATCAAAATAGGCTTTCGCCCCGCTTTATACATAAAGCAACCTACCTGTGTATTTAAATTGAGTAAATTTCATAAAATTGCATGTCTTCTAATTGAAAGGGGTGCCCCTGTCTGTTTGTCGAAAAAATAATGTGAAAACCTATCCCAGAAGTACGGATTTGAGGATCAATCTCACAAAACTACAGATCTAGGGAGCAAGTATATCACAGAATTTTTCCTAAAGAAGTCTCTCACAGAACTACAGTACATTTTAAGAAACAAGGTAACCTAATTAGGATTAAATATATCACAAAACTATCTATTTAAGAATCAATTTCACAAAACTATAAGACCAAAACTACAGATGCGATAATATGTTGCTTAAACTTAGTCAGATGTGATAGTTTGTACATTAAACTTGTAATTTTGTGAATTTTACTCATTTAAATTAGGAAAAAAGTATGCGCTCTCTTCTAATCGCTAAACTGTACAGTACTTGTCTACCTATCCCTTTCCCTTCTCTTTCCAGCCAAGCCAGGTTCCTGATTTCTCGATTTTTGTAGAAGTTTTAATTAGGCTGCTAGCATCGCAGTGCTGGCATGTAAAATTGATGCTCGTTCATGTCACGAGTTGTCCCTGTTAACACAAAATCATCTGCGATAGGGCCAAGGGGGTTAAGTGAACTTTTTCAAGAGATCAAAGTTGAAAACAACCAACCAGTTTCAGAGTTCAAGGTTGAAAATTGAACTTCTACAATAGCTCAGGTCTGAAAAGTGGACATTCTTCAAAATCTGCCTATAGTCACCGAAAATGAAATAAAAATGTCACTGAGTTTGAAAGAAGCGAGAGAGAGAGATGCATGTAAATCAGGGCGGTGGGTAAAATATTCACAGCAGTTTCGTTGTGGTTGGTTGGCTGATGAGGAAGTCCATAAATCTGACTTGTAGTACTACTGGACAGTGCTGCACTGCATTGAATGGCAATTAATGGTGTGGGTGAGCGCCCTTGAGTGAATGTACACAATAGCTCTCTCAATTCCACGGTGCTGCTACTGTCTACATAAACGAGTGAAATGCATTGGGCAAGGTTGCGAGGTGGAGAAATCAGAGAGCACCAGACAAAAGGCAAGTACGCAGAGTCAGAGGTGAAAAAGAAAGGGCAAAAGAGAACAAAACAAGGGGAGCTCTTTGGTTTCAATGGGTTTGATCAGCGGAGGGGTGTTCTTCAAGATCTTGGCGTTCCTCTGCTTCATCAGATTATCTCAAGGTACATTCCATCTGCTTGAGCTTATCTATGCTTCTCAAAACTGCACGGTGAGTCGTCTCCCCTAGAAAAAAGCTCAATGGTTCAGAGTTGGACTTTGATCCAGCGATGTTTGCTTTCTTTGTTTCTACCGATCAGCTTGTTATACCCACCATGGCTATTATCCAGAGATTTGAACTGGCTTAGGAACATGGGCCTTTATTTAGACATTTTGGCTACATACGTTGATAACAAAGGCAACTTGCCATCTATTTCTAATTATCCTACATTATGATTTTGATATTGTTTACTTAGTCCTGAAGTGGCACTCTGTCGTTGTAAGAATGCTTGGCATGTAATGCTACATAAGAAAGCGTCATTTCCAAGTAAAAGGCTGGAAAAACAAGGTGTGGAATCTGGAAAAGATGTACCTTCTTTTCGCAACCTGTAGAATTATTTATAACCAAAAGAAACCTGATGAAAAAGAGGAAGAGTTTAGCATAACCAGGTTGAGACATCCTCATATATATCAAGATAGAAGAAGAAAACTGACTGAAATAGTATTAACCTGAAACCAAGCAGCTCCAGGCAATAATATCAAACACTTAAACTTGCAGGAAGAAACTCCGCCACACCGGATCTCCCTCCCCTCTGGAAGGCAAGCAGTTTCTCCAAAATCCAGCATGAAGCATATGACTACATCATTGTCGGCGGGGGCACGGCCGGATGCCCATTGGCAGCAACGCTGTCGAAAAAGTACAAGGTGCTGTTGCTTGAGAGAGGTGGATCTCCATATGGCAACCGCAACATCTCATACCTTGAGAACTTCCACATTTGCTTGACCGATGAATCGAAGAATTCCCCATCTCAGGGATTCATCTCCACTGATGGTGTCATCAATTCCCGAGCAAAGGTTCTAGGTGGTGGAACATGTATAAATGCCGGCTTCTACAGCCGAGCCAACCGAAGGTACACAATGTGTCATGTTTTCAGCTATCTAACCTAACTTAAGATCCATTTACTGTGCAAATAAACTTAAGCGAAAGTTAAAATAAGTAGTTATTTAATAACCTGAATAGGAAACATCGATATCAAAAGATGGGACTAATCCTGTTTGATCTTACTATCACAAGAAGAATTAAGTGGTTCAGCATGGTTGGTCAGATATACCAGGATATTTCACAGCTATTCAATCTGAAGCCCCGCTGTAGGTGTGTTAATATGTCACATTCACAAAGCGGTGTTTCATATCTTCTGTCTTAAGCAAAGATCAGACCAGTCTCAACACTAAAGAGTCAACAAAATGGCTGATGGGAGAAGCCAACGATCTTAGAGGTAGCCATAAAAGTTAGTGATACAAAACCTTTTCAGCCCCATAACTGTACCTGGTCTTGAAATACCTCACGCTTTAACTGGAGATTTGTCACATGTTTTTTCACATGGATTTTTTATAGCTTCTAGTTGAATATCATAGTGGTAGAATTGATTTTGCAGTTGCAGGACAGATATCAGACGCATTAATGGTTGCTCAACAACATTATAGCTAGCAGAGGAGTAATTAGATTTGGAGGAAAGCCAGTAAGGCTATCTGACTTTCTTATTGGAGTTTATATAGCTGAACACCAACGCATACTATGGAGTGGTGAAGTACTGAAATGAGCATCGAAGAAAAATTGCAAAAGATCACTAATACATTTTTGTTTGATTTGGTAACATAGAATGATGAATAACCAAATAGCCAGATTCCACTAAGGTTTGCCGTAAGTCCTGAAAGGCTTAGAATGTCGTGGCAGAATTCAATAACCATTGCAGTATCTGAGTTTTTTGAAACATCTGCAGTGTCAAACTAGAAAAATATATGCCAGTTATTACAGAAACCTTAAGAATATAAGAAGAAAATTGCTCGCATAAGCATACGGGCAGCTATAACTATAAGATAGCATAAAATCTGGTTTTAACAAGACGAGCAACTGTGTCTATTGGACCGAACCTATCATGTCAAACATTAGTATTTGTAAGGCCTTATAAGTTTGTAACCAATTATCATGCGCTTGTCCATGCAGATTTGTGAAGGATGCAGGATGGGATGAAGAGTTGGTGAATCAGTCCTACCCCTGGGTCGAAGAGAGGATTGTTTATTGGCCAAAGATTGCACCTTGGCAAGCTGCCCTACGTGATGGGCTGCTTGAAGCAGGGGTATCGCCTTACAATGGATATACCTATGACCATCTCTTTGGAACCAAAGTTGGGGGAACCATCTTTGATGAGGCAGGGTACCGGCACACTGCTGCTGACCTCCTAGCTGCTGCAAATCCTGACAACCTCAGAGTGCTGCTTCATGCTAGTGTGAACAAAGTAATTTTCAAAACGAGACATGGTAAGCGATAATAATCCAAGTAGTAGCTCTTATAATCACAAAAAAGTTCCATGGTAGAAAAGAACAAAGCACCCAGTGAGAAATCAGGTAACTGGAGATTTCAGGAAATTGTTTCACAAAATTTAGGACAAATTTAACTTATTTGTAGAAAAGGAAACTGAACAGGAAATGGTGTTTTGAGGATTCAAACCGACGAGTCCACGGCGTCCACTTATAAAGCTTGATGAGCATATGCGCCTTTAATATAATGACTGTGTTTGTCAATAATTTTGCTTCTGGCTGAATGTAGTTGGTTTTGGTCAATAATTTTGCACCGGACATACAATTTCCTCCATAATCTGTATCCACTTCCACAAGAAGGAAGCTAGGAAAACACATACTTCAAACAAAAACAGTAGGTACTTGCTGCACAATCATTTTGTTATAGTAACCTCATCTCTTGCACAGGACATCAGAAACAGAGTGCTATTGGGGTTCAATTCAAGGATGAGAATGGTGGGCACCATCAAGCCTTTCTCAGCCAAAAGAGAGGCAGTGAGATTATTGTCTCTGCCGGCGCAATTGGAAGCCCCCAGCTGTTACTGATCAGCGGCATTGGACCAAGGAGTGAACTTAAGAAGCATAACATTTCTATAGTTCTTCACAACGAGCACGTGGGTAAAGGGATGTCAGACAACCCATTGAGCTCCGTATTTATACCCACCAAGGATCCCCCAAAGCAGTCTCTTATTGAGACTGTTGGAATAACTGATGATGGTGTGTTTATCGAAGCCAGCAGCGGTTTCGGCCAGACAGGGGACAGCATCCACTGCCACCATGGAATCATGTCTGCTGAGGTTTGTCATCAATCATGATTGTTACCTGAAATAAAATTCAAGGACTTCATTACAGTTTGCAAGTATCATGGTGCATTTCAGTTCACGAAAGTATGATGGTAGCGCATTTCAGTTTACAAAAGTATCATGGTGCATCACAAAAGCTTTTGCGCAAAACAATGCATCTTGCACAAGTAATCTAAAGAAATATGCACCCTAAAATGGGCTTTTTGGAGCCAACTTCCCAAACTTTATCTGTTAAGCTTTAGTTTGCAGGTACCCAAGATAAGCATATAGACAAATCAGAAATATATACTAACATGTAGGTAAGAATCAAATTATGCAGCTGCTACACTCATTTGCAACTACCTACATTCCTATCCGTACACACCATCATCAATGTTATAAACTAGAGTTATCTTTCAAAGTTATTGTTAACAGTTCAATTGTACAATCGGAATGAAGTGTCTTAGAAAAACTTAAGCATATGTCCACTTCCCTTTTTAGAACCATGACAGTTTTCATGCTTATGACCTTTTGGCATTCTAATGCAGATTGGGCAGTTGTCGACTATTCCTCCAAAGGAAAGAAGTTTAGAAGCAGTCCATAAGTATGTACGTAACAAAAAGAGCCTGCCCAAAGAAGTATTCCACGGAGGGTTCATTCTTTCGAAGATTGATGGCCCGCTGTCTACTGGCAATCTAGTTCTTGTGGACACTGATCCCAACAGCAATCCTATCGTCACCTTCAACTACTTCAAACATCCACAGGATCTGAGACGATGTGTTTACGGGATCAAGACCATAGAGAAAATAATTAGTACGAACACTTTCTCAAACTTCACTCCCAAAGATGGTGGATATTCAATGGAAAAACTGCTCAACATGAGTGTAGCAGCTAACATAAATCTGATACCGAAGCATACAAATGACAGCACATCCTTGGAGCAGTTTTGCAGGGATACAGTGGTCACCATCTGGCATTACCATGGTGGATGTCATGTAGGCAAGGTGGTTGACCAGCAGTACAAAGTGATTGGGACCTCAGGCCTCCGGGTGATTGACGGATCAACCCTATCCAGGTCGCCAGGAACAAACCCACAAGCCACAGTCATGATGATGGGCAGGTACAACACAGAAATATAATATAGTTTGCATTTTGGTAAATTCATTTCAACTCCAGGGTTTGATCTTTCTTTCCCGTGTTTGACGTGCAGATACATGGGAGTGAAGATCTTAAGGGAAAGGTTAGGACGAGCGGCTGGAGTATAATAGATACTTGGACATTATTATCTTGTTCACCATGTAAGAATGTGACTTAGGAGAAAAGTAAATAGTAATTTTTGAAGAGATTCATCAACAACCACCAAAGAAAGAAGCGTCAGTTGTATCATCTGTATTCTTACCATTCATGTGGAAATATATATATGGCCTACCAAAATATTATATTACATTTACATTCCCACCCTTTTTGCTCCAAAGGATCTTCTGAAATAAAGCATTCATATGATAGTTCCATACACTCTGGACAAGACAAAGTCTAAGAATCAAATGTGCAGACAGTGGCATGTTAACGAGAATTACAGAAAATAATTACAACGTAGCGGCAAGTACACAGGGGGATAGCCCTGGATTTTGATTGTCCAGTTATTAATAATTCATATCAACTAGTCAAGTACCACAAGAACGTATCATATCAGTTGAGAGAACGGAAGCGTGTATATTTGTCGTTAGGAAAAAAAGGAAGTGTGTACCTCATCAGCGTGATGAAGCTTGGCGCCACGAAATCGAGGAACGCACTGCGGTTCCAGTGCAAATCTATGACAGGGAGGAAGGAGACGCTAAAGGCAGCAAACAAGGTTCGGCACCACAGCCTAAGGCGCAGGCCACAGGTTCCTATTTTTATTGGCACATTGCTCCACCGAAGCACGCTGCAGAGCCGGAGCTACAGACGGAATTTTGTTGATCAATTGACGAGGCGCCGCGTGATTAGAGCATTACCACGAACACCTGGGGCGCATCGGAAGTTGGCCAGCCAGAGTTGGCTGTAGTACACAGCCATGGGGGGTCGAGGTCGCCAGATTGACGCGTCTTGACGGAGGGGATGAGCGATGCCAAGAGGACGCGGCATGGCTGCTCCCTCTCCATGCTCCCTACCGCATGTTGTTGTTCTTCATCCAATGGCCGCATCGATTTCCACGCCCAAGTCCCTTTTCCCGCAAGAAAAACCCACACCGCTCCCGTATTTCCAGCTCTACCCCGTAATACTTGGACAGCTGAAATGAATCGTCGGGAGCTCCTCAGTGTTGCCGTGCCCGGCCGTGCTTGCCCAGTTGGCCAGGTGACTTGTCTCCCGCTCGTCAAACCACCTCCGCGCACACTGAACGAACATGCAAGTACCAAAAACTTCAGAATCTTCAGAAATTTAGGTGTTCAGTTCAGCAATGTACTCTGCACTTCACATACAGTCTTAACAGAAACGGCGGCGACGGCCTCGGGGAGGTCGAGGCCGATGTAGAGCAGCAACGCGAGTGCGATCTGCAGCATCGCTGGAACCAAGTTCTTCCGGCGCCTGTCCGCTCGCGCGCGAGGGCACCGGTGAGGCTGCTGGTCGCTGCCTCTGGCAGCGTCGTCTCAGCGGAGGCATCTAGCGGCAGGAGAGGGCCGTCGTCTGGACGTGGGCGGCGCAACCACGGTGGTGCGACGGGGCAGAGGACAGAAGATGCCAAACTCCCGCTTGCCGCGCTCCTCCTTCACGCCGACCTCCTGCTCGAAGCGGCGGCCGCGGTTGTCCTAGAGGTGTACCTGCATTCCACCTGGTCAGGCCCGGCCGCCCGGCGATGCAATTTTGGGGACAAAATCACTGTTTCGACCTTCTTAGTAACTTTAGTAAAAAAAAAAGCTCTTTCAGATCTTGTAGCATGATCCGAACCTCTGGTAACACCAAGGGTTCCGAAAAGCCGAACTGTTCGGCCTGTCGAGTCTCAGCCGGTCGATAGCCGGTCGATACCAAGATTAAGTGCGGTTAGATCTGACCCTTACTTGCGAGATGGAGCTCTGCCTTTGCATCTCAATGTGTTTCACATCCCCTGGATGCACCTCCGCCGCCCGTGCTTGCCATGGATGCAATTTCGCCGCCCCGCGCTTGCCATGGATGGATCCCGCACTCGCCGCCCGAGCACGCCATGGATGCAGCTCCGCCTCGCCGGCGATTGATTGGTTCCAGCAAATAGAACTGCCCGTTGCAGTATTTTTTGTTGCCGGTCGTAGCAAAAATGAAGACAGGGTTGCAGCAAAAAAACGTCACCGTCGCCGCTAGTTATAGCTCGTCGTTGCAGGTAGCAACATTTGCATCTAGAATGAACGGATGTAACAAAAGTTGTTGCCTGACATAGCAAAAAACTACGACGAATGCAACAAAAATGTCATTGTCGCCGTCAAGCCTCGCAGCTCAGCCGTGATGGATGTCAAACGTTATGCCGGTTGTAGCAAAAAGTGATGCTAGTTGTAGCAAAACGCAACGCCGGCTATGTGTTGTAGCAAAACGTGACATCGGTCGTAGTAAAAGGCCATGCCAGTTGTAGCAAAATCTATGCCGGTTGAAGCATGTAGCAAAACTGCAGTGTTTGTCATCTTCTTCCGCCTCCAGCCATCGCTGATTGAAGCTTTTTTTGCATCCACTACTGCAGAAAACCCTAGTAGTAGCGCTTGAAATATGCATAGCAGTAGCACTGGGTCCAGCGCTACTGCTAGCGCGCTACAGCTAAGTTGTAGCAGTAGCGCTGATATAGGCAGTGCTACTACTAAGTATTGTTAGCAGTAGCGCTTCCTGGACCAGCGCTACTGATAACTATCTGTAGCGCTTTTTCATGTGAAGTGCTGCTGCTAAGCCAGCGCTACTGCTAGGTGCTCTCCAGCGCTACTGCTAATATTCCTGCTTTCGCCGACCCTCACCCCCTACGTATTTATGGTGTATTTATACAGGCTCTGTACAATAGTTTCATCAGATCATACTAAACATACACTATACTCATCATATCAAAGACATACAGTAGTCTCATCATACCATCATCATCATTCAACACAAATATCATCAAATCTTGAAAATAGCGATACACAAGTGCGATCATGTCATGTCTCGAATAAGTGCAACTGCATGGTCGTGGCACACACACAAGTTTCATCATCTCTATCTAAACCATGATGTAGAAGAGAAGAGCGATCAGCATGAGCAAGAGCGCGACTATGTAGTACCGGCGTTCCCGCCCCTGCTCATGCTGGAGTGTCCACCTCAAGTAACTACTATCCGCTTCCGCTCTGCTGTCGAACCCTCTGTGGCTAGCACCCGGGTACCTGTGCACCTAGGCCTGAGCGGCTGGCAGTGGTTGTAGACTCCTGAAACCCTCCCAACGTACACGGCATAGTAGCCCTTCGTCATCTCTGATCTATGTACCTACATTGTGAGTTGATGAATTGAACGATAATATGCAACATAATGTACTTAAGAAAACAAGGCGGCATAATTAGCAAAATACAAGCAACCAATAGTAAACATAAATGACAAAGTTCCTCATACCCAAACTAATTAACTAGAGCGATCTATGCTAGTTCAGGACCACGGTTGAGTTACATCACATAGTTTCGCCGTGCATAAATTCAAAGTTTTGCCATAGAAAGACAGTAGTGACACATTGTCATCAACAATCAGTCCTCCATGTCGGCGGTCCAATCTTCATAGTCAGGGAGGAAGCACCCGAGCTTCTTGAAAGGCTTAAGGTACAGACGCTGATCGAGTAGCAGTGCTCGGACATCTTCCCGCATGATTGGCCCATGGTAGAACATCCCTGTTGGTTCGAGGACCTGCTTCATGATCACTTGGGCAAGTTCACACTGTACGTGATAAAACTCAGCTCTGATTCGATGATCCGATGTCCTTCCTATGCTTGTGGCCCAGCTGACAATCTCGGCATCGTTGGTAGTAGGTGGCATGCGAAGGCATTGATTATCCTTTCTGTACTCGAGTAGGTGATGCATGAGGTAGAATCCATCAGCCATACTGGTGTGCGGTTGCTGGATGTAACAGAAGTCGGTCTTATGACCGAAAGCCAGCCCGCGATTCCTGTACTTTTTCACCTTGATATATCCACCAGACAGGCTGAAGGTTAACAGGGCACTATCGAGAACACTCTTTATGTGCTTGTAATCCTTTTTCCCGAGGTTCTTCGATGAGTCCAAGTACATCGCATGGGAGTATTCCGGGGACAGAACGATGAGGATGCCCCCCCACTACGCAAATTAAGTACACCTCAAATTAGCCTTCATGCTTGCAAAAGAATGATTAACACTTACGAAAGGATATGTGCGGATGACTTATGTGGGATGATAAGGCAAGAGAATCACTTCCTTGTCCTTATTAGCGATCATGAATTCGCCGAGGTACTTACTCGCATAGTCACGGTGCTCTTTGCAAACTGCCAAGAAGCTCTCGTGCATATAGAACGCATCCGCGACGCAGATATATTTGATGTTCTCGACCTTGATGAAGTGGTTCAGATACAGCGCATACATGCGGATGAACTGGAAATCCAGCTTGGTCATGTGGAACATGTCGTAGATGTAGTCAAATTGCAAGATGAACTTATTCGTGGGCCATCTCTCGACGTACAACCTCCCACCCGATACCCCGATCCGCGTAAAGCGGGTATCCTGGTTTTTCCGCGACTAGAAGGCTTTTCTCTCTGGCCAGCACATCTTCATGGAGTCTCCTTAGATCATTTTTCACTATGTGCTCTAGTGCTTTCGCAGGTAGGATCGGCCGGCCGGCGACATGGAAGCGTTGCGCACCTTCGACAGGTATTTTTTCTACCACCCGGGGCTCCAGAGGCGGCTGGCTGCTTGAAGCAGCTCTGGCTCCTTTAGGGTCTTTCTTGTCCGGTCTCCTCCTTTGCTTCTTGGTGGGTGGCGGTAGTGAGCCCACCATACCTTCCCTAACCACCACCCCCAGTGTCGTCGGGCTAATCAGTGGATGGGCCTCGGGGGGTTGCTGGGTACAGGCAGCATCTGGAGGCGTCTCCTGTGAGGATCGCTTGAAGAAAGACTTTTTGCATTCCGCCTTAGAACGTTCCGGCTCCGGCAAATCAGGTAGCATCAAGTCACCATCTCCACGCTCATAGCCTGAGTCTTCGCCTTCCTGAGCCATCAATCCTCCATCATCATAGGCGGTATTGAAATACTTGTCTGGGTCATCATCATCATCCTCCATGTCATCATCAACATTTGCTTCTTTAACAACGGGGGCTACATCATCTGGCACTAATGGAGGCTCTCCCTCGCGTCATCCGCTATCACTCGCCACGACAGGTGCAGGTAATGTGGTAGGTGGGGTGGTGTTCATACCTTCTTGAGAAGGTGGTGTTGGCGTGATACAGGGAGCCTCGAGACAAAGAAGAGACTTGGGCCAAGGCAAGAACCAGCTCTTGCATGCGCCAATCATCTTAGGGGTCTCGTCGTCATCGACTGGTACCGGAGGAGGCAAATCCTCGAAGCCCGCTAAGACACTGGCCATGTTAACCTTGAAGACGCCATCGGGAATCTCTCGGTTGTGGAACATGCGGTCCTTTGGCTTCATGATCATTGCCTTCCCCATGGCCACCTTCTGGCCCTTGATGTCATAGAGTAGGGTGCACGGGGTGTCGTCGGCCTACGAAGGAGACATGTCTGCGACGTCAAACATCCGAAATGCAACTAAAACGGAAGACTATAGACATGCTGGTGAAAAGGGTATGACGCATAATTACCGTGAGGGCATCAAGCTCAGCCAGCGATGAAGGCCCACCGACCATGCAAGAGACGGAGGTCGGGCTGCTATGAACAGGAGCGGGACCTTTTGCGGTTGCTTGAGCAGGTGCTGGTGCTCTGGTGTTCACCGATTTGCTCCAGAAAAATCTAGGAAGGGGAAAGTCCTCCGGCCGTGCATTTGGATTGTTCTTCGTGAAATCCCATAGTGTCGGAAGCAAGCAGACCACCGCGTCAGTGACCGCTGCAGAGACGGCCTCGAGCAACTCTTCTTTGGTCTCAGCTTTGGTCTTATCGACCGCAATCTTGACCTTCTCGTCGATGCTCTGCTGAGTGACGGTCGAGCGTCTCTTCCTTCTTTCCTATAGCTCCTCGGGGTAGCACGTCTTCCATGAGGCGCCATCTCCGACGCCGTGCACACGTCCATAGGACGGCGGCTTGTCCACCGGGACCTTATTCAGTATGTTCAGGGCCCAGTTGAATGCGGTCTCCCACTTGGGCCTCGCCGACGACTATGACGACTTGTCGCTTTTGGCTGCCTTTTGGTGCTGCTCTTTCTGCAAAAGGAACGTGGATGGTTTACTAATGTGATAAAACTTGCAGTCAAATTGATTGGAAGCTATAATATGATAATGTGGTAATATAACAATTACCAAAAGTCTCATGAAGTCCCTCGTGATCCGGTCCGTGTAGAAGAGTTTTTTTCTTTGTCCCACTTGTATCGGGCCCTGATCCAGTCATGCTCCAGCGGGTCGGTGAACTCCGCCAAGGGGTCTGGGATTTCGTGACTTTCACGTTCGGCGTCCTCCTTGGCCCATACGGCCCTCTTCCCCTCGTAACCACGGCTTCCGGGGCGGTGGGGAGGTGTGTTCCTGGCCTCATGCGCCTTCATTTTCTCCGACTTTGCCTTGACTTATTCTTTAGCGCAATTCTCCTTGAATTTTGCAAAGTCCTCTTTCGTTATTGACGGATTGTCAGCATGAATCTTGGACCACGGTTCATTCTTCGCAATCGCTTTTTTCACCCGAACTTTCCAGGAGGACAAGTCGTTGGTGAACGTCACCATCGCCTTGTCGTTTATCTTTGTCATGGCGATGTCTTTCCACAGATCTTCATATTATTTTTCATTGCGGCTGGGGAACAAGAACCTATTGTGCAACTTCTTTAGGAGCATGTTCTCCATATGTGGTATCTGCCTCAACCTCTCATCGTTGATGTTGGTGGTTTTCCTAAGGATGCATCCAAGTTGATTGCCCCAGCACGAGCACGCTTCCTCCGGCGCCATTGGCTCAAACTTCTTGGGGTGCATCTCCGTGACCACAATTTGTCTGATGCCAAGCTCGTTTCATCTTCGTGTCCTCTTCTTCTTCGGTGCTTTACCGGCTACGACAACATCGTTGCCGGTCTCGGGGGTGGTGTCGGTGCCAGTGCTGGTGTCGGTGCCGGGGTTGGTGCCACTGCCGCCACCATGCAACCCCATCTGGTGTTGGTCCAGGTAATTGAAATAGTGATTTGCTGCCTCGATGGGGTCTTCGAGGCGGGCAGAACCACCCGCGACTTCGGCGTCGGTAGACATGTTTCCTATTCAACAATTGTAAATAAAAGATATAATGAAAAGAAAAAGTGGCATATAGTTGGTCGAAATGTTGATTCATTCCCCTTCCGGCAAATTCCGGGTACTCCATATGTCCTAGTTTCTAGCACAAGTCATCCAGAAAATCACGGAAATTTTTGGCATGGCCTTTGCTAAAAAGTGGACATATGGAGCGCCTGAAATTTGCCGGAACGGAAATGAATCAACATTACGGCAAAACATAGGCCACTAAGATATTTTTCAAAAACCAAAAACATTTGCAAAATGGTCTCACTAAACATTTGCTACTGTTCTTTATTTATAGGAAGGGAGCTACTATTTTTTGCTACTGATTTTAATTTATAGCTATTTTATATACCTACAAAAATTGCCTAGCTAATTTTAATTTATAGCTATTTTATATACCTACAAAATTTGCTACTGTTTTTTATTAATAGCTATTTTTTTGCTAATTTACCCAAATTAGCTACTGCCCTAAACTAAATTTGCTACTGCCCTAAACATATTTGCTACTGCCCTAACACTACTGGAATCAGCTTCTTTGTCGTCCGCCATGGCGGACGGCAAAATGTCCAGATGAACACGTGCCAGCAAAGGATTACGCTGTCCTCCATCCAAGGCCAGCAGACGGCAAAGACAGCGGACGACAGTGCGGTGGCGTGAGGGCCGTTAGGGGGTTAACGGCGCTCTTTGTCGTCCGCCAGCGGACGGCAAAGAGTCAAAGCTCTTTGTTGTCTGTTGACAGACGACAAAGAGCCTAGCTGGGCAGCACTGGGAAGCTGCCACGTGTCCAGAGATGCTATCCGCCAGCAGACGGCATAGAAGTTTGAATCTTTGTTGTCTGCCGGCAGACGGCATAGCTGGTCACTTTGTCGTCTGCCAGCGGACGGCAAAATGACCAAATAGGCAGCCAGTGTTCCCAGTTTGCATAGGTGACTGCCACGTGTCCTCTTTGCCGTCTGCTAGCGAACGGGAAAGAGGCTATATATCCCCTGTTTTTATTTAAATCCCATTAATTAGATATGGTTTCAAACACAGATATACATGCATACATATCCAACATATCCAACAGCATGTCCAACAACATATTTCATCAAATCCAACAACATAGGTCAACAAAGTCCAACATATCCATATATACATAACCAGAAACAAGTTTCCAACAACATATCCAAACAAGTTTTCATAAACAACAAGGAAGCACCAGAAGAATAGTACACTCCATGAATCCAAGCTTCCTCATGTAAAGCAAATCTGCAAATTGGGAAAGATGAAAGTTAGAAGAAGAAGAAGAAGAAGAAGAAGAAGAAGAAGAAGATTTTTTTTCTTCTCTTTCTTTTTCTCCTCTCCTCTTCTTTATCTTCTTCTTCTTCTAACTAAGGTAGGTAAAAATGTCATTTTATTGCTAAGCTAGGTAAAAATGCTAAGTGTAAGTCATTTTAGAGCTAAGCTAGGTAAATAGGTCATTTTGGAGCTTAGTAAGGTTATTATGTCATTTTCAAGGAAAATAAGCTAATTCTATATCATTTTGAAGCTAACAAAGATTATCATGCCATTTTTGAACCTAAGTATGCTAAGTATGTCATAAATGAACTGAATAAGCTAAGTATAACTCATTTTTTTATCTAACTTAGGTAATTATGCCATTTAGGAGCAAAATAAGCTAAGTATCCATTTGTAAAGCAAACACTAGAGAAAACTTACCCTAATCGCAGCAAATGTGATGAAGATCGCAACTAAGGTAACAATTGATCCAACGGCATAATGATACCAAGCCTCATTATCAATGGCATATTTTCTAATCTTCTTAAGCTTCAGGCGCATTACATCCATCTTCAAGCGCATTGCATTCATCTTCATCTTGTGATCATCGATGACATCGGCAACATACAAATCCAATGTCATCTTCTCTTCTTCAATTCTTTTAATTTTTTCTTTCAAATACTCATTTTGTTTTTCAACTAAATTTAACTTCTCGACAAGAGGGTCCGTTTCAAATTCCGGTTCACATACCTCCTAGATTAAAATATCTCTATGTCAACTTGATGGCCATAATTGTCATAAATGTGAAATGCAACAAATAGTTATGAAAGAGAATTTACCACATCCGAATCATAAAGCGATCGAGGGCCGACTGGGACGGACATCAAGACCATGGCACTATGTATAAGAAACAATCATACAAAGTAAGAAAATTATAAATACCAACTATATAAATCATACAATCATACAAATAACTATATAAATCAAGTACAACGTAAAAATTTGAATGCCTAATAATCACTATCGGTAATGACATGCTCATCATCATCATTAATAAAAGCATCATCATCATCACTATCGGTAATGACGTGCTCATCATCATCATTAATAAATGCATCATCATGTGGAAGACCACCTTTACGTAATCATTCAAGCATTGACAGGTCATCTACAATAGTAACTTCTTCTTCTTCCGGCTCTTCTTGTTCCAGCTCAGGGGTGAAGTCGGATTCACTATCGTTGGGTACTTCAATGTTCTGGGGTGGAGTAGAGCGGTTCTTGAAACGTTTTTTTGGAAAGACGTGTTTCTTGGAAGAATTCTCCTTCGTCATATGTGTCTTGGTTAATGTGAGGTTCATAATCGTTTTCCCATGCTCTGCTCCGGATCCGACGCAAAATTTTGGCAGCACCTCCCCGCTGTTCTCCTGATACGCATCTCGACAATAAGCATAGAGGATGTGTACCCGGAGAACAACAGGGAGGCACTGATGAAATTCTGCATCGGATCCGGAGCAAAGCATATGGAAAAACGAACCCAATCTACACATACGCGGGCTGTCCATGGATAACGTTGGACAATTCGAAAGAATCACGATTATAAATATGCAAATGCATGCATATTTATAGATGTAACCCTTTTGAACGGGAGACGCATAGTGGTTACGCATACTGATGATTGACACCTATAGCTAGCAAGTTTCATCGGTACAAAGATCGGAATAGAGCAAGTGAAGGGGGGAGGAGGATATTTCATTTGTGCTTACCAAGGAACGCAGGGCAGAGCTTGTCGAACACCAGACCCTCGCAGCGATGAAATAACTGCACATTTAAATCGAAAGATGCATAGTATAGCAATTTTGTTTCTTCCGTCGACCTAACTAAATTTTTACAACAGGATGAGCGGGTTAGGGGGTCCTTGGCGTTGATGGAACCCTAAATAGCAAGTATCATTGGTGCGAGATACAAGTGGCGCTCGGCGTTGAACACTAGATCCACATCCCACAAGTGAAGCCAGCGCCCGGCGTCCTGCAACAATAGTTTCGTTGGCCGATGACGGTCGAACACCTTGGTGAATTTGTCTGGCAGCCTCTACGGTGAGGATTAAAGCCAAGTTTTGAAATTTCAAAGAACCAAACCGACTTGAGTCAGTTTGGATGTTTCAAGTTTCAACACTTTCCTTTTAATCGTCATCGCAGAGGCTACCAGACAAATTCGCAATGGTGTTCGACCGCCACCTACGCCGAGAATAGTTGCTTTGGGACACCGGACGTCGGAGTCACTTGTGGGATATGGATGTAGTATTCGACACCGACGGCCACATGTATCTCGCACCGACGATACTTGCTATTTAGAGTTCCATCGACACCGAGGAACCCCTAACCCGCTCGTCCCCGGGCGCCCTCTTTTTTCCTTTCCTTCTTCTCTTCTTTTTCTTTCTTATTCTTCTTCTTCTTCTTCTTCTTCTTCTTCTTCTTCTTCTTCTTCTCCCTCCTCCTCTTCCTCCCTCCTCCTCCTCCTTCTACTCCTCTTCTTCTTCTAAACTAAAACTAATCTAAAATAAACTAAACTAAAACTAAAACTAAACTGAAAATAAAACTAAACTAATACATAAACTAAACTAAAAGAAACTAAAAAAACTAAACTAAAAAAGGGGGAAGAACAAACCTGCAGGGGATCGCCGGTGGAGGGCGAGGTCGGCCGATGGGGCGGGGCGGCGCAGGGGCCGCGGGGAGGAGGGTGGCAGCATGGCGGGGCGGCGCAGGGCCGCGGGGAGGGCTCCGACACCAG
>NC_041384.1:215232845-215239505 GCF_002162155.2 Triticum dicoccoides
CTTCGGCGAGGGGGCGGGGGGGGAAGGGCTGGATGGCGGCGGGGGCTGGGTCCGGGGGGCGGGGCTGGCGGGCGGCGGTGGCGGCAGAGCAGCGGGGGGGAGAGAGGCGGGCGCGCGGGAGGGAGACAGAGAAAGAGAGAGAGAGGGGAGACGTCTCGTCCCGTTAAGTGGGCCTTCTTTGCCATCTGCTAGCAGACGGCAAAGAGGGCGGCCGTTTAGGGCTGGCCCATGTCTCCTCTTTGCCGTCTGCCGGCGTACGACAAAGAACCTGACCTAGACACACCGTGCCCTGTGGGGCCCACCTGGCCCTTTGCCGTCTGCCTTCTAGCTCTTTTCCGTCAGCTGGCTGACGGCAAAGAAGCAGCGGACGGCAAATAGACTTTTTGCCATCCGCACTTTCTTTGCCGTCCACTTTGTGGAAGCGGACGGCAAAGAGGCTCTTTGCCGTCAGCTGGCAGACGGCAAAGAGGTGGCGGACGAAAAATTGCCACATTCCAGTAGTGTAATTAAACAAATTTGCTACTGCCCTAAACTAACTAGGGTTCATCTCCTAGGTTTCATCTAAACTAACTAGAGAGAGCAGAGAGAAGAGAGAGGGGGAGGTGGGGGGAGGGGGTACCTAAAGGGAAGAGAGCAGAGAGCAGGGGGAGAGGTGGCCAGAGCGGCCGCGACACGGACAAGGAGGCTGGAGCAACGGCGATGCGGAAGAGGAGGCCGGAGCAGTGTCAGCGCGGACGAGGAGGAGGTCGGAGCGGTGGACACGGGCGATGGCGGGTAGGGGACGAGGTGCGACGATGATGGGCAGGGGCGACGGCGGAGAGAGGGAGAGGGAGGGATGGGAGTTGGTGAAATTTTGAGCCCGCGCGGCGGGAGGGGGGAGGGGTTAACTCAAAATAGCGGTAGCGCTGGTTTAGAATCCAATGCTATAGCTAACTTAGCTATATCGCTTGTCCTAAACAAGCGCTACCGCTAACTGTTCCAATTAATATATTTTTAATTATAAAATACTTAGCTATAGCGTTGGGTAGTAAAGCAGCGCTACTGCTAATGGCACATAGTAGTAGTGCTGGTTCAGGATCCAGCGCTATAGCTAACTTAGCTATAGCGCTGGTTCACGATCCAGCGCTACTGCTAACTGTTCCAACTATTTTTTTATTTTTTGTTTCTAGTTTTTAGTTTTCTTTTCTTTTATTATTTTCCTTTTGTTTTATTATTTATTATTTTCCTTTTCTTTTCTGTTTTCTTTCCTTTTTCTTTTGTACCGCTTTCTCCCTTTTGTTTTTGTTTTTTTGTTTTTCTCCCGATGACGGCGTCTGCCTCTCCCCCACTGCGTGCATATCACCGGAACCATGCATGTGGTGGTAACATATCAGTTGACCGATAACAGTTACTTAAGTGCATACACAAAATAGATACATATATATAGATGTAGGTTTCTGATCAGCTGCGTTGATGACGTTTCACATTGAGCTTCTTCCCTTTCTTGTTCGTTCCCGAGTAATTGAGCCCCTCCTTGTGACTTTTTTGGAGCCATGGATTACGATCTTTCTTAGGTAATGTAGTATTGATTCTTCTTTTCACGTATGCTTCATTGTCATCGTGATCTTCCCTCACCGGGTTGCCGTATTGGTCGTAGTCTTCCTTGTTGGCTACTCCATCCATTCCGACGATGCTCCTTTTGGATCTCCTCACGACAACACGGCTGGGATTGGTCGGGTCGGTTATGAAGAAGCATTGTGTCACGTGCTTAGCGTGTACCCATGGCTCATTTTTGGCGATGACGTTAACGTTCACAAGAGTGCTCTTCGCGTCGGGTATAGACATGGTGGTGAAATACTTGTTTTCTCTTACGAAGTCCTTGGCCCATCTGACATGGAACATCGTCGCATCATGCATTCTAGCATAGTCAAGCTCACAGATCTCTTCGACCCTTCCATTGAATCTCTCAGTTGTGCCGTTGGCGTCAGTCACGCATTCAATTGTCACCCCAGAGTTCTAGTAATCACTGTCCATGTCTTTGGCCTCCATGTAGAACGTGTGCCCATTGATGTCGTAGGACTGATAGGTCGCGAGCTTGGGCGCGGGGCCATGTGCTAAGGTGTCTATGAGCAATCCGTCTGAACTGCCCTCTTTCGGGGGATTTTCAAGAACTTGCTGTTTAAACCAGCGCAAGAAAGTGGCGTTGTGCTCTACAGTAACTTCATCGTCCATCTTGAGCATCCCCTTATCACGATACTTCTTTGCGATGGTTCCTTTGTGTTGTCCCACATAATCATCTACCACATCTAGGTGTTGTAGCACTACTAATTTAGCCCTGTCAAAGTCGTTCCTTCTATCCGAGAACTCCACGTGCAATTCCCTCCGGCCGTTGTTGTGACCATCTCCTTCGAGCTTCCCATCGTGCTTCTTGACCGGCAAACCAACAACAGGGTCTCCGACACTTATATAATTCTCGCAAAAGGAGATGCACTCATGCGTCAGATACCCCTGGACGATGCTCCCTTCCGGATGGGACATGTTACAAATGAATCCTTTGATGACCCATTCATCCTCTCGAGCGGCATCATGGTGTGAAGGAATGTTGACCCGAGGTCGGTGATGTCATCCATGATGTGGACACACAGATGCACCATGACGTCAAAGAACGCGAGCGGGAAGTACATCTCAAACTCACATAGTATGACAATGATCTCTTCCTGTAGCCTTCGGAGCTGCTTCACACTTATGGAATTTCGAGATATAACGTCGAAGAAGTTGCAGAGACTAGTAAGCATGTCACGGACATGCTTCTCCATTATCCCTCTAATGGCAACTGGGAGTATCTGCCTCATCATCACGTGACAGTCATGAGACTTCATCCCGCTAAACCTTTTCTTCTTGGGGTCTAGAAATCTGCTTATCTTCCCACAGTAACCGGAACTGACTTTGATTCCCGTAAGGCACTTGAAGAATTGATCGATCTCCTTCGCACTTAAGGTGAAGCAAGAAGGGGGGCAATAATTCTCCTCCTTCTTGTTGACTTTTCTGCCCCTTTCCCCCTCCTCCGTCTCCGTCTCTGTCTCCTCCATCAAATTTTTACGATGGAGATCTTTCCTGATCTTCAAATCTTCCAAGTCTTTCCTTGCCTTCGGCCCATCCTTAGTCTTCTCTGGCATGTTCATCAGTGTGCCAAGCAGGCTCTCGAGGACATTCTTCGTGATATGCATTGGATCAAGGCAATGAGGTGTGTCATGATTGGGCCAGTACTCCAAGACCCAGAAAACAGACCTCATTTTCCATACCTTCAGCAGCGGCTCCGGCGCCTCTTTAATCTTTCCCGGCGCGGGGCATTATTCCCAGTTTCTCAACAGCTCGTCGATTTCGGCGCCACTCCTCTTACGTGGAGGTCCTTGAAGCTCAGCCAACCCATTGAATAGATCTCCACGCTTTCTCCACGGGCCATCCTTCTCGAGCCATCTATGATGCCCCATGTACACGATTTTCCGGGACCCGCCGTCTTTCATTGACGTAAGCTGCTGAGACGTTGTATCATCCATGCACCTCGTGCATCCGCAGTATCCGTGGGACCCCTGGCCTGAGGTGTACCCATAACCGAGATAGTCGTGCACCGTCGTCATTAGCGCGGCTCTCATATGGAAATATTCTCCTTTGCTGGCGTCCCATGTCCATGCCGCTGTTTTCCATAACGTGTCTAGCTCCTCTTACAGAAGCCCCATATACAGGTTAATACTATTTCCCGGTTGTTTCGGCCCTTGAATCAGCATGCTCATGTGTATGTACTTTGTCTTCATGCACTTCCATGGGGGGAGGTTGTACATCCATACAAACATGGGCCATGTGATGTGGTTGGTGTTCTGGTTTCCAAATGGATTCATGCCATCGGTACTCGCACCAAGCACGATGTTCCTTGCATCTTCTGCAGCAAATCCATATACGACGTTGAATGCTCTCCACTGGCTACCATCTACGAGGTGTCTCAGCCTCGGTTCATCTCCATTGTCGGGCTTCTTCCTCTCCGCGTGCCAGCGCATGAGCTTTGCTTCCTTAGATCTACGAAATACCGTTGTAGATGGGGAGTGATCGGAAAGTACCATACAACTTTCTGAGTAGCTTTCTTTCCCGCCTTCTTGTATCGAGAAGCATTGCACACTGGACAGCTGGTTTTTCCTGCGTGCTCCCCGATAAATGATGCAATCATTGATGCATGCGTGGTACCTAATGTGCGGCAAATCAAAAGCGCAAATGATTTTCTTGGCCTCCTCGACACTAGTAGGACACAGGTTCCCCACGGGAAGAACTTTATTATGTAGAAGCTTCAAATGCTCATCGAGGCTTTTGTCTGTCCATTTGTTTTTGGCCTTTGTCTTTAGAAGTTCGAGCATGAAACTCAAGCGGGTCACCTCGGGATCGCAACTGTCATACAATGGAATCCTCGAGTCTACTTCAAATTGCGCCAGCTTGGCATCCTCTCTAGAAGCAGCTCTCTCGCTACTCGTACTCTTGCGAAGGAGGTCTTGAACATGAGGGTCCTGGACGACTGCACTTAGTAGCGTCGAAGACTGCGGCGTGACTGCCGCCTCTTCTCCGCCATGTTCGGACTCTTCTTCACCGTGTCCGGAATCTTATCCGCCGCCATCATCATTTCCAGACTCTTCCCCGCCGACATGTCCGACGCCATCGTCTTCTTGTCGATCGGTCATCTCTTCGTCTAGCCCCATGTCGTTATTCCCTGCCACGTGGACGTCCTCATCATCATCTTCTTCACTTATCCACCGAGTATAGCCATCCATGAAACCATTCATCAGCAGGTGCACCTTTAAAGTGCCACGATCAAAAGGGTCCAAAAGGACTCCTTCCTTGCATCTTGCACATGAACATCTAATCCTAGTCCTATTATTTGCATACATGTCCATCACCACAGATTGCATGTACCGCTTCACCTTCCATCCGCTCACCTTCATGACCGACTGCACGGTATAACAAGAAAAAGGGTTATGAAATAAACAATGCATGCTTCAAAGTCATATATATATAATTTAGGCATGGCCTTGCCTAAAAATAGGACATATGAGTTTGCTCAAAATTCACCGAAACGGAAATAAATCGACATTTCGGCAAAACATAAGCAACTCAAGGGCATGTTACTAGCACAAATCTCTCCATATATATATATATATATATATATATATATATATATATATAGATCTGGGCTATTCTGTTACTAGTAACAGAATATTATTCTGTTACCCTTTTTGAACTAACGGTTTCAGGTGGTTGAACTGATGTTTTCGAAGCGGTTGAACTGATGCTTTCAGTAGTGTTTAACACATCATCTTCTTTAGTTCAAAAACTTTTTATAATTTTTTTGTCGAAACGTGGCATGTAATATATCGTTGGAAAGCTCTTGACAACCATATTTCAAGTATATTGAACGGTTTTGCAAAATCATTATGGTTTAAGAGTGAATCGTATTTTGGACTCAATTTTCAAACGGTTTGTCGTAATTGAGCAAATAAGATGGCGTTGGAAAGCTGGTGAAAATCCGCATCTTCCATATATGTACTGTTTTTTCTAATTCTATATGATTTAAAAGTAATATGAAAAACGGTTTAATTCTGGACGAAACGTGTTTTCGCGATTTTTTTGCAAACGGTTTGTCGGATTGACGCAAATGATACGGTGTTGGAAAGCTATGTAAAATGCGCAACTTTTTCGTATAGAAATGTTTTTCTAATTCCTTACGGTTTAAAAACGAATTCGAATACGGTCAAATTTGATTTTGAACGCAATTTTTTTAAAAAGATTATCGAAATATTGCAAATAATATACCGTTGGATAGCTATAGAAAAGGCGAAACTTAGTCATGTTGAACATTTTCTCTACTTCGCAACCGTTTAAGAGTAATTTTGAATACGGCATGACGGTTCCTGCTGTTTTCTCGTGTGAAAAATAGAGTAGTCGTACTGATATATATATATATGTATGTTTGTACTGAGCTATTTTTTTTTGATTAATTTTGAATGGTTTCAAAAAAGGGTATTTGTACTGATGCTTGCATGGGTTTGTACTAACCGTGTTTTCACTAACTAGACTTTGCTCTGTTTTTTTGATAATATTTTTCTCGTAAGTTTTCAACGGTTTACTGTATCGTCGCCCCCGTACTTGTATGATTTGTATCATCGAACTGAATGATATTTTATTTAAAAAGAAAATGTGTTTGTTTTGTTTCCTTTTTTAACTCAACATTTTTTTGACAACGTTGTTCTGAACTTCTCTCATTTTACGACTTGTACTGAGGTACTTACTAAGCAGGATTTTCATGGGGTTTTTTTTTGCTTGAACTTTACAATTTGAATTTCTGCCATTTCTTTATTCCGAACGGACCACCGTTTTTAACTCGTACTGAGGTACTTACTACGCCCGAACTGGGGTGGCTGTCGCGTGTCTCGGCGTGTTTTGAACTCGATGATATTTTTTCATCAATTTACTGCCCATTTTTTTCATCACACTTGAGAGTGATTAATAGGTTTACTTACTGGCCAGTAACACATGAACTCCTCAGGCAATAATACATGAACTCCTCGGGGAGGGGGTGCGGGGCGGCACGCTGGAGGGAGGGACTGCGGGGCGGCACGCTGGAGGGAGGGACTGCGGGGCTGC
>NC_041384.1:215240419-215257776 GCF_002162155.2 Triticum dicoccoides
ATAAATAGCTAGCTAGATCTAGTTGTTGGGGAGGAGAGGTGAATCTAGCTAGCTAACTAATGGAGAGGGGTTATGGTGGATGGGGGCATTAATGGGGGAGAGAAGAGAGGTGTAGGAGAAAGACAGAGGTCATTTATGGAGGAGGGTGCCATTAATGAGGAGAGAAGAGAGGTAGGAGGAAGAGAGAAGAGGAGAAACAATGGTGGAGCTAGAGTGGAGGGGAGAGGGGAAAGGGGGAGAGGGCAAAGTGGGCGAGAGGAGGGGAAGGGGGTGGAAAAGGTGGCACCAGCTGCAACTAGCAGTAGCTCTTTCCAGGAAAAGCGCTACTACTAAGTGGGGCCCACTAGCAGTAGCGGCACATAAAAACAGAGCGATGCTACTAAACTGTTAGTAGTAGTGCTTTTTTCTGTACACCGCTACAACTACGAAAACAGTCGGTGGCCTCGTCTGGTCCCACATAGTAGTAGCGCGTTTCTGCTTCACAGCGCTACTACTATGGAGTTACTAGTAGCACTTTTCTGGAAAAGTGCTACTGCTAAATAGCAGCAGCGTTTACTTCTTTCCAGCGCTACTACTATGCTACTGTGTATAAGTGTTTTCCTAGTGGTGATCGGTTGTAGCTTTCCTGACTGCCCATTGCAACATCAGGGGGTGTCTCCCATGGTGCTCCCAGCTCGCCGTCCGCCTCAAGCTTGTAAGCCATGGATGACCTGCTTGTGAGCTCGTAGGTGATGCCCCCTGTCATGGTAGCACCGGTGCTCAACCCCATCATGAGTGCGGCCATGGCTTACGAGCTCGTCGACTCAAACGTCCCCCGACCGTCGCACTCGTCGTCCCTTGCTAGGAGCACCGCCGCCCCGTCCTCGCCGGACTTGCAGACCATGGCACCGCCCGCGCTCGTCACCCCCCCCCCCGAGCAGCCGCGCTTGTCATGTCGGCCGCCCACGCTCGCCAGCCATCCGCGTGCAGTAGTGTGGTCACGTCGAAGAAGCTGCTATGGGGCCCACATGCCAGCGCCTTGCGCAACGAAGGGACTGGCCGAAATTTCGGCCGGCGTGTAGATGGCAAACGTTTACCCTTGCGAAATCACCTTTTCGATCTTTCTTAGTAACTTTAGTAAAAAAAACTCTTTCGGACTCATGATCTGAACCTTCGGTAACGCCAAGGCTTCTGACGTTTATTCCTCACACATATACACCAAAGTGGCTAGCGTTTATGCCCTGAATAGATAAGCGGTAGTGTTCCCTAAAAAAGATAAGTGGCAGTGGGCACGCGTAACTGGAAATGCCCCAAGCCCTAGCAGGGTAGAAACGCCAGATATGTGGCGTTTCCAGTAATATGTGGCGGTTCGGCGTTTCCGCTCTATCACGTAGAAGATCAACGGCTACTCAGCATGTCGTGAGCTGGCCAGAAATGTCAATATCACCAATGTTGCATAGTGTAGCTGAAACATTGTGGCTTTTGATGTTTTCAAAAAGGGACAAATCGTGCTAAAGTTTTCAGACGGGTTTGCTAAAGTTAGTGAAAAAGGTCGAAACAATGATTTTGGCCCAATTTTGGGCTTAGCTGAGTTGCATTGAAATTTTAGCCTTCACGAACCTCAAACACCTCCCAGCCAGGCCAAGAGAAGTCAATATATATTTGACGCTTATAGTGCTATTTGCAGTCTGTATAGGCGCTAACCTTTCATTAGGATGTCGGTGGTAATGAACCGACCAATCCATGAGCAGTCGTTGTTTGGTTTTCGCATGTTTCATCAATGCCTTTTCTCGAGCTTCTAGAAGCTTTCGTCGAATTTTTCTTTCCTTTTTCCTGTTTAGTTTTTTTCTCATGATTTTTTTTCAAATGTGTGAACTTTTCATAAAATTGTGAACTTTTTTTGAATTTGTGACCTTTTTCATGTTTTCTAAAGTTATTTTCACATTTTATGGACTTTTTCAATTTCATGAACTTTTTTATTTTTGTTTATTTTTTTTATGTTTTTAAGTTATTTTTTCTTTAAGTCAACGATCATTAGGTCAAAGGTCAACCGGTCCAGTGGTCAACCGTTTTAACCTAGCTTCATGGGTCGACAAACAGTTCACGCGTGTGAGGGCGAATTGGGGAATGGTCGAACTGGCGGGAATAGGAGCTCTCATGTGAGGAACGATCGGATCAGTAGTTTCCACTCAACCAGCCCCGTCTCGTCTCGTGCAGGCAAGGCGAGCGTGACGCCTAGCTCATGCGAGTGGGGAGATGGCACGAGCTCGCACATGTCCCCGAAAAATTGGCAGGAGTAATTCGACCACCTCCCACTGATAGTCTCGCCCTATTATGCTCCCTTTTGCTCACTGCCCAAACCCGCACCACCATTTCCCCCCTCTGAGCTTTCCATGTCGGGCTATTTCTTCACTGACGAGCAAGTAAGCGGTGCCATCTTCTCCGATTGATGGAGGTCGGCAACGATGACCCTTCTTCCGCCCCTTCTCTGAGTTGTTCACTGTCTCCTCCCCGCTGGCGATCCTTCTTCCTCCTCTCCTCCGAGTTGTTCACTGTCTCCTCCCGCTACTCTGATGGTTGTAAGTGATAACCACAAGTATAGGGGATCGTTTGTAGCCTTTTTTGATAAATTAGAGTGTCGAACCCAACGAGGAGCTAAAGTTAGAACAAATATTCCCTCAAGTTCTATCGACCACCGAAACAACTCTACGCACACTTAAATGTTTGCTTTACCTAGAACAAGAATAAAACTAGAAGTATTTTGCAAGAATAAAACTATGAATAAATTGAAGAGGGAATAGAGGTGTTACACCGCTTCATAGAGGGGGAGAAAGTTGGTGTTGACAGTAGCAAGGTTGTTGATGTAGATTGCCGTCATGATCCTTGCCCCGGCGGCACTCCGGCGCCACCGGGAGAGAGGGGGAGAGAGCCCCCTCCTCCTTCTTCTTACTTGGCCTCCCCCCCTAGATGGAAGGAGGGTTTCCCCTCTGGTCCATGACCTCCATGGCGGTGGAGGAGCGAGAGCCCCTCCGAGATTGGATTTGTCTCTCTATTCTCTTCTGTTTCGCGTTCCCCTTTTTTGGCCCTTCACCGTTTATTAAATTCCTGGAGATCCGTAATTCTGATTGCGCTGAAATTTTACACGATTTTATTCTATAAATTATATTTCTTGCAGCAAAAGAAGGGCCCCAACCGACTTAAAGGGTGCCCACTAAGCACCACCGCGCGCCAGGGGGTGTGGGTCGCGCCCTGGTGGGTAGTGGAGGCCGCGTGCCTCCGTTTGCGTTGATTCCACCTCCCAAATACACATATATTCCAAAATATTTCTCCATAAATTTTTATCGCGTTTGGACTTCGTTTGATATGGATATTCTACAAAACAAAAAACATGCAACTGGCACTGGGCATTGGATCAATATGTTAGTCCCAAAAATAATATAAAATGTTGCCAAAAGTATATAAAAGTTGTATAATATTGCCATGGAACAATAAAAAATTATAGATACGAGGGAGACATATCAGTATATAACATCGATCCCTAATTGTTGTAGAGTAGATATGACATCATGTTGTACCTTAGATATGTGAGCATGTGGTAGACTATAGTGTTGCTTCATGATGTTGTGTTAGGATATGGTAGATTGGATGCTAGTGGTGCCATTTTTGGTAGTATGCTAGATTTTGTTTGTTGACAATGATGATCGTCATGGTCTTTTTGTAGAAGTACATGATTTCCATGTCGGTCTCAATGCTAGTATGGTAGAAGTGGTAGTGTGTTCAGCTTGATGATCTGTCCATGCTAGCTTGCTAGATGTGCCAGTGTGTTGAGTTTGATCATCATTCCATGTGTAGGAACTGCATTGTTCTTGCTCAGTAGTCCCGAAGCTTACCATTGTGGGACATTGCTGGATCCTCCCCTCCTATGTTGAGAACTCCCAACCAATGTCCCAGACGATGCCTCTTAATTTAGATGTGTTTGAGGGGCATACGGTACCATCTTTAGTGGTGGTGATGCACGCGAGGACTACTAATTAAGGCGGGCAAGGCATATATGTGATGATTCATGAAAGGGAACACAGTGAAATTGGCTCATTTCCAATCCATCTTGGTGCTGAACAAGATGTGTGATATAATCACTAGTGGGATGAGGACTAATAAGGGCTTCAAGGAGGTTCACTTGAACGTTGTCCGCAAGAAGGTTTTTGAGTTGTGTGGGACATATGTGATCTCAGCATAGGTGTACAACCATCCTAGGAAGTGGATAGAAAGATGGATTCACGTGTCCAAGCTTAGAGACATGAGCACTACCAAGGCCACATCATAGTTAGCTAACCTACCACTTGTTTCACTTGATCTAGCATGTCAATCACAATCAACAATGTTGTCTTTCTTTATTAGGATCGCCTCAAGGACATTTTGAGTACCCCAACAAGTTCACTGGGAACTACCCTTAGATGTAGATCATCTTCTCATGAGGTCTGGCTACGGCAAGCATAGAATGGGCTCTAGTGAGCCTCTCGGTGTGCCTTCCCCTGAGTATCCAGACACCTAGAAGTCAGAGACCATCATCCTAGAGGGCCCTAAGAAGGCTACTAATGCTGATCACGCTGCTACTCCTGAGAGGAAGAGGAAGATGTGCGCCTTGATCGACTAGGAGTTGAGCGTCTTTAGCAGCATGACCAAGGCCATCAAGGAGATGTCATCTGCTACTTTTGATAGTGTTGGGATTTCCCTGAAGAGGAAGGGTGATATAGTATAGTAGCAAATAGTATTTCCCTTGGTTAAGAACCAAAGTTTATCGAACCAATAGGAGAAGGCACACAGAAAACGTCAACAGAACTTGCACACCAACAAAGGTAAGGGGGCGTCACTTCCCTTGTTCTTGCCAGTTGCAAGAATGAAATATGGTAGCGGTAGATATAACAAAATAAAAGTAAAAGAAAACAACGAGGAATTATAAGTTTTTGTTTTATATAGATGTGAATGGACTCGGGGGGCCATAGCGTTCACTAGAGGCATCTCTCTCATAGTATCGGTAGGTGATACATCTCCATCGTATCTACTTTTCCAAACTCTTTTGCCCTTGTTTTGGACTCTAATTTGCATGATTTGAATGAAACTAACCCGGACTGATGATGTTTTCAGCAGAATTGCCATGGTATTATTTTTGTGCAGAGATAAAAGTTCTCGGGATGACCTGAAACTTCATGGAGAATATTTTTGGAATAAATAAAAAATATTGGTGAAAGAATCAGCAGAGGGGGACCCACCTGCTGTCCACAAGGGTGGAGGGTGCGCCCCTGCCTTGTGGGTCCCCTGGACCTCCACCGACCTCAACTCCAACTCCATATATTCACGTTCGGGGAGAAAAAAATCAGAGAGAAGGATTCATCACGTTTTCATGATATGGAGCCGCCGCCACCTCCTGTTCTTCATTGGGAGGGCAAATCTGGAGTCCGTCCGGGGCTCCGGAGAGGGGAAATCATCGCCATCATCATCGCCAACCTTCCTCCATCACCAATTTCATGATGCTCAATTCCGTGCGTGAGTAATTCCATCGTAGGCTTGCTGGACGGTGATGGGTTGGATGAGAATTATCATGTAACCGAGTTAGTTTTGTTAGGGTTTGATCCCTAGCATCCACTATGTTCTGAGATTGATGTTGCTATGACTTTGCCATGCTTAATGCTTGTCACTAGGGCCCTAGTGCCATGATTTCAGATCCGAACCTATTATGTTTTCATGAATATATTTGTGTTCTTGATCCTACCTTGCAAGTTGTATACACCTATTACGGGTTATGATCCGCAATCCCCAAGGTGACAATAATTGGGATTGTTTCCAGTGATTACCGTAGTTTGAGGAGTTCATGTATTCACTAAGTGCTAATGCTTTGGTCCGGTTCTCTATTAAAAGGAGGCCTTAATATCCCTTAGTTTCCATTAGGACCCCGCTGCCACGGGAGGGTAGGACAAAAGATGTCATGCAAGTTCTTTTCCATAAGCACATATGACTATATACGGAATACATGCCTACATTATATTGATGAATTGGAGCTAGTTCTGTGTCACCTAAGGTTATAACTGTTGCATGATGAATGCCATCTGACATAATTATCCATCATTGATCCATTACCTACGAGCTTTTCACATATTGATCTTTGCTACGTTACTTTGTTGTTGCCACTGTTACAATTGCTACAAAACTTCTACTATTACTTTTGCCACCATTACCGTTACTTCCATACTACTTTGCTACTAAATACTTTGCTGCAGATATTAAGTCTTTCAGGTGTGGTTGAATTGACAACTCAGCTGCTAATACTTGAGGATATTCTTTGGCTCCCCTTGTGTCAAATCAATAAATTTGGGTTGAATACTCTACCCTCAAAAATTGTTGTGATCCCATATACTTGTGGGTTATCAGTAGGTAAACAAATTACTGTTGGGAAAATGATAGAAAAGCGCATAGTTATGATGATCATCCATGGCATAATTAATGTGTAGGCATTACGTCCATGACAAGTAGATCAATGTATACTACTATTACTCCACCCCAAGACCGCTATCCAGCATGCATCTCAAAGTATTAAGTTCATAGTAAATTGTAGGATCGAAAGTATGTCTAGAGGGGGGTGATTAGACTACTTGACCAAATAAAAGCTTAACCTTTTCCCAATTTTAGTTCTTTGCAGATTTTAGCTATTTTAGGACAAGTCAAGCAATCATCACACAATTCAAGCAAGCATGCAAAGAGTATATTGGCAGCGGAAAGTAAAGCATGCAACTTGCAAGAATGTAAAGGGAAGGGTTTGGAGAATTCAAACGCAATTGGAGACACGGATGTTTTTCCCGTGGTTCGGATAGGTGGTGCTATCCTACATCCACGTTGATGGAGACTTCAACCCACAAAGGGTAACGGTTGCGAGAGTCCATGGAGGGCTCCACCCACAAAGGGTAACGGTTGCGCAAGTCCACACAGGGCTCCACCCGCGAAGGGTCCACTAAGAAGAAACCACCCACAAAGGGTCCACGAAGAAGCAACCTTGTCTATCCCACCATGGCCATCGCCCACACAGGACTTGCCTCACTAGCGGTAGATCTTCACGAAGTAGGCGATCTCCTTGCCCTTACAAACTCCTTGGTTCAACTCCACAATCTTGTCGGAGGCTCCCAAGTGACACCTAGCCAATCTAGGAGACACCACTCTCCAAGAAGTAACAAATGGTGTGTAGGTAATGAACTCCTTGCTCTTGTGCTTCAAATGATAGTATCCCCAACACTCAACTCTCTCTCATAGGATTTGGATTTGGTGGAAAGAAGATTTGAGTGGAAAGCAACTTGGGAAGGCTAGAGATCAAGATTCATATGGTAGGAATGGAATATCTTGGTCTCAACACATGAGTAGGTGGTTCTCTCTCAGAACATATGAGTTGGAATGGTGTATGTGTTCTGATGGCTCTCTCTCCAAATGAAGAGGAGGTGGAGGGGTATATATAGCCTCCACACAAAATCCAACCGTTACACACAGTTTTCCAATCTCGGTGGGACCGAATCAACAAACTCGGTTGGACCGAAAATGTAAACCTAGTGACCGTTAGAGATTTTCAGTGGGACTGACATGCAACTCGGTAGGACCGATATGGTTAGGGTTTGGGCATAACGTAATCTCAGTGAGACTGATTACACAAACTCGGTGAGACCGAATTTGGTAATTAGCTAACCAGAGAGTTGGTCAGGCAAACTCGGTGGGACCGATTTGCTCTTTCGGTGAGACCGAAAAGTTACAAAGGGGAAACACTGAATTTACATTGCAATCTCGATGGGACCGATTCGCTCTTTCGGTGAGACCGAAAAGTTACGAAGGGGAAACAGAGAGTTTGCAATCCCATCTCGGTGAGACCGAGATCCCTATCGGTAGAACCGAATTGCTAGGGTTTGGCAGTGGCTTATGACAAGTGAAACTCGGTGGCGCCGGATAGGAAGAATTGGTAGGACCGAGTTTGGCTTAGGGTTTAGGTCATATGTGGATATGGGAAAGTAGTTGAGGGTTTTGGAGCATATCACTAAGCACATGAAGCAAGAGGCTCATTAAGAAACACCTCATCCCTCCTTGATAGTATTGGCTTTTCCTAAAGACTCAATGTGATCTTGGATCACTAAAATATAAAATGAAGAGTCTTGAGCTTTTGAGCTTGAGCCAATCCTCTGTCCTTAGCATTTTGAGGGTTCCACTTTCACATCCATGCCATGCCAATCATTGAGATTTCCTGAAATAATCATCTTGGAATAGCATTATCTCAATGAGCTGTATGTTGTTATGAATTACCAAAACCACCTAGGGATAGTTGCACTTTCAATCTCCCCCTTTTTGGTAATTGATGACAACATATAGATCAAAGCTTCGACAAATGATAATAAGCATGAAATATATCGTCGCTTTGAGAAGTATGTGATAAGTAAGAGCTCCCCCTAAATTTGTGCATATTTAAAATTTTCTTTGGACTGCAAATGCACAAGGAGTTAGAGTCATGGGTTACTCTTCCATGTCACATACATCTTGGTGGAGCGCTTAAAATGATAAGAATGAAATACATGCACTCATCACCAAGAATAGTGAATGATCACATAAGATAGATAAGATAATAGCATTAAGCAAGCATTAAGTGTAGCTTATGATCAAACACATGATCATCAATGTCTCACAAGCAATGACATAGTATCTCAAGCACTCAAAAGCAAACAAGTTCGAAAAACCACCAAATAAAGCAAGAGAGAAAAGCAACACACTCTCTCTCAAAGCCTATGATCTATACATTTTTCTCCCCCTTCGGCAACAAGTTACCAAAAAGTTCCTAGAAAATGCATAGTGCTAGATCGACACTCAGGCTTGATCTTCAGGTGGTGGTGGAGTCCGGATCACTCCAAGGACGAAGGCTTCTGTAGACGCTGAAGTAGACGCTGGAGTTGGAGCTGAAGTAGATGCTGGAGTTGGTGGAACTGAGGCTGTAGCTGGTGCTGAAGTGGTGGCTCTGGTGTCAGCAACTGGCACGGCAGACAACCTCAGACCTTGTGTCACTCTGGAAAAGGCATGAGTGGTAGTCCTTTCTCAATTCGCAGGGTGGATGCAATTAGGTAACCAAGCTGCTCTTGTTTGGTCTTCAAGAAATACTCAGATGCCTCCTCTTGAGTTGGCATCTTGGCAGCTTTCTCCTTCCTTGCCTTCTCCTTCTTGGCTTGTGCTTGGGCAGATGATGGTTCATTCTCAGTCATGACTACTTGATTGTCCTCAAAATCTGGATGGATGGGCAAGTGTTCCTTGTCCAACAAGTATATGCCCGTGCCCATCTTGGAGTTAATGAGCTCCTGAATTTGAGGGGCATAACCACCGCTCCTCTTCTAATCTGCTGCAGTCCTCTTGATAGTCTCTACTATGAGGCTCATGACCTTGAATTTCTGTGGCACATCAAATACATGTAGCAAGTTGATTGCATGGCCTCTGATCATCTTGTGATCTCCAGACTTGGGCAAGAGAGTGTGCCTTAATATCCAATTGATTGTTGGCAGCCCTGACAGAAGATAGTGCACAGACCCAAACTTGAAAGTATCAAGAGCTTCATTGGGAATCTCCTTGTACATGTTGGACATTTAGTTGTGGTCCATCTTCTTCTTGGCATAAATGTCCAAGTCATCTGCTTGCTCCTCTGGGGCATTGATCAACTTTGCCCATTCCTCAACAGTTGATTGGTACCTCGTACCTTCAGACATCCATGTGATCCTTCCATCTGGGTAGAAGTGTGCTGTGGAGTAGAATTGCATGATAAGCTCCTCGTTCCACTTTGTGCGCTTCTGCCCAACAAAGTCTGCAACTCCACACGCACTAAAGCTGTCATACACTCCAGGGTAGTGTTCCTCATTTTCCTTCATGTAGGTCCAGTCGACCCATCTCATGTCACAAACAATAGGCTTCTTGTCAAGCAGTACTGTCTCATAGAAGTCCTGTTGTTCCTTGGTGTGAAATCTGTAATCCACATCAGTCCTTCTCCTTGAAGCATATGGATCTGCTTCTCTCCACTTCCTCAGCCCCGAGTCTCTCCTGAGCTTCATGTCCTCAGCCACAGGATGAGCATCATTGTGGTCTGGGATCTTGGGCTTGAGGTTTCTCAGAACATTCTCTTCCTCTTCTTCAGCAGCTTCAGGCACTGGGGCCTTGTTCTTTTTAGCAGCAGGTATGCTCCTTGTATTTCTCTTTGGTGCTGTCTTGACCTTTGATGCAGCCTTGGGCTTAGATGCAGTAGCCCCTGATTTGATAGCATCACCCATTAGCTTGGGTGCCTTAGGTGCTGGTGCATCAACCTCTTCTTCCTCTTCCTCTTCCATGATGGAAGCCTTTCCAAGCACTCTGGCTACGGTCTTCTTGACCCTTTCCTTCCTCTTCTTGCCTTCAGCAACAACTGGCTCTTTGGGTGCAGGCTTTTCAGTTGAAGCTCTAGCCTTTGACATAGGCTGCCTGCCTGATGGCCTTTTGATCTTCAGTCCTGGCTTTGTGCCTTGAGCTGGCTCAACTCTCTTTGATGTGGCCTCTTCCTCTGCCACATAATCTTCATCTTCAGAATCAGAAGTTCTCTTCTTCCTTTGTCTAGTGGCAGCTTTTGGCAGATTGCTTGGGGTACTTCTGTTGCCATCATCTGAAGAGCTGGAGGGACTAGTGCCCTCACTCATCACCACTTGCTGTTCTGACACATTCTGGCTGTCACTCTGATCTGACATGTTGAACAAGCTGACTGCTGACCCTGTGAAGAGTTTATAGATGAGGTAGAATAGATGAGCATCACAAAATGCAGAGATTTTTGCACAAGAATGATCAAAAACTTAGTTTTAGTTTCCCACTGAAATCATCTCGGATCTACCGATTTTTAAACTCGGTGATACCGAAGCAGTTTTGGCACCTAAACTAGTGAACTCGGTCAGACCGAGTCACAGTTCGGTGGCACCGAGACTGCTAGGGTTTCATAGAGTTCCAAAATCGGTCACACCGATAAGTAATTCTCGGTCAGACCGAGTCTCACTTGTGCAATGGCATAAGCCAAATCGGTGGGACCGAGTTTTTCAACTCGGTGGGTCCGAGATGGTTTCGGCGGAAACCTAACCCTAAAATTTTCGAATCAAACCTAATCTACGAGCGCATTGACTGGATAGGAGTGTTTCAATCGTGGCAAGAATCATGATGATCACAATGCTAAGAATCGGATTGGAGAATAGCACAAAGATCGAGTCCATACCCTAGTTCGGCAGAGACTCGCTACGGCGGCAACGACGGGGTAGAATTCCCGTTGACGGCGACGGAGACCAGCGACTGGAGGCGGCTGGCGGCGAGGAGACGATCCGGAGACCACGTTGGCAGAGCAGGCTATCGCGCTGGCGAAGGGGTTTGGAGAAATTTCCAAAATTTTGCCCGTGGCTATATATAGCCCGACCCTGTCGGTGTGACCGAGTGGAACAACTCGGTGGCACCGAGATTCATAACTGCAGGCAGTTACTGAAACTCGGTGTGACCGAAAGGTTCAAATCGGTTGCACCAAGATCGAAAACCTAGATCAACTTAATGATCTTGGTAGGACCGAAAGTGGGGTATCGGTCAGACCGAGAATCATAAAGAGGTTTTGGAAGTTTAAGTCTATGACGAATCGGGGACTCCGAGCGCTCCTCACACAGAGTGTTCGAATCTGACTTGATCAAATTTTGTGATGCAGCATGAATAGAGTTTGAGACGAGAAAAGCATAGATAGTTAGAGGAGGTTCTTAGGCATTCTTGTCCATCCACTTGGCAAAAGAAAATAAAACCAAACAATCAAAACAACAAGTGGATGTCCTCGAATGAGTAAAATATGCATCCAGCATGCTCACACAATAAGATGGCAAATGAAATATGTGACAAGGCATGCACAACCAATTCTAGCAACTATCAAGCAATTTGCGATGACTAGGTCATCTATATATGAGTATATTGACTTAGGAGTCAAGTGAGAACACTTGATCATAGGTCATACTCATCGTTTAAGCTCAAGTGGGGTTACCACTTTTACATAAAGCATTGTTGTGTTCACATCTTTAGAGTTGCTTTAGCTCAAGTCTTAGAGTAAAGCTCCCCCTAGATGTGATACCCCCCTAAGAGGGATGAACTAACCTTGGGTTTTGTCGATGATGAATTCATGTAGATGTTGAAGTTGTGGATGCTCAATGTTGATGTAGATCACTTGGAGCTATCCATTTGAGTGAATTGCACTTTCAATACCTACATGGGTTAGTCCCACAAGGAACAAACAAGGATATCCATAGACATAGAGTGATGCACACACAAGATGATGTCCATGAAAACTTTAGGTTACCTTGTCCCTTGTCTTACCAACAAGAGGGTTTGTGACTCCTTGAACTAGTGCAGGATGTGGAAGTTGATTGCACTTGTTCTTGCCAAAATGATAAGAGTGAAGTATGTTGGCGGAGTCACCCTCAAGAACTCTCTAGTTCTTCTTCTTTTGGATCCACATCATCTTGATGGGAATCCTTGGAGTTGTAGTCGTACTTGATGAAGTGGAACTTGAAGTAGTCTTGGGAATCCACTTGACTAAGGTCTTAGGAGCTTCTTCAAATGCGTCAATTTCCTCTTGCAGCTTGTCCTTGCCTTTTTGCTTGTAGTCTTGTGGTGGAAGATCATCTTGAGCTTGTGTCCCCTTGAAAGAAGTATCATACTTCTCTTATTGAGGAACAAACTTTGTCTTGGGGTATTGATCTTCTTCCCACTCAACTCCATTGGCATTGAACTTCCGTTCAAAACCAACACCTTGATTCTTCCGGTGCATTCCTTGCTTGCGCACAATTTCCTCGAATTGCTTGCTCCCGGCAAGGCTTTTGTACACTCCGTTCTCTATAATTCCCTTCAATAAGCTATTTTCTTGCTCAAGTGTAACTTGGCTAAGAGAATCATTAGTGGAATCAAGAGAACTACTAGAAGCAACAATATTGGATTTAGCATGATCATTGTTACTGCTAGAGGAAGAATCTTTCTTGTTCTTGTTACTAGAATTGACTTGAGGCATGTAAGTGGATAAGAGTAAATGCTTGGCAATGTAAGAAGAACTTTTCTTGCGGAGATCATCATTGATTGCTTTTAAAAACTCATGCTCTTGCTCAAGATTGAGCTTTTCAAAGCGTAATTTCTCATGAGCTCTTTAAAGTTCTCGATGATCTTCGAAGATAGTTTCATGAGCTAACTTAAGAGTGTTTAGTTCTTTAGTTAGAGCCTCAATCTTTTCCTTATCATTGTCATTTGTTTTATCTTGATTAGCATGATTAATTGACATTTCATCATAGTATTCATCACTAGAGTTGTCAACAAGTAAATCATCACCTAACAAGTCATCTTCATCACTATTGAAATCAACATACTCGGGGTGTGTTACCTTAGGACCTTTGGCCATGAAGCATCTTCCAATTCCTTCATTTGGTGAGTCAAATATGTCGTAGGAGTTGGTTGACACAAGTGCTAGACCGGCAACACCTTCATCTTGAGTATCTTAGGAGTCGGAGTGATAACTTCTCTTGGAGTGGCTGTCGGAGTCGGAGCCGGATACCCATTCACCAACATGAGCTTGATGTCTTCGTCTTGTGTAGCTCCTTGATGATTTTTCCTTCCTTTCCAAATCCTTGCTTCTCCGTGAGTATCTTCGTTCATAACGATCATCTCTACTCCTTCTCTCTCTTGGTGGTGATTCTTTGCTTCTTCTTTTTGGAGAATCTTCTATTCTCTTGTAGGGAGTCGTACACTCATTGGAATAGTGTCTGGGTCTTCCACAACTATAGCAGTTTCGCTCTCGACTAGAAGATCTTTTGTCATTGTAGGACCTTGACTTGAAGCTTCTATCTTTGCTTCTACTCTTGTAGAACTTGTTGAAGTTCTTCACCATTAAGCTCAATTCTTCATTGAAGTCTTGTTTCTCACTTGATGATGTAGGGGCTTAACATGAGGCTTTATAGGCACCACTTGATTTGTTGTGAAGTTCCTCTTTATCCTTAAGTGACATCTCATGAGCAACAATTCTTCCAATCACCTCCGTTGGCTTGAGATCTTTGTAATTGGGCATCATTTGGATCAATGTTCACACGGTATCATATTTTCCATCCAAGGCTCTTAGAATCTTCTTGATGATGAATCTATCGGTCATCTCTTCACTTCCTAAGCCGGCAATCTCATTTGTGATGAGAGCAAGCCTAGAGTACACTTCAGTGACACCTTCACCATCCTTCATCTTGAACTTGTCAAGTTGACTTTGAAGCACATCCAACTTGGATTCCTTGACGGAGTCGGTACCTTCGTGCATATCAATCAAAGTGTCCCAAATTTCCTTCGCATTCTCAAGACGGCTGATTTTGTTGAATTCTTCGGGGCATAATCCGTTGAAGAGAATATCACAAGCTTGAGCATTGTATTGCAACATCTTCAACTCATCCGCGGTAGCTTCACGGTTTGGTTCTTTCCCATCAAAGAAGTCACCTTGCAAACCAACACACACAATAGCCCAAACGGCGGGGTTATGTCCAAGAATATGCATTTTCATTTTATGCTTCCAACTAGCAAAATTAGTACCATCAAAGTAGGGACCTCTGCGGTGATAATTTCCCTCGCTAGACGCCATACTCTCCTAGGTTGTGAAACCAAGGCTATGACCACCAAAAGCTATGGAGATCAAAGCAAATGGAGACCAAAGCTCTGATACCATTTGTAGGATCGAAAGTATGTCTAGAGGGGGGGGGGGTGATTAGACTACTTGACCAAATAAAAGCTTAACCTTTTCCCAATTTTAGTTCTTGGCAGATTTTAGCTATTTTAGGACAAGTCAAGCAATCATCAAACAATTCAAGCAAGCATGCAAAGAGTATATTGGCAGCGGAAAGTAAAGCATGCAACTTGCAAGAATGTAAAGGGAAGGGTTTGGAGAATTCAAACACAATTGGAGACACGGATGTTTTTCCCGTGGTTCGGATAGGTGGTGCTATCCTACATCCACGTTGATGGAGACTTCAACCCACAAAGGGTAACGGTTGCGAGAGTCCACGGAGGGCTCCACCCACAAAGGGTAACGGTTGCGCGAGTCCACACAGGGCTCCACCCACGAAGGGTCCACTAAGAAGCAACCACCCACAAAGGGTCCACGAAGAAGCAACCTTGTCTATCCCACCATGGCCATCGCCCACACAGGACTTGCCTCACTAGTGGTAGATCTTCACGAAGTAGGCGATCTCCTTGCCCTTACAGACTCCTTGTTTCAACTCCACAATCTTGTCGGAGGCTCCCAAGTGACACCTAGCCAATCTAGGAGACACCACTCTCCAAGAAGTAACAAATGGTGTGTAGGTAATGAACTCCTTGCTCTTGTGCTTCAAATGATAGTCTCCCCAACACTCAACTCTCTCTCATAGGATTTGGATTTGGTGGAAAGAAGATTTGAGTGGAAAGCAACTTGGGAAGGCTAGAGATCAAGATTCATATGGTAGGAATGGAATATCTTGGTCTCAACACATGAGTAGGTGGTTCTCTCTCAGAACATATGAGTTGGAATGGTGTATGTGTTCTGATCGGTCTCTCTCCAAATGAAGAGGAGGTGGAGGGGTATATATAGCCTCCACACAAAATCCAACCGTTACGCACAGTTTTCCAATCTCGGTGGGACCAAATCAACAAACTCGGTTGGACCGAAAATGTAAACCTGGTGACCGTTAGAGATTTTCGGTGGGACTGACATGCAACTCGGTAGGACTGATATGGTTAGGGTTTGGGCATAACGTAATGTCGGTGAGACCGATTACACAAACTCGGTGAGACCGAATTTGGTAATTAGCTAACCAGAGAGTTGGTCAGGCAAACTCGATGGGGCCGATTTGCTCTTTCGGTGAGACCGAAAAGTTACAAAGGGGAAACACTGAATTTACATTGCAATCTCGGTGGGACCGATTCGCTCTTTCGGTGAGACCGAAAAGTTACGAAGGGGAAACAGAGAGTTTGCAATCCCATCTCGGTGAGACCGAGATCCCTATCGGTAGAACCGAATTGCTAGGGTTTGGCAGTGGCTTATGACAAGTGAAACTCGGTGGCGCCGGATAGGAAGAATCGGTAGGACCGAGTTTGGCTTAGGGTTTAGGTCATATGTGGATATGGGAAAGTAGTTGAGGGTTTTGGAGCATATCACTAAGCACATGAAGCAAGAGGCTCATTAAGCAACACCTCATCCCTCCTTGATAGTATTGGCTTTTCCTAAAGACTCAATGTGATCTTGGTTCACTAAAATATAAAATGAAGAGTCTTGAGCTTTTGAGCTTGAGCCAATCCTTTGTCCTTAGCATCTTGAGGGTTCCACTTTCACATCCATGCCATGCCAATCATTGAGCTTTCCTGAAATAATCATCTTGGAATAGCATTAGCTCAATGAGCTATATGTTGTTATGAATTACCAAAACCACCTAGGGATAGTTGCACTTTCATAAATAGAGTAATGCTTGAAGCAAGATGACATAATGTAGATAGAATAAGACCATGCAATATGTTTGAACCCCATCGTATTACCCTTAGTAGCAACAATACAATACATGCCTTGCAACTCCTCCTGTAACAGAGTAAGGACACCACAAGATTGAACCTACAACTATGCACCACTCCCTTTGAAGATCTAATTGTTAACTTGGCGAAAGAAAACTCATACATAGCTATAAAATTACACATAAACAAATCTCAAAAAAGACTCAAATACTTTCGATGAATAATCTGATCATAAACCCACAATTCATCATATCCCAACAAACGCACAACGAAAGTTTACATCAGATTGGTTTTAGATGAGGTCGTTGTATTGAAGATCAAAAGAGAGAGACATCTAGATACTGTGTGGACCCGTAGGTGTAACGCCCGGATAATTAAGCTACAGCGAACCTCTGCTAAATATGACACGTCACCTCCGTCACTGTTTAATATCGCGTTGGTTCGGAACTTTTCAAATTCAAAATTTAAATATTGTCAAACATCAAAAGTTTTCAAACATCAAAACAAAAATGTTCGGTCTGTGCCGAATATTACAAAGATAATTATAGTAAAGAAAACACAAATTTATAAAATACTTAAATACCCTAAATTAAATAAAACAGAAAAAGGAAAAGAAAATACAAAAACAAAAACAAAAGAAAAGCCCCCCACCCACTGGGCTTTGGCCCAGCCAGTGGCCCAACCGGCCACCCCACTCCCCATAACCCCCCCACTTCACCCGAACCCTAACCCACTCCCCCGTCGCCCCACACCCCACTCCCTCGACTGGATCTGGATCGGGAGGAGCC
>NC_041384.1:215258188-215268972 GCF_002162155.2 Triticum dicoccoides
GCCTCGCGTCCACCTGCACCGTGCCTCGTGCGCCCCCCTACCGCAGCCCCCCGGGCCTCCACACACAGCCGTGGCCGCCGCCGGCAGGCCGCCCTGGCCACTGGCCTTGCCCCGCCGCACTCCCTGCGGACGAGCACCCACCCCGGCGCACGTCGCCCTTCGCCCGCTCCTGGCGCCCGCGCCCGTTCGTGCACCCGCGCCCAAACCCCTTATGCCCCTTTGGGCCACAGACAAATGGGGCCCACGGCCCCAGAATGTTTTAAAAAGGATTATAAAAATATATAATAATTAATTAATTAAATTAATTGTGTTTAATTAACCTAATTAAATAGTGTTAATTTTAATTAAAGAATAATTAGATTAGTTAAACCCTAATTAGATTAAACAGTCTATGACAAACGGGCCATGTATGTCAGTTCGACCGGTCAACGGTCACAGTTAACTCCTGATGTCATGCTGATGTCATGATGACGTCATGCTGTGATGACATCATGCTGATGTCAGCAAGCACTATTCTGGATAATGTTGTTTTAAAATAATTAAATAAATGCTAAAAAAGATTTAAATCTTTTAAAATTAATATAAATTAACCGTAGCTCGCATGAAAAAACTTTGTACATGAAAGTTGCTTAGAACGACGAGACGAATCCGAATACGCAGCCCGTTCGTCCGCCACACATCCCTACCATAGCGCAACTTTACCACTCTGGTTCATCTATCCGAAAATGCGAAACACCGAGGATACTTTCCCGGTTGTTTCCCCCCTTCGCCGGTATCACCTCCTACTGCGTTAGGGCACACCTAGCACCGTTACTCGTCATGTCATGCATCAATATGCATATGTTTTCATCGTATTCATTGTTTCTTCCTCCTCTTCTCTCCGATAGACTACGAGACTGACATCGCTGCTGGTGCCCTGATCGACTACGTTGTTGACGACCCTTACTTGCTAGAGCAACCAGGCAAGCCCCCTTGATCACCAGATATCGCCTATTCTTCTCTCTACTGCTTGCATTAGAGTAGTGTAGCATGTTACTGCTTTCCGTTAATCCTATTCTGTTGCATGGCCTGTCATTGTTGCTATAGTTGTTGATACCTTACCCGCATTCCTAAATGCTTAGTATAGGATGCTAGCTTATCATCAGTGGCCCTACATTCTTGTCAGTCTGCCGTGCTATACTATCGGGCCGTGATCACTAGGGAGGTGATCACGGGTATATACTTATATACATATACATGATACATGTGATGACTAAAGATGGGCCGGCTCGTAGAGTACCCACGAGTGATTCACAGATTGGGGACTGAAAGGACCTTTGTCCCGACGACCCTCTGGGTGGATCTTTGTGGCGGAGCAACAGGGCAGGTTGAGACCACCCAGGAGAGAGGTAGGCCTGGCCCTGGTCGGCGTCCGCGGTTACTTCTAAATAACATGCTTAACGATATCTTGGTATTTGATCTGAGTCTAGCCACTGGCCTATACGCACTAACCAACTACGTGGGGATAGTTATGGGCACTCGATGTCATGGTATCAGCCGAAGCCTTCTTGACGTCAGCGACTGAGCGGCGCATGTCGGGTTGGACCGGGTAACGCAACTTCCTTTGTAATGGAGGTTGCTAGGCCTGCTCACCGGCCGCGTACACAACGTACAGGTGTTCAATGGGCGATGGGCCAGACCCCTGCGCGCTTAGGATTTAGACCGGCGTGCTGACCTCTCTGTTGTGCCTAGGTAGGGCTACGACGTGTTGATCTTCTGAGGTTGGGCATGACCCAGGAAAGTGTGTCCGGCCAAAGGGGATTGAGCGTGTTGGCAAATGTGGTGCACCCCTGCAGGGAAGTTTATCTATTCAATAGCCGTGTCCCTCAGTAAAAGGATGACCCAGAGTTGTACCTCGACCTTATGACAACTAGAACCGGATACTTAATAAAACACATGCTTCCAAGTGCCAGATACAACTGGTGATCGCTCTCTCACAAGGCGACGAGGGGAGGATCGCCGGGTAGGATTATGCTATGCGATGATACTTGGTGAATTTACCATCTACCCTCCTCTACATGATGCAAGATGGAGGCGGCCAGAAGCATAGTCTTTGATAGGACTAGCTATCCCCCTCTTATTTCGGCATTCTGCAGTTCAATCCACATATACTACCCCTTTCATTGATACCAATGCATATGTAGTGTAGCTCCTTGCTTGTGAGTACTTTGGATGAGTACTCACAGTTGCTTTGCTCCCCCCTTTTCCCCTTTCTATACCCGGTTGTTACGACCAGGCGTTGGAGTCCAGGAGCCAGACGCCACCGTCGATGACGACTCCTACTACTCTAGAGGTGCCTACTACTATGTGTAGGCCGCTGACGACGATCAGGAGTAGTTTAGGAGGATCCCAGACAGGAGGCCTGCGCCTCTTTCGATATGTATCCCAGTTTGTGCTAGCCATCTTATGGAAACTTTTTTAGTTATGTCTGTACTCAGATATTGTTGCTTCTGCTGACTCGTCTATGATCGAGCTCTTGTATTCGAGCCCTCGAGGGCCCTGGCTTGTAATATGATGCTTGTATGACTTATTTTATTTGTAGAGTTGTGTTGTGATATCTTCCCGTGAGTCCCTGATCTTGATCGTACACGTTTGCGTGTATGATTAGTGTACGATTGAATCGGGGGCGTCACAGTAGGTATGTGGGAACTACTCACACATCATCGTGGAGGCAACAAGGTTGATGAATATAGCCTCCTCAATGGTTTCCTCCTCCGACAGAGTACCGGTGCAGGCCACGAGATAGGATTTGCAGAAGTACAGAGGCTCACGGTGGCAGAAGAATTGTTTTGGGTCTCACATCGGAGGTTTATGGATATATGGGAATTTGTAGGACTGGAATTAGGTCAAACGGAGCCACGGGGTGGCCACAAGGCACTGCTACTTGTGAGCTGCGTTGGGATTTCCCCTAAAGAGGAGGGGATGATGCAGTACAGCAGAGATAAGTATTTCCCTTAGTTATGCATGAAACCAAGGTGATCAATCTAGTAGGAGAATCACACAACAACTCCTTAACAACACCTGCACGCAAAATAACAAATTCTTGCACCCAACGCGAACAAGGGTTGTTGATCCCTTAGCGGGGGCCATAGATAGATAGATAGAACAAAAATAAAAAAGATTAAATAAAGTAAAATTGCAGCAAGGTATTTTTAGGATTTTTATTATATGATAAAGGTAGACATGGGGGCCATAGTTTTCACTACATGATTCTCTCTTGAAAATAGCATACGGTGGGTAAACAAAATACTGTTGGGCAATTGATAGAAAAACAAATAATCATGACGATATCCAAGGCAATGATCATGTATATAGGCATCACGTCCGAGACAAGTAAACCGAAACAATTCTGCATCTACTACTATTACTCCACCCATCGACCGCTATCCAACATGCATCTAGAGTATTAAGTTCATAAAGAATGAGGTAACGCCTTAAGCAAAATGACATGATGTAGACAAAGTAAACTCACACATGAATAAACCCCATCTTTTTATCCTTAACATCAATGCTACAATACATATCATGTCCCTTTCTGTCACTGGGATTGAGCACCACAAGATAGAACCCATTACAAAGCAGCTCTTCCATTGCAAGATAAATCAATCTAGTTGGCCAAACCAAATCAATAGACCGGAGAGAAATACGAAGCTATAATAATCATTCATAAAAGAGTTCAGAGAAAACTCAAATAATATTCATGGATAATCGGATCATAAACTCACAATTCATCGGATCCCAATAAACACACTGCAAAAAGTGATTACATCAGATAGAACTCCAAGAACATCAAGGAGAACATCGTATTGAAGATAAAATAGAGAGACAAAGATCTAGCTACTAACTATGGACCCATAGGTCTATGGTAAACTACTCACGCATCATCGGAAGGGCGGCAAGGTTGATGTAGAGCCCCTTTGTGATCGAATCCCCCTCCGGCAGAGTGCCGAAAAAGGCCTCCAAATGGGATCTCTTGAGAACAGGAATTTGCGGTGGTAGAAAAAGTATTTCGTGTACTCCTCTAGTGGTTTCCCTATTTTAGAGAATTTATAGAGGCAGGGTTAGGTCAGACAGAGCTACATGGGCCCCACGAGCCACCAGGGTACATCCTACCCCCTAGGCGCGCCCTGATGCCTCGTGGGCCACTGCTCCATCTTCTTATCCACTCCTGGAGCTTCCAGGGTCTCTTATGTCCAGAAAAAAATCTCCAAAAAGTTTCGTGGCATTTGGACATTGTTTGGTACCAATATTCCAAAAAACCAAAAACAGGCAAAAACATCAACTGGCACTGGGCACTAAGTTAATAGGTTAGTCCCAAAAATGATATATAATTGCTTGTAAGTGTATATAAAACATCCAAGATTGATACTATAATAGCATGGAACAATCATAATTATAGAGACATTGGAGAAGTATCAGGTAACTGGGCGTGCCCCCTACCTTGTCACTCCCTCTGCAGCATCTGGTCTCCTCCGAAAGCTTCCAGTGTCTCTTTTGATCCAGAAAAATCATCCAAATTTTTCATCGTGTTTGGACTTCGTTTGGTATGGATTTCCTGGAAAAGCAAAAAAATGTAGAAAACTACAACTGGCACTGGGCACTGAGTTAACAGGCTAGTCCATAAAAACAATATAAAATGGCATATAAGGTATATAAAATGATAATATAATAGCATGAAACATTCAAAAATTATAGGACGTATCAGCATCCACCATTAGGGTAGAGCAAGCATATAGACATGCGCCCTGACCTTTACAACACAATCATGGACAACATTACGTTCAGTGAGCGGGCTTTGATGACCGCTCTCAGCCACCTCCAAGACAAACATGACACAAGGTCTTGGGTTTATTGGGATGTGAGAGGACCAACAGATGCTCTGTCTTAGGACATGGCTAAGCAAGCACTACTACACATAGTGCAATGGTCTCTAGTGAACGTGGCATGCATGATGATGATTTAAATTTTGTGGTAGATAGGGCATGAATTTTTTTGATATCCTATATATTTTGTTGAGGTGGTATGCTTGTCGGTGTAGAATCCGACAAACCCCTCAGTAGGGTGTCGCAACAAGCCGGAAGTCCTAGAGGTAAACATGAGACAATTTACCCAGGTCTGGGCCCTCTCTCTAGACTTAAAACCCTACTCATGGTCGTATTGTATTCATTTGATAGGGTGTAAAATGATGATATCTAAAATCGTAGGTATACCAAGGGATAATGATGGTGTGACCTAAAGACTAGCCCAGCCTCAACAAACAGCATGCCGAGGCCTAGGGTTACACAAATCCTAGTCGGCTAGGGAGGTTGGAGAGTCCTCGTAATAGTTTGATCTTCTAGCCTTGTATATCAAGATGCTCGCTCCTCCATGTAGGGGAGGGGCGGTCACATGCTGGGTTGATGGTAGGAGCCGTGCAGCAACCTAAGGGGCCTCGATCCGGCCTAATGGGTCGACTTCTGGTGGCTTGAGGCACCCTACGACGTAACACTGCCAGTAGCTCCTAAACGGGTTAATGGATTTCATCGCTCCTAGGTTGATGCAAAGCTGAAGGTGTTGTCTTCAAGTAGTGTCTCGAAGCCTTGGCCAGTTCATGAAGCTCCCTAAAATATGGGTTCCACGTCTAGTTGCCCTTGTGGGAATGTGTAGCATGGTTTGTTGGATTCTAGGGCCGATAGAGGATCCTGAGGCAGGCTTCTCCTGACATGTGCTAGTCAACCTCTAATCTTGAGTTGCTGAAGTAGACGTTTGATCTCCATAGAATCATTTTCTGCGAAGCCGACCTCCATGGCCTGATCTTCCATAAGCAACTACAAGAAGCAATATTAGGATAAAACCGTAGGGCCAATGACTCAACCAGCTTATAGCAGGTTTAAACCCCTTGACAATCCCGTTGCCAAGGCCACCACTACAACAGGTTTAAACCCCCTTTAGCCGGGTGGGTAGGTTCACTAGTGGTATCCCTCTCAAAAGCAGCCAATGTCATGGTAGACAAATTACTGTTGGGCAATTGATGCAAAAGCAACATTTATAACTTTGATCATTCATGGCACAATCTTGTAGAGGCATTACATCCGTGATAAGTAGACCGTTATCCAACTGCATCTATTATTATTACTCCACCCTGGAACTTCTATCCAACATGCATCTCAAGGTATTAAGTTTACTAGAAACATAACAACATAATAAGCAAGATAACATAATGTACACAGAAAAAATCTATCAATAAGATAAATCTCAGTCATTTTATCCTTAGTAGTAACAATACAAATATGTGTCATGTCCCCATTCTGTCACTGGGATATAGAACACTGCAATATTGAACCCACTACTATGCACCACTTCCTCTGAAGAACTACCCATCTATCTTGGCCAGAGAAGACAAGTATATCGGAAAGCATACATAGCCACTCAACTATACAACAAAGTAACAAATATATTCAATGAACAATCTGACCATAAATCCACAACTCATCGGATAACAAACACAACATAAGAATTACATAATATTGGTCCCGATCATACAAAGAAGAAGGGGGACATGGTACTCAAGATCTAAAAGAGAGAAAGACTACTATGCACTCATAGGTACTGCTACGTCTCCATCATATCTACTTTTCCAAACTCTTTTGCCCTTGTTTTGGACTCTAACTTGCATGATTTGAATGGAACTAACCTGTACTGACGTTGTTTTCAGCAGAATTGCCATGGTGTTATTTTTGTGCAGAAATATAAAGTTCTCGGAATGACCTGAAAATTCACGGAGATCGATTTTGGAATAAATAAAAAATACTGGCGAAAGAATCAACCGAAGGGGGCCCACACGCTGGCCACAAGGGTGGGTGGCGCGCCCACCCCCTGGGGCACGACCTCTGCCCTTGTGGGCCCCCTGGACCTCCACCGACCTCAACTCCAACTCCATATATTCATGTTCAGGGAGAAAAAAATCAGAGAGAAGGATTCATCACGTTTTACGATACGTAGCCACCGCCTGATACGTCCATTTTGCGTCATGTTTTCTTACTGTTATTTCAGATGTTTTTATGCATAATAATGCTTTTTGGAGTAATTCTAATGCCTTTTCTCTCATAATATGCAAGGTATACACAAAGAGGGAGAATTCTGGCAGCTGGAAATCTGGACCTGGAAAAGCTACGTCAGGCCACCTATTCCGCACAACTCCAAACAAGATGAAACTTCACAGAGATTTTTTATCAAATATATGATGAATATTGGAGCAAATAACTACCAGAGGGGGCCCACCAGGTGGGCACAACCCACCTGGGCACGCCAGGGAGCCCAGGCGCGCCCTGGTGGGTTGTGCTCACCCAGGCCCACCTTCGGTGCCCATCTTCTGGTATATAGGTCATTTTGACCTAGAAAAAAATAAGGAGGAGGACTTTCTAGATGGAGCGCCGCCGTCTCGAGGTGGAACTTGGGAAGGAGCACTTTTGCCCTCCGGCGAAGCGATTCCGTCGGGGGGAACTTCCCTCCCGGAGGGGGAAATCATCGTCATCATCATCACCAACAACTCTACCATCTTGGGAGGGCAATCTCCATCAACATCTTCAACAACACCATCTCATCTCAAACCCTAGTTCATCTCTTGTGTTCAATCTTGTTACCAGAACTATAGATTGGTGCTTGTGGGTGACTAGTAGTGTTGATTACATCTTGTAGTTGATTACTATATGGTTTATTTGGTGGAAGATTATATGTTTAGATCCAATATGCTATTTAACACCCCTCTGATCTTGAGCATGATTATCATTTGTGAGTAGTTACTTTTGTTCTTGAGGTCACGGGAGAAATCATGTTGCAAGTAATCATGTGAATTTGATATGTGTTCAATATTTTGATAGTATGTATGTTGTGATTCCCTTAGTGGTGTAAGGTGAACGTCGACTACATGACACTTCACCATATTTGGGCCTAAGGGAATGCATTGTGGAGTAGCAATTAGATGATGGGTTGCGAGAGTGACAGAAGCTTAAACCCCAGTTTCTGCGCTATTCCGTAAGGGACCGATTGGACCCAAAAGTTTAATGCTATGGTTATTATTCTTAATACTTTTCTCGTAGTTGTGGATGCTTGCGGGAGGGTTAATCATAAGTAGGAGGTTTGTTCAAGTAAGAACATCACCTAAGCACCGGTCCACCCACATATCAAATTATCAAAGTAGCGAACACAAATCGAACCAACATGGTGGAAGTGACTAGATGAAATTCCCGTGTACCCTCAGGAACACCTTGCTTATGATAAGAGACTGTTTTGGCCTGTCCTTTGCCTCAAAAGGATTGGTCTAACTTGCTGCGATTTTGTTACTACTATTGTTACTTGTTCGTTACAAATTACCTTGCCATCAAACTACTCTACTACTTATAATTTCAGCACTTGCAAACATTACCTTGCTGAAAACCACTTGTCATTTCCTTCTGCTCCTCGTTGGGTTCGACACTCTTACTTATAGAAAATAGCTACAATTGACCCCCTATACTTGTGGGTCATCACCGCCAAGCCCTATTCTTCCTCGGGAGGGCAGATCTGTAGTCCGTTCTGGGCTCCGAAGAGGGGAATCCGTCGGCATCGTCATCATCAACCATCCTCCATCACCAAGTTCACGATGGTCACTGCCGTGCGTGAGTAATCCCATCGTAGGCTTGCTGGACCGTGATGGGTGATACGTCTCCAAAGTATCTATAATTTTTGATTCTTCCATGCTATTATATTATCTGTTTTGGATGTTAATGGGCTTTATATTACACTTTTATATTATTTTTGGGACTAACCTATTAACCGGAGGCCCAACCCAAATTGCTCTTTTTTGCCTATTTCAGTGTTTCGTAGAAAAGAAATATCAAATGGAGTCCAAACGGAATGAAACCTTCGAGAGCATGATTTTTGGAACAAACATGGTCCAGAGGACTTGGAGTGGACGTCAAGAAACAATCGAGGAGGCCATGAGGCAGGGGGCGCGCCTTCCACCCTCGTGGGCCCCTAGTTGCTCCACCGATCTACTTCTTCCTCCTATATATATTGACTTACCCCGAAAACATCCAGGAGCACCACGAAACCCTATTTCCACCACCGCAACCTTCTGTACCCAAGAGATCCCATCTTGGGGCCTTTTCCGAAGCTCCACCGGAGGGGGCATTGATCACGGAGGGCCTCTACATCAACTCCATGGCCTCTCCGATGATGTGTGAGTAGTTTACTTCAGACCTTCGGGGTCCATAGTTATTAGCTAGATGGCTTCTTCTCTCTCTTTGGATCTCAATACAAAGTTCTCCTCGATTCTGTTGGAGATCTATTCGATGTAACTCTTCTTTTTGCGGTGTGTTTGTCGAGATCTGATGAATTGTGGGTTTATGATCAAGTTTATCTATGAACAATATTTGAATCTTCTCTGAATTATTGCATGTATGATTGGTTTATCTTTGCAAGTCTCTTCGAATTATCATTTTGGTTTGGCCTACTAGATTGATCTTTCTTGCAATGGGAGAAGTGCTTAGCTTTGGGTTCAATCTTGCGATGCTCGATCCCAGTGACAGAAAGGGAAACGACACGTATTGTATTGTTGCCATCGAGGATAAAAAGATGGGGTTTATATCATATTGCATGAGTTTATCCCTCTACATCATGTCATCTTGCTTAAGGCGTTACTCTGTTGTTATGAACTTAATACTCTAGATGCATGCTGGATAGCGGTCGATGTGTGGAGTAATAGTAGTAGATGCAGGCAGGAGTCGGTCTACTTGTCGTGGACGTGATTCCTATATACATGATCATGCCTAGATATTCTCATAGTTATTCGCTTTTCTATCAATTGCTCGACAGTAATTTGTTCATCCACCGTAATACTTATGCTATCTTGAGAGAAGCCACTAGTGAAATCTATAGCCCCCGGGTCTATCTTCCATCATATTAATCTACCGTTATTTCCATTACCGTTTGTTTTGCAATCTTTACTTTCAATCTATATCATAAAAATACCAAAATACTTATCTTATTATTATCATCTCTATCAGATCTCACTCTTGCAAGTGGCCGTGAAGGGATTGACAACCCCTTTATTGCGTTGGTTGCGAGGTTCTTATTTGTGTGTGTAGGTACGGGGTGACTCCCGCGTGGTCTCCTACTGGATTGATACCTTGGTTCTCAAAAACTAAGGGAAATGCTTACGCTGCTTTACTGCATCACCCTTTCCTCTTCAAGGGAAAACCAACGCACACTACAAAAAAAAGACACATCCATGACATTTTGGGCCGAACGAAATTTTTTTCTGTCATACATATGACACTTCTATGATGATAATTGTGACGAAACCCGGTATCATCATAGATGTGGTGGGCTCCTACCTCTATGACAAAAAATCATGACAGAAACTGGGCTTTTCCTCCTGGGCGGGCCAGAGACGCAGTTGCATGACATTCTTTGGGGCGTCCATGATGGAAAAAACCGTGGTAGAAGCGAGGGCGAGGAAAATTTCGGGGAGTTCCCGGTTACGGTGGGAGGTCGAGGGCCGGGCGATGCACGCTTCTCTCGTACACGTACGCACATGTGTGCGAGGCATTGGCTCTAACTGAACCCGAGCGAGGCGTTGGGCTCTAACTGAACCCAAGCGATTGCACTGCAGGCTACGCGTTACTGAACCCGAGCGATCGATCGATGGCTGTTAACTGAACCCGATCGAGCAATTCCTTCACTACTGCTGCTAACTGAAGCTGATCGATGCTGCCTCTGGATGA
>NC_041384.1:215269205-215275165 GCF_002162155.2 Triticum dicoccoides
CGGTCGATCCGGTTGGGGCTAGATGAATAGGACCCCGTGGAGGGCTGGATGAACAGGACCACCCCGTGGAGGGCAGGATGAACAGTAGACGGTGGAGGCAGGATGAACAGTAGCCCATGGAGGGGTGGTTGAACAGGAGCCCGTGGAGAGGGCTGGTTGAACAGTAGCTGGTGGAGTAGCGCGCGATGGAGGCTAGATGAACAGGAGCCCGTGGATGAACAGTCGCAGGTGGAGGCTGGAGGAGGTCGACGGTGGATGAACAGTAGCTCGTGGAGGCTGGAGGGGGTCGATGGTGGAGATGAACAGTATCCTGTGGAGTCCTGTTTTGCGGTACGCCACACCCCTCCCGATGAACAGGACCCCAGTTTCGACCGTAGCGCTCTAACACAAGTCCGTTTCCTCCGTTTTGCGGTACGCCACACCCCTCCCGATGAACAGGACCCCCGTTTCGATCGTAGAAGGTCTGTTTCCTCCATTTTGCGGTACGCCAGACCCCTCCCGATCAACAGGACCCCGTTTCGAATGTAGGAGGTCCGTTTCCTCCATTGTGCGATACGCCAGGCCTTGTTTCCATCGCCTGTTCCGTCCAAGCCCTCCCGATGAACACGACCATGCATTCCGTTCCGACCTAGCCGGTTGACTCCCACGCGTTCCATTGCCTCCCGATGAACACGACGCATTCCGTTGCCTCCCCATGAACACGACGCATTCCGTTGCCTCCCCATGAACATGACACATTCCATTGCCTCCCCATGAACACGACGACGACGCTGTTTCTCCGTTCCGACCCAGCCATGTACACGAGCCCTCGCCGTACGTATGCGCGAGTAGGCATTCGACACCCCGCCCGTATGTACACATACGTGGCCGTATTTTCTTTCTTGCACCCTGGCCGCTGTACGTACGTGTACATGCTACGTGCGCGCCTCTACTACGACACGTGCGCGCCTCTACATAGACCAGTATGTACGTACACATTCACGACTAGAATGACAACGCTACGTACGCTTCGACCAGGTGGGTCCCGACTGTCAGGCACTTCCTTGCGTGCGAAGATGTAGTTGGTGGGTCCCAGCAGTCAGGGGGCGAATCGTTTTTTTGCCTGGAGGTACTTCCTTGCGTGCGAAGATGTAGCTGGTGGGTCCAGCAGTCTGGGGGAAATGTTTTTTTCATGAAATAAAGTGGCCCGTCCGGTGGGTCCCAGCTGTGAGGTGGAGGAATCATTATTTTCCGCATAATAAGGAGGCACTCCTTGCTGCAGCCGTGGACCCAGCTGTCAGCCTCTCCACGTACAGTCCACGTCCGATGGAAGTCGTTCCTTGACCACGTTGACCACGCCGCACCGAGAGCACCAGGGCGGTGGACGACGGCGAGGCCTAGGAAGGGGATGACACGGAGGCAGGGAAGACTGGCAGTTGTTTCCCACGCGGAGGGGAGTATGACTGTACGAGGGTTTACTGGTTCGTCTGCCGTCGCCGGAGAATAACAGCAGGTGTGGGTGAGTAGAGGGATGGCTAGGCCAGCGATGGGAGTATGGTCGGGCGATGAGGCCTGCGCGGCAGCACAGCCGGCCGCGATGAGGCGGGAGCACGCAGTCCCGCCGGTGCTTGTTTGAGCGGCTGGAGCAGGAAGAGCAGAGATTGAAGAAGCACGACGGTCGTTGGATGGACATCCAACAGTCAGTGCTTTGCGTCAACCTATTTTTTTAGGAAAGCCTCAAATCTGTGGAAAACAGCATACAACCCATCTGCCATTATTTCTAATAATTTACAGCCCATTTGCTAATTCTTAAGGTTTTTTTGGAGCCCATATTCTTTTTGTTAGCATTACAGCCCATATTGTGGCAACGGTTACAAAATTATACGAAATTTTGCATATTTCGGTGCGGTTCGAACTGTTTTTAATCCCGAAATTTCGACTCACATTCAAACTGATTTTAAAAATAAATGTATATCAATATAAAATCCAACAAATTCTCCACACATAAAAATTAATGTAATTTAAAATCTTGAAATTAAAAAAAGATATTTGAAACTAATTGCCGGTTTGATGTGTTTTAAAAATGTACAACCCATTTCTCATTACTGATGGGCCATTTTCTCGGCTAGCCAAATGAAAGCTCTCCTCGTCTTGAAAGATTTGCAGCCCAACAGGCCTGACAAAGTGACTTACTTGGCAAATCACAAATAAACTGGGCTGTAGCCATGGACCCAGCTGTCAGCCTCTCCACGTACAGTACTCTTCCGGTGGAAGTTGTTCCTTGACCATGTTGACAACGCCGCACGGAGAGCACCACAGCGATGGACGACGGAGAGGCCTATGAAGGGGATGATGCGGCAGTGGAAGCCCGCGCGGAGAGGACTACGAGGATTCACTGGTTCGGCTGCAGTGTGAGGCTGCCGTCGCCGCAGGGCCTAGCCAACGGTGGGAATAGTAGGGGGCGGTGAGGCCTCTGCGGCAGCACAGCCGGCCACGGGAGGCAGGAGCATGCGGCACGACCGGCGCTGCTTTGGGCGGCTGGAGCAAGAAGACCAGAGGTTGAAGAAGCACTACGACCATTGGATGGACATCGTACGGTCACTGGATCTAGAATCGTCCATATTGACTAAGTTGACAAAGCCCTTCGTCCCCGTCAACTTAGTAGGCCCACAAGTCAGCCTCCCAGCAAGGTGGGTCCCAGGTAGCCGGGGGAGTATTCATTTTTTTGTGCGTAATAAGGAGGCACTTTCGGTGGGTCCGAGCTGACAGCGGGGGGGGGGACGTTTTTTTCGCGAAATACAGTGGCCTGTTGATGACCCACAAGTATAGGGGATCTATCGTAGTCCTTTCGATAAGTAAGAGTGTCGAACCCAACGAGGAGCAGAAGGAAATGATAAGCGGTTTTCAGCAAGGTATTCTCTGCAAGTACTGAAATAAGTGGTGACAGATAGTTTTGTGATAAGATAGATTGTAACGAGCAACAAGTAACAAAAGTAAATAAAGTGCAGCAAGGTGGCCCAATCCTTTTGTAGAAAAGGACAAGCCGGAACAAACTCTTATAATAGGAAAAGCGCTCCCGAGGACACATGGGAATATCGTCAAGCTAGTTTTCATCATGTTCATATGATTCGCGTTCGATACTTTGATAATTTGAAATGTGGGTGGACCGGTGCTTGGGTGTTGTTCTTACTTGAACAAGCATCCCACTTATGATTAACCTCTATTGCAAGCATCTGCAACTACAACAAAAGTATTAAGGTAAACCTAACCATAGCATGAAACATGTGGATCCAAATCAGCCCCTTACGAAGCAACGCATCAACTAGGGTTTAAGCTTCTATCACTCTAGCAACCCATCATCTACTTATTACTTCCCAATGCCTTCCTCTAGGCCCAAATAATGGTGAAGTGTTATGTAGTCGATGTTCACATAACACCACTAGAGGCTAGACAACATATATCTTATCAAAATATCAAACGAATACCAAATTCACATGACTATTAATAGCAAGACTTCTCCCTTGTCCTCAGGAACGAACGTAATTACTCACAAAGCGTATTCATGTTCATAATCAGAGGGGTAATAATATGCCTATAGGATATGAACATATGATCTTCCACCAAATAAACCAACTAGCATCAACTACAAGGAGTAATCAACACTACTAGCAACCTACTAGCACCAATCACGGACTTTGAGACAAGAATTGGATACAAGAGATGAACTAGGGTTTTGTCGGGGGTTGGGTGCGACATATGCCATAGGATGGCTTATCATGGTGGGGCGAGTAGAACGTCGCCGGTGCCTGGAAACGGGATGAGGCGTAGACATGCACGCCGACGAATCTTACCCAGCTTCAGGGCTCTCCGGGGAGATGATACCCCTACTGCTGCTCTACGGGGTCTCCGCATGATCACTATGGCAAAGTGTTTACACGATTGCTCCTTGAGTTGTTTCCTGGAGGTAGGAGAGGGCAAGGCTAGCTCTCTCCCTCCTATATGATCTGGTCTAGAGCTAATGGATTCCAACCCTTTGCATGGGTGCCCTGGGGGGTTTATATAGGCCTACCCCCAGGGGTACAATGGTAATTCGGCTGGACGCGGCCCAGCCGTCAGTGCCTCCAGCCTCCGTCTTCTCCGCCGACTGCTGGGGCCCGCCGACTGGTGGGCCCCGCCAACTGGCTAGGTACGGAGCCGACAGGCCGCGTCCGCCGCGGGCGGATCTTGCCGGCTTCTGATTACTGTAGTCGTGCTTCTGATGACGCGGGCTTGGTCATGGAGTCGTGGCAACAACCCCGACGCCTGGCGGGCGATCACTATTGCCACTCTCCGTCACATCTGATTAATGGCGCGTGGGTCCCGGGGAGGATCTGGCCGAATCTCGGGGGCCGACTGGTGGCACTTGCCGTCTCCTGGGGTCCCACTGGCTGGTGGGACCCGCCGCCCCAGGGTCGTACAGACAAGCCGTCGTGGGCGCAGGATTCGGTCCTTTGGCGCTGATGTCAGGGCCGGCACGGCAACAGTGCCACGCCGGACGGAGATCTCCACGGGTACGGCGTACTGTGTCCATGCCTGCCTTTGGAAAGGGGTGGGAGTGGGATTGACTGTAGCCACTCCCCGTCCTGTCCCTCTTGATGAGGGCATGGGGTTTGTTGGAGTCGCGGGCCGACTCCCCAAAGCCGGCTTCTTTGGAAGTCGCCAGTTAGGAGTCGGCTTATCCTGAAGTCATCCCCAGGACTCGGCCGCGAGTGGGTAGTCGGTTGCCTTGCCGCCGACTTCTCAGAAGGCGGCTCTTTGTCCTGGGGTCTTGAGGTGCGCAGCCTGCCCCGATGTCTTGAAAGGTTCTGGGGCTCGGGTTAGCCTACCCGTGGCCCATTACTCTGACAGGTTTGGAGATGAGATGGTGCCGATGAAGATGTTGATGGAGATTGCCCTCTCCCAATGAGAGGAGTGTTGGTGATGATGATGGTGATGATTTCCCCCTCCCGGAGGGAAGTTTCCCCGGCAGAACAGCTCTGCTGGAGCTCTAGATTGGATCCGCCAAGGTTCCGCCTCGTGGCGGTGGAGTCTTGTCTCGAAAAGTTCCCTTCCATTTTTTTCTCATCGAAAGACATCATGTAGGAGAAGATGGGCATCGGAGAGCCACCAGGGGGCCCACGAGGTAGGGCGACACGCCCTAGGGGGGGCGCCCCCCACCCTCGTGGGAAGGGTGTGGCCCCCCTGGCCTTCATCTTTGGCGAGGATTTTTCTTTAGTTATTTTCAGATGTTCCATGGAGTTTCAGGACTTTTGGAGTTGCGGATAATAGGTCTCTAATATTTGCTCCTTTTCCAGCCCAGAATTCCAGCTGCCGGCATTCTCCCTCCTTATGTAAACCTTATAAAATAAGAGAGAATAGCCATAAGTATTGTGATATAAAGTGAAATAACAGTCCATAATGCGATAAATATCGATATAAAAGCATGATGCAAAATGGACATATCAACTCCCCCAAGCTTAGACCTCGCTTGTCCTCAAGCGAAAAGCCGATAACAATAAATATGTCCTCATGTTTAGAGGTAGAGGCGTCGATAAAAATAAAATACGGACATGAAGGCATCATGATTATTCTCATAACAGCAACATATATAGATTTTGTCATATGATTACTTATGTTCAAGTGATGATCTATTCGCAATGCAAAAGTATAAATCATAAACCTTATTGGGCTCCGACAAACTATAATCTCAGTCATTGAACCAATTGCAATTTATCATAACATCGGAAAGAGTCTATGTCAGAGCTAAAAAGCAACTCCACATACTCAACTATCATTTAGTCCTCCATAATTGCTAACACTCACGCGATACTTGTGGTTACGGAGTTTTAATCGGACACAGAGAAAGATAGGGGCTTATAGTTTTGCCCCACAACATTTTACCTCAAGGGTAATGTCAACAATAATGGTTCATGCTCCCCTACATCCAATTTTATATATATATA
>NC_041384.1:215275650-215291881 GCF_002162155.2 Triticum dicoccoides
CTTTCCAACATGCTGAGCTTGCCAAAGGATAAAATGAAAAAGAAAAGGTGAAGATCACCATGACTCTTGCATAAGGTAGAAGATAATAATAAAGGATAGGCCCTTCGCAGAGGGAAGCAGAGGTTGCCATTCGTTTTTATGGTTTGATGCATAAAATCTCAATGCGAAAGAACGTCACTTTATATTGCCCCTTGTGATATGAACCTTTATTATGCAGTCCATCACTTTTATTACTTCCACATCACAAGATCGTATAAAGCTTATTTCTCGCACACCAATCAATCATACATATTTATAGCAATTTTTATTGCTTTGCACCGATGACAACTTACTTGAAGGATCTTACTCAATCCATAGGTAGAGATGGTGGACTCTCATGGCAAAACTGGTTTAAGGGTATTTGGAAGCACAAGTAGTATTTCTACTTGGTGCTGAGAATTTGTCTAGCATGAGGGGGAAAGGCAAGCTCAACAAGTTAGAGGATCCATGACAACATACTTTATCTCAGATATAAGAAAGACATAACTCATTACGTTGTCTTCCTTGTCCAACATCAACTCTTTGGCATGTCGTATTTTAATGAGTGCTCCCAATCATAAAAGATGTCAATGATAATATATCTATATGTGAAAACCTCTCTTTCCTTATTACTTCCTATTAATTGCAACAATGACCAAAGCTATGCTTGCCAACTCCCAACAACTCTTAATCATCATACTCTTTCTATGTGAAGTCATTACTCTTAATAAGATCAATATGAACTTTTTGTTTCTTTTTATTCTTTTTCTCTTTTCTTTTATTAACCCAAGATCATGGCAAAATAATCAAGCCCTTGACTCAACACTAATCTTTATTATATATAGCTCACGGACTCGATTACATAGAGAGATCATAAAGCAAAACTCAAAACTAGATCATGCCATAAACTTTATTCTACTAGATCAAGATGCTACTAATAGGATCGAACTAAGAAAAACGGTAAAGATAGGAGTTGTGATTGTGATACGATACCGGGGCACCTCCCCCAAGCTTGGCAGTTGCCAAGGGGAGTGCCCATACCCATGTGATTATGTCTCCTTTGTCGATGAAGAAGGTGGTGGTGCTGTTGGCTTAGTTGATGGCTTAGGCTTCTCCCTTAATTTGTGCTTGAGGACGGCATTTTGATCCCTTGGATCATCAATCTCCCACTCCAGGGTTAATATCTTTTTGCATAGGTCCTGCTTATTTTCCTGCAAGAGACGAAAAGGGATAAACTCGAACTTGGGTTTCTTTACCCTATTAGGGAGACTTGACTTTTTGAACTCCACGTGCATGTCCCCGAGTTGAGGTAATGGTGCTTCGTCTTCATCTGAGCTCGTCCCCTCCTTCCCCTTGGGTTCATAGTCCTCTTCTACCTCTGTGGTCCATCCATCGTGTTCCACATCTCCATAGACCTTTGGATTTGCTAAGTAATCATCCACATAGTTTTCTCCTTCCGAATCCTGGGAAGACATGTTGATTTAATCTGCAACGGGACAGCTCGAAACGAAAACAGAGGATATTTGCGTGATACGGGAGTCAAAACCTTTGGGAGAATATATAATGAATTTTTACCGAGCAAAATACGTAGCGTGCAAGAAAACGGAGTCCGGAAGGCACACGAGGTGCTCACGAGGTAGGGGGGCACGCCCACCACCCTCGTGGGGCCCTCGTGTCCTTCTCGGACTGCTACTTATTTTTCTATTTTTCTAAATATTCCAAAATGGAGAAATATTGCCTTAAAAATTGTTTTGGAGCCGGTTTACTTACCGTACTACATACCTATTCCTTTTGGAGTCTGAAACTTCCGGAAAGTGTCTCTTATGTATTCCTCCGGGGTTACGGTTTCAATACTATTGGTTTCAACATTTATGGGATTACCTGAGATATAATGTTTGATTCTTTGACCGTTTACCACCTTCGGATTTGTGCCCTCAAAGTTGTTGATTTTTATGGCACCGGAACGATAGACCTCTTCGATAACATAGGGGCCTTCCCATTTAGAGAGAAGTTTTCCTGCAAAAAATCTTAAACGAGAGATGTATAGCAATACATAATCACCTACATTAAACTCACGCTTTTGTATCCTTTTGTCATGCCATCTTTTAACTTTTTCTTTAAACAACTTGGCATTTTCATAAGCTTGGGTTCTCCATTCATCAAGTGAGCTAATATCAAATAACCTCTTCTCACCAGCAAGTTTAAAATCGTAATTGAGCTCTTTAATAGCCCAATATGCCTTATGTTCTAGTTCGAGAGGTAAGTGACATGCTTTTCCATACACCATTTTATACGGAGACATACCCATAGGATTTTTATATGCAGTTCTATAAGCCCATAATGCATCATCAAGTTTTTTGGACCAATTTTTTCTAGACCTATTAACAGTCTTTTGCAAAATTAATTTGAGCTCTCCATTGCTCAACTCTACTTGACCACTAGATTGAGGGTGATAAGGAGATGCAATTCTATGATTAACATCATATTTAGCAAGCATTTTACGGAAAGCACCATGAATAAAGTGTGAACCACCATCAGTCATTAAATATCTAGGGACTCCAAACCTCGGGAAAATAACTTCCTTAAGCATTTTAATAGAAGTGTTGTGATCAGCACTACTAGTTGGAATAGCTTCTACCCACTTAGTAACGTAATCAATAGCAACTAAAATATGTGTATATCTATTAGAGGCAGGAAAAGGTCCCATATAATCAAAGCCCCAAACATCAAACGGTTCAATAACAGGAGAATAATTCATAGGCATTTCTTGACGTCTACTAATATTACCAATTCTTTGACATTCATCACAAGACAAGACAAACTTACGGGCATCCTTGAAGACAGTAGGCCAATAAAAACCAGATTGCAATACCTTATGTGCAGTTCTATCTCCATCGTGGTGTCCTCCATAAGCCTCGGAATGACACTTGCGTAGGATCTGTTCCTGTTCATGCTCAGGTACACAACATCTAGTAACACCATCTACTCCTTCTTTATAAAGATGTGGGTCATCCCAAAAGTAATGTCTCAAATCATAGAAGAACTTTTTCTTTTGTTGGTATGTGAAGCTAGGTGGTATAAACATAGAAACAATATAATTAGCATAATCAGCATACCATGGAGTACTACGAGAAGTACTTATAACATTTAATTGTTCATCAGGAAAGCTATCATTAATAGGTAGTGGGTCATCAAGAATATTTTCTAACCTAGACAAGTTGTCTGCAACGGGGTTCTCAGCTCCCTTTCTATCAACAATATGCAAATCAAATTCTTGTAGCAAGAGAACCCATCTAATAAGTCTAGGTTTAGCATCTTTCTTTTCCATAAGATATTTAATAGCAGCATGATCAGTTTGAATAGTTACTTTAGAATCAACAATATAAGATCTGAACTTATCACAAGCAAATACATCTGCTAAAAGCTCTTTTTCAGTAGTAGCATAATTTCTTTGAGCATTGTCTAGAGTCTTACTAGCATAATGAATAACATTTAATTTCTTATCAACTCTTTGCCCTAGAACAACACCTACAGCATAATCACTAGCATCACACATAATTTCAAAGGGTAGATTCCAATTAGGTGGCTGAACAACAGGTGCAGAGACTAATGCTTTCTTAAGTATTTCAAATGCTTCTACACAATCATCATCAAAGACAAATGGTATATCTTTTTGCAATAAATTAGTCAGAGGCCGAGAAATTTTTGAGAAGTCCTTAATGAACCTCCTATACAATCCAGCGTGACCAAGGAAACTTCTTATACCTTTGATGTCCTTGGGACATGGCATCTTTTCAATAGCATCAACCTTGGCTTTATCAACTTCAATAGCTCTTTCAGAAACTTTGTGCCCCAAGACAATACCTTCATTAACCATAAAGTGGCACTTTTCCCAATTCAAGACAAGATTTGTTTCTTCATGTCTCTGCAAAGCTCGATCAAGATTGCTCAAGAAATCATCAAAAGAGGAACCATAGACGGAAAAGTCGTCCATGAAAACCTCACAAATCTTTTCACAAAAGTCAGAGAATATAGCCATCATGCATCTTTGAAAGGTAGCAGGTGCATTACATAAACCAAAAGGCATACGTCTATAAGAAAAAGTACCAAAAGGGCATGTAAAAGTAGTCTTTTATTGATCTCTAGCCGACACAGGTATTTGAGAAAAACCAGAATAACCATCTAGAAAGCAATAGTGTGTATGTTTGCATAATCTTTCTAGCATTTGATCAATAAAAGGTAAGGGGTAATGATCTTTCTTAGCAGCTTTGTTTAATTTGCGGAAATCAATTACCATCCTATAACCTGTGATAATTCTTTGTGGAATCAATTCATCTTTATCATTAGGAACAACAGTAATACCTCCCTTCTTAGGGACATAATGGACAGGACTTACCCACTCACTATCTGCAACGGGATAGATTATACCTGCCTCCAAAAGCTTTAGTATTTCTTTTCGTACCACTTCTTTCATTTTAGGATTCAGACGTCGTTGACGATCACGAACTTGTTTGGCATCTGCTTCCAAATTTATTTTATGTTGACATAGAGTGGGACTAATGCCCTTAAGATCATCACGAGTATATCCAATAGCAGCACGATGCTTCTTCAGAGTTTTCAATAATCTTTCTTCTTCATGCTCTGAAAGGTTAGCACTAATAATAACAGGATATATCTTCTTTTCATGAAGATAAGCATAATTAAGATTATCAGGCAAAGGTTTAAGCTCAAACACAGGATCACCCTTGGGTGGAGGAGGATCCCCTAAAATTTCAACAGACTTATGTTGCATAATAGGTTCCTGTTTAAAGAATACTTCATCTATTTCCCTTCTTTCATTCATGAACATATCATTTTCATGGTCTAGCAAATAGTGTTCTAAAGGATCATTAGGAGGTACGACAATAGAAGCAAGACCAATAATTTCATCCTTGCTAGATAATTCTTCCTCACGATGTTATTTACTAAATTTAGAGAAATTAAATCCATGAACCATATCATCCAAGCCAACAATAACAACATTCTTCGTGTAATCTATGGTAGAATTGACAGTATTTAATAAGGGTCTACCAAATATAATGGGACAAAAACTATCTTGCGGAGAAGTAAGAACAAGAAAATCAGCAGGATATTTAGTTTTCCCACACAAGACTTCAACATCTCTAACAATTCCAATTGGTGAAATAGTATCTCTATTGGCAAGTTTAATTGTGACATCAATACCTTCTAACTCAGCAGGTGCAATTTCATTCTTAATTTCTTCGTATAAAGTATGTGGTATAACACTAGCACTTGCACCCATATCACATAAGCCATGATAACAATGATCTCCTATTTTAACAGAAATAATAGGCACACCTACCACATGTCTATGTTTATCTTTATCACAAGGTTTAGCGATTCTAGCAGTTTCACCTTCGAACTGAATAACATGCCCATCTATATTATCAGACAAGAGATCTTTAACAATAGCAATATTAGGTTCTACTTTAACTTGCTCAGGAGGTGTATAAGTTCTAATATTGCTTTTACGAACAACAGTTGAAGCTTTAGCATGATCCTTTATTCTAACAGGGAAAGGTGGTTTCTCAATATAAGAAGTAGGAACAATAGGATCATTATAAGTGACAGTCTTTTCTTCAACTTTAATAGGTGCAGCTACTTTTACTTCTATGGGAGGATGATATTTAAGCCACTTCTCCTTAGGGAGATCAACATAAGTAGCAAAAGATTCATAGAAAGAAGCTACTATCTCAGAGTCAAGTCCATATTTAGTGCTAAACTTACGGAAAATATCGGTATCCATAAAAGATTTAACACAATCAAACTTAGGTGTCATACCTGACTCCTTACCTTCGTCGAGGTCCCAATCTTCAGAGTCGCGTTTAATTCTATCCAATAAATTCCATCTTAATTCAATAGTCTTCATCATAAAAGAGCTAGCACAAGAAGTATCAAGCATGGTGCGACTGTTTCAGAAAGCCGAGCATAAAAACTTTGCATAATTATTTCTCTCGGGAGCTCATGATTGGGGCATGAATATAACATTGATTTAAGCCTCCCCCAAGCTTGAGCGATGCTTTCTCCTTCGCAAAGCCAGAAATTATATATATAATTGCGATCACGATGAACAAGATGCATAGGGTAATACTTTTGATGAAATTCCAACTTCAATCTTTTATAGTCCCATGATCTCATATCATCACATAACCTATACCATATCAATGCATCTCCCTTCAAATATAAAGGGAAGACCTTCTTCTTAGCAACATCATCGGGTATACCTGCAAGCTTAAATAATCCACAAACTTCATCCACATATATTAAGTGCTCATCAGGATGCTTTGTTCCATCTCCTGTAAAAGGGTTAGCTAGCAGTTTTTCCATCATACCCGAAGGAAATTCAAAAGGAGTTTCATTTTCAATAGGTTCAGTAGGTTGAGGAGCAACTCTTTGCTCTACTAGATGGGGTGAAGATACCCCGAACAAGCCCCTCAGAGAATTACTTTCCATAGTAACAAGTGACAGTAAATTTCAGCACACTGTATAAATTTTTCCTTACCAAATTCCACCTACCAAAGGCGCTACACTCTCCGGCAACGGCGCCAGAAAAGAGTCTTGATGACCCACAAGTATAGGGGATCTATCGTAGTCCTTTCGATAAGTAAGAGTGTTGAACCCAACGAGGAGCAGAAGGAAATGATAAGCGGTTTTCAACAAGGTATTCTCTCAAGTACTGAAATAAGTGGTAACAGATAGTTTTGTCATAAGATAGATTGTAACGAGCAACAAGTAACAAAAGTAAATAAAGTGCAGCAAGGTGGCCCAATCCTTTTGTAGCAAAGGACAAGCCGGAACAAACTCTTATAATAGGAAAAGCGCCCCCGAGGACACATGGGAATATCGTCAAGCTAGTTTTCATCACGTTCATATGATTCGCGTTTGATACTTTGATAATTTGATATGTGGGTGGACCGGTGCTTGGGTGTTGTTCTTACTTGAACAAGCATCCCACTTATGATTAACCTCTATTGCAAGCATCCGCAACTACAACAAAAGTATTAAGGTAAACCTAACCATAGCATGAAACATGTGGATCCAAATCAGCTCCTTACGAACCAACGCATAAATTAGGGTTTAAGCTTCTATCACTCTAGCAACCCATCATCTACTTATCACTTCCCAATGCCTTCCTCTAGGCCCAAATAATGGTGAAGTGTTATGTAGTCGATGTTCACATAACACCACTAGAGGCTAGACAACATACATCTTATCAAAATATCAAACGAATACCAAATTCACATGACTACTAAAAGCAAGACTTCTCCCTTGTCCTCGGGAACGAACGTAATTACTCACAAAGCATATTCATGTTCATAATCAGAGGGGTAATAATATGCATATAGGATCTGAACATATGATCTTCCACCAAATAAACCAACTAGCATCAACTACAAGGAGTAATCAACACTACTAGCAACCTACTAGCACCAATCCCGGACTTTGAGCTGGATACAAGAGATGAACTAGGGTTTGGAGATGAGATGGTGCTGGTGAAGATGTTGATGGAGATTGCCCTCTCCCGATGAGAGGAGTGTTGGTGATGACGATGGTGATGATTTCCCCCTCCTGGAGGGAAGTTTCCCCGACATAACAGCTCTGTCGGAGCTCTAGATTGGATCCGCCAAGGTTTTGCCTCATGGCGGCAGAGTCTCGTCTCGAAAAGTTCCCTTCCATTTTTTTCTCATCAAAAGACTTCATATAGGAGAAGATGGGCGTCGAAGAGCCACCAGGGGGCCCACGAGGTAGGGGGCGCGCCCTAGGGGGGGGGGCGCCCCCACCCTCGTGAGAAGGGTGTGGGCCCCCTGGCCTTCATCTTTGGCGAGGATTTTTCTTTATTTATTTTAAGATGTTTCGTGGAGTTTCATGACTTTTGGAGTTGCGCAGAATAGGTCTCTAATATTTTCTCCTTTTCCAGCCCAGAATTCCAGCTGCCGGCATTCTCCCTCCTTGTAAAATAAGAGAGAATAGCCATAAGTATTGTGATATAAAGTGAAATAACAGTCCATAATGCGATAAATATCGATAAAAGCATGATGCAAAATGGACGTATCACCCGTCCGGTGGGTCCCAGCAGTCAGGGGAAATGATTTCGCAAAATACTAGTGGCCCGTCCGGTGGGTCCCTGCTGTCAGGTGGAGGAATAATTATTTTCACGTAATAAGGAGGCACTTCCTTGCTGCGGTCGTGGACCCAGCTGTCAGCCTCTCCACGTATAGTCCACGTCCGATGGAAGCCGTTTCTTGACCATGTTGACCACGCCGTGTCGAGAGCACTAGGGCAGTGGACGACGGCGAGGCCTAGGAAGGAGAAGACGCGGAGCCGGGGAAGATGCGGCAGTGGATGCCCGCGCATAGAGGAGTACGAGGGTTCACTGGTTCGCTGCGGTGTGAGGCTGCCGTCGCCGCAGAATAACAGGGATGGCCTGGCCAGCGGTGGGAGTAGTAGGGGGCGGTGAGGCCTCCTCCGCATCGCAGCCGGCCACGGGAGGCAGGAGCACGAGGCACGACCGACGCTGGTTTGGGCGACTGGAGCAAGAAGACCAGAGGTTGAAGAAGCACTACGGCTGTTGGATGGACATCGTACGGTCATTGGAGCTAGAATCATGCATATTGACTAAGTTGACAAAGCCCTCCGTCCCCGTCAACTTAGTAGGCCCACAAGTCAGCCTGCCACTAAGGTGGGTCCCAGCTAGCAGGGGGGTATTCATTTTTTTGTGCGTAATAAGGAGGCACTTCAGGTGGGTCTGAGCTGACAGCAGGGGGAACGTTTTTTTGCGAAATACGGTGGCCCGTAGGGTGGGTCCCAGCAATCAGGGGCAAACGTTTTTTTCGCGATATACTGGTGGGCGACCGGTGGGTCCCTGCTGTGAGGTGGAGGAATAATTATTTTCCGCGTAATAAGGAGGCACTTCCTTGCAGCTGTCGTGGACCCAGCTGTCAGCCTCTCCACGTACAGTATTCTTCCGATGGAATTCGGTCGTTGACCATATTGACCATGCCGCGCCGACAGCACCACGGAGGTGGACGACGGCGAGGCCTAGGAAGGGGACGACGCGGAGCCGGGGAAGACGCGGCAGTGGATGCCCACGCGGAGAGGACTACGAGGGTTCAATGGTTCGGCTGCGCTGCCGTCGCCGTAGAATAATAGGGGGTGTGGGTGAGTGGAGTGGAGGGATGGCCTGGCCAGCGGTGGGAGTAGTATGGGGGCGGTGAGGCCTCCGCGGCAACACAGCCGACCACGGGAGGCAGGAGCAGGCGGCACGACCGGCGCTGCTTTGGGTGGCTGGAGCAAGAAGACCAGAGGTTGAAGAAGCACTACGGCCGTTGGATGGACATCGTACGGTCAGTCGAGCTAGAATCGTGCATATTGACTAAGTTGACAAAGCCCTTCATCCCCGTCAACTTACTAGGCCCACTATACTGGGTCCCAGCTAGCAGGGGGAGTATTCATTTTTTTGTGCGTAGTAAGGAGGCACTTCCTTGCGTGCGAAGATATAGCTGGTGGGTCCGAGCTGTCAGCGGCGGTAATGTTTTTTTCGTGAAATACAGAGGCCGTTTCGGTGGGTCCCAGATGTCAGGTGGAGGAAATCATAATTTTGTGTGTAATAAGGAGGCATTTCCTTGCGTGCGGCTGTGGACCCAGCTGTCAGCCTCTCCACGTACAGTCCACTTCAGATGCATGTCGGTCGTTGACCACGCTGACCACGCCACGCCGAGAGCACCAGGGCGATGGACGACGGCGAGGCCTAGGAAGGGAACGACATGGAGGCAGGGAAGACTCGTCCGTTGTTTTTGTTTCCCACATGGAGGGGAGTACGACTATACGAGGGTTTACTGGTTCGTTTGCCGTCGCCGGAGAATAACAACAGGTGTGGGTGAGTAGAGGGATGGGCCAGTGATGGGAGTACGGTGGGGCGGTGAGGCATGCGTGGCAGCACAGCCGACCGCGGGGACGAGGGAGCAAGAAGTCCCGCCGGCACTTGTTTGAGCGGCTGGAGCAGGAAGAGCAGAGATTGAAGAAGCACGACGGCCGTTGGATGGACATCCAACAGTATACATGCCATCTGTGGAAAGCCTCAAATCTGTGGAAAACAGCATACAGCCCATCTGCAATTATTTCAAATAATTTACAGCCCATTTGCTAATTCTTACGGGGTTTTTTGGAGCCCATATTCTTTATGTTAGCATTACAGCCCATATTGTGGCCACGGTTAAAAAATTATACGAAATTTTGCATATGTCGGTGCGGTCTGAACTGTTTTTAATCCCGAAATTTCGAGTCACATTCAGACTGATTTTAAAAATAAATGTATATCAATATAAAATCCAATAAATTGTCCATGCATAAAAATCAATGCAATTTAAAATCTCGAAATAAAAAAAAGATATTTGAAAATAATTGCCAGTTTGATGTGTTTTAAAAATGTACAGCCCATTTCTCATTACTGATAGGCCATTTTCTCGGCCAGCCGAATGAAGCTCTCCTCGTCTTGAAAGATTTGCAGCCCAGCAGGCCTGATAAAGCGACTTACTTGAAAAATCACAAAAGAACTGGGCTAGCTATTTTCAGAAAGAAAAAATAACTACTGGGCTGGTCTGTGGTAAACATAAAAGAAAAGGTTGTCTAGACAGGCCAGAGTGTCCCGCACAGCCCAGTTGACACCCTGCTTCCGTCTCAAAAACAAATTAGATAAATGCCACTCCAATTATGGCGATTCATAAAAATGCCACTGCAATTTCCAAAGTTTGAAAAATGCCACTGCAATTTTTGCAAACTTTGAAAAACGCCACTGCAGTTTGCAAACTTTGAAAAACGCCATTGCATTTTGCAAACTTTGAAAAACGCCACTCCAGACTTCAAAAAATGCCACTAGAAATGGCATGAAATGGCGTTTTTCAAAGTTTGGAAATTGCAGTGGCATTTCTCGGATACACTAGATTTGGAGTGGCATTTATCAAATTAACCCAAAACAAAAATAACTGGGCGAGCTGCTGGGTCCCTGGTGTCAGCCGCTCATTGTGCAATTCTCTCGTTTACTGACTACGTTGACAATGGCATGGGACCCAGATGTCAGAAATCCACTAGGAGGAGTCGTTTTTTATTGGCTTGAAATAATGAGGCACTTGCTTGCGTACTGCCATGACCTTGGCGGGTCCCTGCTGTCATCCTCTCCACGTACAGTACCAGTTAGTCGTGCTTCAAAACTGATCGGCATGCCATTAAAAAAATAAAGGTCGATAACTAATGCGGCACCTCGGGCTAACGTGGCCAGATCGCATTTTGCACGAGAAATTACACACCATGTTTCGTTAACATGTGGTCCCGTTCCAACATATCAGTGAGATGATGGCGAGTAGTAGGAGTATTTCCGAACGGACGTGTAGGCCGGGGCGCCTCTTCGTGAACCGTGGCAAACTCGCAACCGTCCACCGACTCTTCGCCTTTCCCTCTCGATTTGGAACTGCTGTCGCACGCTCTTCCTCTCACTCCTCCATTTTCCTTCAGCCCTTCACCCTTTCTTCTGCCATTGTTCGATCGTCTTCTCCATGGAGGGAACAGGCCGAAAATGACCCCATTATTATTTCCCCGATCTGAAAGATGACGTGGTGGAGGAACTCATTGATCGGTGCAATGTCATCACCTCGGCTAGCATGGCAGGTTCGTTCAAGCCCATTCTCGACTCAACTAATAACATCATTACAAAGAACCCAAGAGTCAAGGAGCGGTTTGATCTCCCCTATCTTCTTCGCCGTGACCCTGATGACTGGCGCCGGCACGACAGAGGCCTCGCCCTGTGCCAGTTGATGCCGCTTGATAATGATACGTATGATGTTAAGATGCCATCGCTTTAGGGCAAGGCTTGGGCGGGTGCAAATGGAGATTGGGTTGTTTACATTGGGTCCAACTACGAGTGGGAACTGGTGAATGTGTACACTCGTCACCGGGTTCCACTTCCAAAAATCTCAGCACACTGCCCAGAGGTTGAGCACATCGGTAATGTATGCACGTTCAAATATGATCATGGTGACTGTCTTCTACGGAAGATAGCAATTTGTCGAGTTCCCAACCGCTCTTGGAATTACAACAACTATCAAGTTGTTGCTATCTTCGACAAGCTTGTTGCCGTCCTTCATGGTTCGACTCGATGGATATTGCTCAAAAATCAGTTTCTGTACACAGATGAGTACGGTGATGCAATTCAATACGAGGGCCTTGTGTTTGCTGCCACCACTCGTGGCACTGTTTTTGCATGGCATCCTAGTAGTTTCGGTACATTTGTCTTCCACCGTAATTATAATTGTTTCATCCACATGCATGCGGGTTAGCAAGTTTCCCTTTACTAATTAACCTTCTTCTTGTGTTTCCAAGGTCCTGTGAACATCCCACCACCTATACTTGAAAAAATTTATAACCAAGGGGGAGATGACGATGGTGATGATAACGAGCATGAGGACGAGCAGCGCCGATATACTCTGTGGCGCCTGGCAACTAATTCCGATGGATCACCTCTTCTTGTGTGTATACAGCCCACTGATGATGTTATTGCTAAGAAAGCAGGTGTCTCCCATGGTCGCACTATCCGGACCTATTCCAACACCCGTTGCATGGTATTCGGGATGGATACTAGTGTGCTAGTGCCAACTCCTCCCTGGCACATAATTGATAGTCTTGGAGAAAACTCGCTCTTCCTTGGACAAAACTATCCGATGATGGTGAAAGGTGATCCAACTGCTGTTGACACATTTATGAGAAGCAACTGTGTCTATACCTTGGACATTTGGGTGGTTCCCTACCTTGGTACTGATATAGTAGGCTGCTTCAGCCTGGATGATCGGTCTTGTGTTGGTCTCCAGATCGACAACAGATGGCCCGCCCTAGAGAATCACTTGTGGTTCAAAGCAAGCGTTTCCAACGCCACGGAATGGTTGAGTTGAAGTTCATTTCATGGCTTGTTATTTGTTGTGTGGTGAAAACTTTATTATTTATAATGTATCCTCGTTGTCGATGTGGGTTGATGACCTGTTGTATGTAATAAAATGATATGCCTGTGATAAAATTACTAAATTTATGAATGGCTTTCGAGTCGCTTCTCTAAATTTGTACTACTAGCTTCACATGCTTCGCGCGTCGGGCGGGTGTTTTTACTGTAGCCATATGTTAATGTGTTCGTTGTACGTAACCAACACCTCAAATCCTCGATACTAGTATACTATATACTAGTAGGAGTAAGTAGTAGGAGTAGTAGGGTGGCATGGGCCAGAACAAGCATTCACGTCCAGGAGTACGTCACACGCCACCACCACAACATCCATCTGACACCATATTGTTTCTTGGAGTCTGTGCTAGAGCAATCTCTTCAACCTCGTCATTTCTCTAACTTCAGCCATCGCGCAACAGGCGAGGTGGGGGTTTGCCGATAGTCGGTTTCCTTAACTGCGGTCCCACTTGTAAGGCCAACTCCAACGCACGACCCCAAACGAACCTCCGTTTTGCACGAACTCCAATGATAATTTTGACTAGAAAAGCAAGACCAAAGAAAACAAGAACCACAAGAATACATTTTACTACTCCTGTAAGTTGGATTAGTGCCTTCTCGATGCATTCATTGTTGATCTGTGGAGGCTCGATCTTGCGTGCTTATTTCTTCTTCGAGTGTAAAGAAGTAGACGTTGCTTCCTTGCATCTAGTCTCATGTCTAGCCTCTATTCTAGTAGGAGTATCAACAAGTGCACCGATCTCATCCGAGAGCAGAACCGAAGATTTAGTCGGGTTCTTCCTCCTTTGGCCGACACGTGGGACATCCAACATCCAGGTCGTGTCATGAAAGAAAATAGAGTGGTAGTTGAAGCCACGAGATGTGCATCTTGGGTTAAACTTTAAATAGAATCTTACTACTCTTGAGTAACTCGAAAAGCGGCCACCAAAGATCTTTATTGGATTTGGTTTTCATCACCAGCACGTTGAGGTGAAAGATGTGCAGGTTCAGTGGGTCCTCTTGTGTTTTCACTGACATGTGGGGCCGCATGTGAGCAAACAGACGATGGGCTCCGTGTGTCCGCTAGCTGGCTGAGAAGAGATATAGAGGAGGGCTGAGCACGGACTGCAGTAAATTTGTTCTACGTACCTCGATATAGGCTCGATATAGTGGGGTGGCATGGGCCATAACTCAGTAGCATTCACGTCTAGCAGTACGACACACGCCACCCACACGAGTACCATCCGACACCAATTTTCTTGGAGTCCATGCTATAGCCATCTCTTCTCCCTCATGTTTTCTCAGCCGTCGCGCGGTGGGAGGGGTGGGGGTTTGCCGATAGTCGGTTTGCTCAACTGCGGTCCCACTTGTAAGTGAAAATGCAACACCGCACGCATTCCCGCTTGAGCGGCATGACGGACCAACCGTGCGGGGGTGCGACGCGAACACGACAGGCTTTTCCTTTTGAACTCGTAACTTGTAAAATTTGGTTATGCTCCATGGCGCGACCGATAGATAGAAAATAACGATTTTGCCTAGAGTAATGAGAAGTTTGGTTCTGGCGTGTTCATGCATGGAGTACGTGCGAAAATTATGAAGTTGATGCGAAAGGTAAGATAATTACTGTAGTATCATATACTACTACATGGATTTGACGGAAAGATAAAAATACATACGGATCCATCAACGTTCAACACATCCTCACACCCTAGTGCGCCTGGTCACCAACCGACGTGTGAGGAGCAGCGGCGTTGGCGGCGAGCTCAACGTGCTTCTGAACAGTGCCGTCCAAGGTTGCCCTGCGCTCCAAGAAGGTCAGCGTCCTATTGTCCTCCTCTTGCATGTAGTAGTCCTTGTGGACGATTTGTGCATAGACGTGGGTGATTATGTCGATGGTGTCTTGCTGCGCCAGGCGCTGCGCGGCGAGCGCGACCTTGAGGTGGACATTCTCCGGCGCGACGGCGGGCAGTCACAGGGCCACCAATGCGTCAAAGAGGTTGTTACCATAGTGGCCATTGAGGGTGGCGGGCATCGCAGAGCCTGGGCGCGTCGGCTGGAGGCTTACATCAAAGTCGTCCGCAAGCTTCTTGACAACGGTGAACTTGTGGAGGAAACCGACAAGGACCTCGTCGAACAAGGAGACGAAGCTGTCGTCCAAGCGGCCCCTCGCCCTGGCGGCCTCAAGCAATACTACCTGGAGACGTTCCTCGGTGCCGGTGGACGTGGTAGTACTCCTAAATCCATACGGTGGTGCTACTAGTACTAGTAGCAGTACTACCAATGTAGTAGTAGGAGTACTAGCACTATACTACCCGTTGGTCAAATTATTACGTGCTGCTCCTCACAGTGAAGTGATAAGACCCTGCGCCGGAGATGACACCTGAGTATAGGCACCATGTTCGGCATACCATAGTCAGCCTCACCATCTGAGGTCACTATCATCATGGCTGTAGAGCTTGCCTGCTTACAAATAGCCCTGTTTAACATAATTTCCCGTGCGTAGATGCCCATGCATTGCACGGAACACCAAGATTGGGGGTGGACGGCTCTGGCAGCGGCCATCGTGCCAGATTTTTCCACGGCCTTCTACTCCTAGATTGTGAGAGACAAGGAGTTGTTTGTAAATAGGGAACAAGTGCGGGCATCTTTTTGCAAAAATGGAGAAGCTTGGTTTGTATGCGTCAGATCTAGATCCGATGGCTATTGGTGAAAGATGGGAGGCACAACATCATCACCAACTCAGGACCTGTTTGATTCGCAGGATTTTGAAAACGCAGGAATAGGACACGGCAATATTACAAGTTTCAAACTGATATTACAAATGTTAGGAGTAATGCTGCACCTACGAAGAGGGAATTACTAGGAAGTTTACGTAAGAAATTTTGTTACTTTAGGTGGATGCAGCATTATCGTACAAACTAAAATCCACCACCCTGACAAGCCACTAATGGGCAAATAAGTTTTCGAGTCTGTGGCCACTTGATGTTTCAAAAACAAATTCAGCTTCTGCGGAGAAATGAGCTCCACCGTGTACCCGCGCGGGTGTGGCTGGGCACAAAGCGTGAGTACGTGCACGATGCACCTATTCTCTTCTTGTATACGTACACCACCTACATGGGGTTGTGTGAGAGAGATACAAACCTAGAGAGATATAGTGTGTTGGTTCTTGAGAGT
>NC_041384.1:215292091-215305336 GCF_002162155.2 Triticum dicoccoides
CAATCAAAAAAATTAACATATGCAATGTGTGTGAAATAGAGTCCTTGATATAACATATATATAGAGGGGGCGATCCACGAGAAGAGAGTGGAGGTATCATCGGCTTGAGGTGTCCATAGAATCGAAGAGAGGGATGATGTGTGTGTGTGTGCGCGCGCGTGATCGATAAAGAGTGCCATCGAATTTGTGTGTGCCCACGTCAAAGATATAGAGTGGCTGGCCTACTGGAACGTGAGATGGGACATGTGCAGTTTGTCTCTGTGGCATGGATACCTACCTGCAGCGCTCGACTATCGGTGTGTGCTGGGGGAAGAGGGAGGCCCAATTAACTATAGAGGTACAATGGCTGGTATATGTGTGGAGGAGGAGAGAGGCCTACCTCATGTATTAAGAAGATCGATCTGCCTCATGTATTAAGGGAGATCGATCAGCATCCATGCATATGTGCAGGAGATGAATAAGGTTGGGAGAGAGACGGAGCTAGAGTGTTGGAGGGGGTGGTAGTGGAGTTGCTTCTAACAAATGGTGGGATAGGCTTGCTAGACAAACGGAGGGCACGCCCGCAATATCAATAAGAGAGGAGATGGCTGCTTGTTGTCTGTGCACGTGCTTGTGAGAGACGGGTCAGGAGGCATGCATGAATGATGAGGGGGGACGATGTGGCTGTGGTAAGCAGACATAACTACATAGGAAGATCAATCGCCCTTTGTAAGAGAAAGGAGAGACATAACTTGTGAGGTACGTCGATCGATGGGGGGGTAGTTAAAGTCGATCTAGGTATATGTTGGGAGATCGATTGGTATACATGCATGTGTGTGTTAGAAGAAAATGAGGCACGAGGAGAAGGATAGAGAGAGAGGGATGCATGTAGGAGGTGGTACGAGAGGCATACTATATCGAGGGGGAGGAGTGTGCGAGTACGAGAACGATGAAAAGAGTGGTGGGACTGAGGCATGGACGGTGAAAAGAGAAGAGGGGAAGCTTGTGTTTGTGCTAGGCACACCTGGCTAGAGAGGCATATCGATCGATGTGTGCCGTAAAGAAGGAGCTGGGGGGCCTACACACACCGCGGGTGAACGACCTAAAGTGAAAAGACGAATTTGCGCGATGGAGCTAGAGAATGCTGAGGGAGGGTGAGAGGGATGCGGGCGTGTGCATGCACAAGAGAAAGTTAGCGCTAGCTACAAAGATAAGAGGGTTGTGTGGGTGTAAAAGACGAATAGAGATCATATATACTTCATTATAAAAAGCTAATTCGGATATTTGAAGAATTTATCGTAGTGTTTCAACCGACGGATGTGTGAATATATATAACGGTGATACACATGGTGTGGTTATGAACATGGTATACTACATTTAATATATTTTATCTCTACTCTTATAAAAAACGGAGTTGTTGATGATGGTGAGCCTGCCATCCTGCATTATAGGCCGTCTGATTTATATCTGGCGGATAGCAAGGAAACTATGATGGTTGAAGTTGGCAACAATCATGATTGTAGATTCTTATTGAAATAGAGAAACGAATTCAAATTTAGTTCGAATTGCAGCGGTAGTATAGACATTTGGAATGCACTAAAATGTTGGTATGAGTAGGTTACATGCATTATACAACAAGCGAAAAAATTTAATCGGACATAACATGGATTCATACTCCCTCCTTCCATCTATATAGGGTGTAATGAGATTTTTAAGACCGCCTTCGACTATTGACAGGATTAATAGTACATGACATGCACAATGTGAAAATTATATCATTGAAAGAACCTTTCACATGCGAATTTAACGGTGTGCTTTGTGTAAGTTGCATGTCATATATCATTGATCTAATATTTGGTCAAAGTTAGCATTGAAAAACGCATTAGGCCCTATATAGATGGAAGGAGGGAGTAGCTTTGAATAGCATTTGTATAGTAAAACGGGGCAAGACTCTCTCTTTGTGTGGTGTGAATAGTTTTATTTTTTCGTTTTCTTTTTGGTTGAGGGAAGTGTGAATTGATTTGGTACGTAGAAGTACAATATTACTACATGTTAGGCTTGTCCCTAAAATTCAATCCGCGTCTTGTTATATCCCGAAAATTCAGATATCGTGCTCCCAAAACTGGCGCCTTCACAACCCGCGCCTTGCTATCCTGAAATTACAACGCGCGCGAAAACTCCCTCCAGCTGCCAAATCCCGACACGCGAAATCCCCCTTCTAACCCTGAGCCGAAAGGGCCGCTAGTTCAAATCGGTGGGGGGTACTTTTGTAACACACCCTACATTTTGGACAAGCGCGTTCCTAAGTCATGCTTCAACCCATCCCATCGCCCCCTTTTCGCCATTCGAAATCCCAGGCCCCAATAACCTCTCTGCTCCAGCCGCGAAACCCCACCCTCCTCCGTCCGCCACGTCACCGCTGCCCAGCCGGAGCCTCTTCCCCGACGACGTCATCCACTGCAACAGCTCGATGTCCCTCGTCCACCTCCCCGGATGAGGATCTGTCATCCATCTCGCCGTCCCGCCGGTTCAGCCGCCCCATCGCACTTTCTCCTTAACTCGACCTCTAGGCGTCGACGGTGCTCCATCCCGCACCCTCATGGAGCGGCTACCTTGAAGCCGGCGCCGTGGGCAACATCTCCACGGCGGCTCTCCCCCAGTGCGAGGCCCCTTCGGCGGCGGCGTCCATACCAGCCGGATCAGCCGCTGCTGCTCCGGCTCTCGCTGGATCGCTCGCTCGCCCAGCTGCTGCTGCTGCTCCCCCCTCGCTTGTGCTGCTGCTCTGCTTCGATTAAGCCACACTTCATTCGACTGAATCGACTTTTGGGTCAGTCGATTTTCAGGGGTTAGGGGGCTCGCCGGAGTTAAGGAAGAACCACCCGCAGAGGGGATGGGGGCTCGCCGGAGAGGTACCCCACTATCTATCTTAGGGTTCAGGGTGGGGGCGGGGGGGGCTAGAGGGCTGGCCGGGGCGGCGGTGGCGAGTTGTTTCGGGGCGGCGAGGCGACGCTGGGGCCGGCGGTTCGGCCGGTGGTGGCTGGCGGCTCAGGGGGGTGCAGGTTGAAGATGAACTGTAGGCCCTCCCTAAACTACATGTCAAGTGCCTCTCTGCTACCATTGCGTTCAGTTTCGACAGTAGAATTTAGACTCCATAGTAAATTTCAGTTTCGACAGTTAAGTTCAGAGTCAACAGCTTTTACCTCATTTGTTGTAGTCAGGTGGTTTTTGGTGATGTTAATTTTACATCCATTTTACATCATCTATTGGAGATGCTATTAGAATCCCACTTGAGATTGACGATGTCTGTCTTGTGCTGCTTCAGCCTTGACGTCTTACGGCTCACCGGAGCTGCTCCAACGACAGAACGATCCGTCACAACAGAGCAGTGCCCTGGACGCCGTCTACAGATTCCTCAGATCTTCCTCCACACCTCCGACAGCCACCTCTGCCTCAACTACTTCAGCGACCAACCCAATGATGCTGAGGTCGACACGGCAACGGCAAAGAGGTTGTACACTTGTTGCATCACTTATTACTATACATTCACGTCGATCCATTAGGGCTATTTTGGTTCAATGGAAAAACATCGATCCACTGGTTGTTACCATCACTCTAAATTTCTGCATGCTCTCCTTACATAATATCACCATATTTTTTTCGTATACATGTCAGATATTGTACACAGTCATGCTGAACATGTAGAGAAAAAGAGAAGAGTTTTGCGCGGCAATACAATGTCATGCAGACATCGCTCCATGATGGGTTCAATGGCAAACCCTACCCACCCCTCTCCAGATTGCAATCCAGAGGAAGATATCTGTTCTGAGGCGGATTCAGACGCCGCTGACCACTCCTATTTACCCCCCAAGGTGTTTGCTCTACCTTGGCATGATGATGTTAGTCGTATCATGCATATGTTGCCTTGCAGTGCCTACTTTTGACATCATATATGTCATCTGCTTAGTTTAGACATGTTCTGTAATGCCACCTGTTTAGTTTCTATATCATATATGGGAATTATGCAGTCTCATGTCTTTTAGCCAGCCATAATATATGTGAAATGTGCAATGCCATCCTGTTTAACCACGCATCATATATTTGAATGATATCTTGCCCATCCTTTTCTTCATTACATTTCCATTTGCCGACAATGTTTGTACATTAAACTACTCTTCTTGTGAATCAGCCATTTGGGTGGGAGATGGAAAAAATCTAGAGTGAAAACAAGGCCTTCAGAGCAGACAGTGCTACCTGTCGAAGCAGATCTCTTGTTGGGTCCCAATAGCTCCTCAGAGATGGATTCAGAGACAGATGACCAGTCCTATTCCCCCACTGAGGTGTATGCTCTAACTTGGCACGGTTATACTGCTCATATCATGCATACGGTGTCTTGCATTGCATAGTTTAGAAATCATATACACAATATTCAACACCATGTTCTTAGTTCAGACATCATATCGAATGCCCTCTGTTTAGCATATAAATCACATATGTGAATTAAATGATGCGATCCTGATTACTTAGATAACATGTAGGTGAATTATGTCATGCGATCCTGTTTACTTATTCAACATATCTTTGAATTATGTTATGCTATGCTATCCAGTTTAGATAGACATCATATATGTGAAATTATGTCATGCTATCTGTTTTAGTTAAACAATATACATGTCAACTATTTCATGCCCTCTTTTTTCCACACTATCTATTGCATCTGTCTCTCATACAATGTTTGTACATTCAACTATGTTTCCTGTTTATCAGCCATTTGAATTGGAGCGTGTGAGGCCAGTATCTAGCGGACTAAAAACACAGTCTTCAAATAAAACAGTGCTACATCTTGGTGGAGATAGCACCCCGGTTGTACATGCACAAGAACCAGCCCTACCACACATAACCCAAACTCTCACAGATTGTACCCCTACTACGATGGACAGAGAACCAACTTCACCCAATCTAACCCCAACCCCAGCCGATAGTAACCCAGTTCCTGTTGACACAGCACCATCTCCACCACAGCGCTCCCAAACAAGAGCAGTTAGTAAGGCAGCTCCAGTGCCCAAAGGGCCAGTACTATCACGGCGAACCCCAACTCCACCAGTTAGTACGCCTATTCCTATGGAGGAAGCACAACCAGCTAGTCGTAGTTTAGCATCTATCGCATTTGATGTTGTTAAATCGTATGTGCGTATCTTCCCATCTTGGAAATATTATACTAAAGATGAAGGAAAATGCCAGCTGCAGGTGTTTGTCCAGGAGTTATGTGTAAGTAATGTTATTCATGGCAATTACTTTGCTTCCCATACATCCTCCTCCATGATGGTTATAATACAAAAAAATTTCCCATTTTTCTCTATAGAGAAGGACCGATTTGGAAACTCAGGATGAGGTAACCTATGCTAATACCTCTGCTATCTTCAAGAATGCTTGGTGGCAGTATCGGAATTACCTGAAGAAAACGTACTTCACCGACAAAGAAACTCATCAAATTCCCTTACGTTCTCCTGAGACACATTTACTGGACGATGACTGGGAACGCCTTGTTCTGTACTGGTCCCGAACCAAGAATGTGGTAAGGTCTATGAGCTCATTTTCAATTTTTAAGTATTATATTCTTGCGTCTTACTGTACTCTGTTCATGTAGAACAAGTGCCTAAACCTGAAGAACAGCTATTCTAATTTAAGATTCCATTGCTACCATAGGACATAGATATATGTTTGTTTGATGCTTTTATTATGTACTAGTACTTGGCAATAGAAGACTTGGTAGTTTAATCCTGTCCACCTTACTAATGAACTGGTTCACCGAAATGAGTTTCATATACTAGTACATGCTAAACTTGTTATGTGTCTGCTTGTTTTTTCTTTTAGAATGCTAACAGAATATTGGGAGGAGTGCCTTATTAAGCAACGGTAAAGGAAGTAATGCAGATAAGGTTCAGGATAGTGACACATCCTGTCTTGGTTTAGTGTTGGAGTTACTGGCCACTACCGCTTGCACAAGCTATTCAAACTCACTATCTGAATCAGTTCGGTTTCTTGAGTCTCAACTACAAGCTGAAAGACATCGATTAGTTGTGCTGCGACAAGAAGCGGAAGGACTGCGGAAGTCCCTGGAGCATTCATATGCATACTTTCTGGTGCAAGAGCAAGTGTTGGAGGATTTTAGCGCCAAATAGGACAAAGCTAATCAGCTTGCTAAGCTTATTGCCAGCGTGGTGGATACCCAAGATAACATTTCTTGAGCTCTTCTGAAGTTGTTTCAGTTATGCTCTTGTTTTGCTGCCGCATTTATTTGCACTGGTGGCCAATTTTGACGGCTAGTGTATATGATATGCTGCTTTGTTTCCTATATTTGCACTGGTGGCGAACTTTGATGCCCAGTCGATGTAATATGTGTAATAGCCGTGATAGCCTAGCGTTTGTTGCTTGCTTATTTATTTCCTTGTTGTCTTGTTTATTTGTTTGCTTGTAGTCATTGCAGTTCTTTTTCCGCGGTTAACTAGTGGCTGCAATAACCTATTTTTTAAAACTAGGCCACAATAACCATGGGCTAATATTTACTGTAGTGACACTGGGCCTCCTACGGGCCGTAGAAACAGTGGGCCTTCTACGGGCCGTAGAAACAGTAGGACTTCTAAGGGCCATAGAAACAATGGGCCTTCTACGGGCCGTATCATCAATAGGCCTTATACGGGCCGTATGATCGGTTGGCCAAACATGGGCCAATAACAGGCCACATTATGGCCGTAAACGGGCTAGAGTTGGAATCTTCCGTTCATGGGCCGACCGTAACGGTCCATCGTTAATAGGCCGTATTTGATGACGCTTTGAAAACGACCCAACGTATTAACGGACCACAAATGGGCCGACTATAACCACGGGCTGAATTTGGCCCACAAGCAGAAAATGACAGTAATGGGCCGTAAGTAAACAAATGCTGGAAATGAGCCCAAGAATAAATGGGCTCTGAGAAGGCCGAACAATAACATGGGCTGGAAATGGCCCAACGGACTAACGGGCCGTTAATGGGTATAAAGTGATACACTGTTCATTACTGGCCAGTTTCACCACGGGCCGTTAATGGGTGTAAAGTGATACACTATTCATTACGGGCCAGTTTCACCACGGGTCGTTAATAGGCCAAGAGTTACATAGGGCCTCATATGGGCCGAAAGACGTCATGAGCCATACATGGGCCAGAGGTGAAAACGGGTTGGAATCATATTGGATGGCTCTGATGATGCTACTAGGCCAAATTCGGATAGGGCGTAACGGGCCTTGGGTTAGCGGGCTGTAAATGGGCTATATGCGAACAGGCCGTTAACAGGCTTTACATGGGCCGACCTGCCACCTTTTGACCAAGTCAAACGGGCCGGCCTTTTCACAGGACTGGGCCTCTGTTGGGCCATGCCACATGTCGACGTATCATAGGCACCTATCTGACCCACTGACGAGCTGACACGTGTTTCGTTCAGCCAATAAGAATTTTACACGTGGAAAGTTCCCAGTGGTCAGGGCTGTTAACGGGTTATCGGATCCAAACCCCGACCCGATAGCTTAACGGCGTTCCGTTACGGTGGATGCCACATGTCGGTCACCCTTGACGAAAGCACTTCTGTGACGCGCGATTTATCATCATGGAAGTGGACACTTCTGTGATGATAATTTTGGTAATGTCATGGAACACTTATACGACAGCACAGGTATGACTATCTTGATTCTGTCATAAATTTGTCATGGATGTACATGCATGACAAAAAAGCGACCTACTGTGACAAACACGTATCATCACGGAAGTGTATTTTTTTTGTAGTGGCAGTGCTCAAGAGCTAGCAAGAAGGATTTCTGGCGCCGTTGCCAAGGAGGCTTACGCAAAGTCAAGTCAAGATTTGATCTCCCGACAACTAGCCATTTCTAGCACGGGAGGCACTTTTATGGAAATCACTTTAGGAGAAGCTACCAAACTCCTAGATAATATTATGGTTAATTATTCTCAATGGCACACTGAAAGATCTACTAGTAAAAAGGTGCATGCAATTGAAGAGATTAATGTTTTGAGTGGAAAGATGGATGAACTTATGAAATTGTTTTCTAATAAGAGTGCTCCTACTGATCGTAATGATATGCCTTTGTCTACTTGATTGAGAATAATAATGAATCTATGGATGTGAATTTTGTTGGTAGGAACAATTTTGGTAATAACGCATATAGAGGTAATTTTAATTATAGGCCGTTTCCTAGTAATTCCTCTAATAATTATGGTAATTCCTACAACAATTCTTATGGAAATTATAATAAGATGCCCTATGATTTTGAATGTAGTATTAAAGAATTTATTACTTCGCAAAAGAGTTTCAATGCTTTGATTGAAGAACAATTGCTTAAGATTGATGAGTTGGCTAGGAACGCGGATATAATTTCTCTTGATGTTGATACTTTGAAACTTAGATCTATTCCACCTAAGCATGATATCAATGAGTCTCTCAAAGCCATGAGAATTTCCATTGATGAGTGCAAAGAAGGAACCGCTAGGATGCGTGCTAAGAAAGATTGTTTTGTGAAAGCGTGTTATTCTAGTTTTAATGATAATAAGGATGAAGATCTAAAAGTGATTGATGTGTCCCCTATTAAATCCTTGTTTTGAAATTTGAATCTTGATAATGATGGGACTAGAGATGAGTCAACTTTAGTTAGAAGGCATCCCAAAAATTCAGAGTTTTTATATCTTGATGCAAAAATTGGTAAAGGTGGGATTGAAGAGGTCAAAACTTTAGATAGGAATGAACCCACTATCTTGGATTTCAAGGAATTTAATTATTATAATTTCTCTTTGATAGATTGTATTTCCTTGTTGCAATCCGTGCTAAATTCTCCGCAGGCTTATAGTCAAAATAAAGCTTTTACTAAACATATCGTTGATGCTTTGATGCAATCTTATGAAGAAAAACTTGAGTTGGAAGTTTGTATCCCTAGAAAACTTTATGATGAATGTGAACCTAAAATTAAAATTAAAATTAAAGATCATGAATGCTATGCTTTGTGTGATTTGGGTGCTAGTGTTTCCATGATTCCAAAACCTTTGTGTGATTTGCTAGGTTTTCGTGAATTTGATGATTGTTCTCTAAACTTGCACCTTGCAGATTCCACCATTAAGAAACCTATGGGAAGAATTAATGATGTTCTTATTGTCATAAATAGGAACTATGTTCCCGTAGATTTCATTGTTCTTGATATAGATTGCAATCCTTCATGTCCTATTATTCTTGGTAGACCTTTCCTTAGAACGATTGGTGCAATTATTGATATGAAGGAAGGGAATATTAGATTCCAATTTCCGTTAAGGAATGGCATGAAACACTTTCCTAGAATGAAAATTAAATTACCTTATGAATCTATTATGAGAACCACTTATGGATTGCATTCCAAAGATGACAATACCTAGATCTATCCTTGCTTTTATGCCTAGCTAAGGGCGCTAAACGATAGCGCTTGTTGGGAGGCAACCCAATTTTATTTTTTTCCTTGCTTTTTGTTCCTGTTTAGTAATAAATAATTTATCTAGCCTCTGTTTTGGTTGTGTTTTTTTTGTTTAATTAGTGTTTGTGCCAAGTAGAACCGTTGGGAAGACTTGGGGAAAGTCTTTTTGATCTTGCTGTAAAAAACAGAAACTTTAGCACTCACAAGGATCGCTGCCATTTTTTATTGGAGAGTCCTATTTAGTTAATTCTTTTTTCAGATGATTAATATATAAATTACTCACGTCCATAAATTTATTTTAGAATTTTTGGGGTTGCATAAGTTTGCATTAGTTACAGATTACTACAGACTGTTCTGTTTTTGACAGATTCTGTTTTTTCGTGTGTTCTTTGCTTATTTTGATGAATCTATGGCTAGTAATAGAGTCTATAAACCATAGAGAAGTTGGAATATAGTAGGTTTAACACCAATATAAATCAAGAATTAGTTCATTACAGTACCTTGAAGTGGTGGTTTGTTTTCTTTTACGAACGGAGCTCACGAAGATTTTCTTTTAAGTTTTGTGTTGTGAAGTTTTCAAGTTTTGGGTAAGGATTTGATGGATTATGGAACAAGGATTGGAAATAGCCTAAGCTTGGGGATGACCAAGGCACCCCAAGGTAAAATACAAGGACACCAAAAAGCCTATGCTTGGGGATGCCCCGGAAGGCATCCCCTCTTTCGTCTTTGTCTATCGGTTACTTTACTTGGAGCTATATTTTTATTCGCCACATGATATGTGTTTTGCTTGGAGTGTCTTGTATTATTTGAGTCTTTGATTTTTAGTTTACCACAATTATCCTTGCTGTACACACCTTTTGATATATACACACATGAATTGGAATTTATTAGAATACTCTATGTGCTTCACTTATATCTTTTGAGCTATATAGTTTTTGCTCTAGTGCTTCACTTATATCTTTTAGAGCATGGTGGTGGTTTTATTTTATAGAAATAATTGATCTCTCATGATTCACTTATATTATTTTGAGAGTCCTTTAGAACAGCATGGTAATTTGCTTTTGAGATAATGAAAAACTTTCATATAAGTGCATTGAATACTAAGAGAAGTTTGATACTTGATGATTGTTTTGAGATATGGAGATAGTGACATTAAAGTTGTGCTAGTTGAGTAGTTGTGAATTTGATAAATACTTGTGTTGAATTTTGCAAGTCCTATAGCATGCATGTATGGTAAACGTTGTGTAACAAATTTGAAACATGAGGTGTTATTTGATTGTCTTCCTTATGAGTGGCGGTCAGGACAAGCGATGGTCTTTTCCTACCAATCTATCCCCCTAGGAGCATGCACGTAATACTTGGTTTTTGATGACTTGTAGATTTTTGCAATAAGTATTTGAATTCTTTATGACTAATGTTGAGTCCATGGATTATATGCACTCTCACCCTTCCATCATTGCTAGCCTCTTCGGTACCGTGCATTGCCCTTTCTCACCTTGAGAGTTGGTGGAAACTTCGCCGGTGCATCCAAACCCCGTGATACGATATGCTCTATCACACATCAACCTCCTTATATCTTCCTCAAAACAGCCACCATACCTACCTATTATGGCATTTTCATAGCCATTCCGAGATATATTGCCATGCAACTTTCCACCGTTCTGTTTATTATGACACGCATCATCATTGTCATATTGCCTTGCATGATCATGTAGTTGACATCATGTTTGTGGCAAAGCCACCGTTCATAATTCTTTCATACATGTCACTCATGAGCCATTGCACATCCCGGTACACCGCCAGAGGAATTCATATAGAGTCATATCTTGTTCTAGTATCGAGTTGTAATCATTGAGTTGTAAATAAATAGAAGTGTGATGATCATCATTAATAGAGCAATTTCCCATAAAAAAGGGAAGGCCGAAAAAAAGAAAAAAAGAAAAAAGGGGCAATGCTACTATCCCTTTTCCACACTTGTGCTTCAAAGTAGCACCATGATCTTTATGATAGAGTCTCTTGTCTTGTCATTTTCATATACTAGTGGGAATTTTTCATTATAGAACTTGGCTTGTATATTCCAACAATGGGCCTCCTCAAGTGCCCTAGGTCTTCGTGAGCAAGCAAGTTGGATGCACACCCACTTAGTTTCTTTTGTTGAGCTTTCATACATTTATAGCTCTAGTGCATCTGTTGCATGGCAATACCCACTCCTTGCATTGACATCAATTGATGGGCATCTCCCTAGCCCATTGATTAGCCGCGTCGATGTGAGACTTTCTCCTTTTTTGTCTTCTCCACATAACCCCCTTTCATTATATTCTATTCCACCCATAGTGTTATATCCATGGCTCACGCTCATGTATTGTGTGAAGGTTGAAAAAAGTTTGATTACTAAAGTATAAAAGAATTGCTTGGCTTGTCATCGGGGTTGTGCATGATGAGAGCATTCTTGTCTGACCAAAATGGAGCATGACCAAACTATATGATTTTGTAGAGATGAACTTTCTTTGGCCATGTTATTTTGAGAAGACATGATTGCTTAGTTGGTATGCTTGAAGTATTATTATTTTTATGTCAATATTAAACTTTTATCTTGAATCTTTCGGATCCGAACATTCATGCCAAAATAAAGAAAATTATATTGATAAATATGTTAGGAAGCATTCCACATCAAAAATTCAGCTTTTATCATTTACCTACTCGAGGACGAGTAGGAATTAAGCTTGGGGATGCTTGATACGTCTCCAATGTATCTATAATTTTTGATTGTCCCATGCTATTATATTATCTATTTTGGATGTTAATGGGCTTTATTTTACACTTTTATATTATTTTTGGGACTAACCTATTAACCGGAGGCCCATCCCAAATTGCTGTTTTTTTGCCGATTTCAGTGTTTCGTAGAAAAGGAATATCAAATGGAGTCCAAGCGGAATGAAACCTTCGGGAGCATGATTTTTGGAACAAACATGATCCAGAGGACTTGGAGTGGACGTCAAGAAACAATCGAGGAGGCCACGAGGCAGGGGGCGCGCCTACCCCCCGGGCGCGCCCTCCGCCCTCGTGGGCCCCTGTAACATCCCGAATTTTCAATTTGGAATGTTATACATTAGGTCATCACTGCATATCATATTTTTTTTGCTTTTGGCCCGATCCAGAAATTCTACGCAACTCAAGGACCCACAGAGAGAGTTGGGGATTTCATTATTTTCATATTTGAGTTTTTCCCAAATTTTGAAAATAGGATCTTTGATTTTATTTATTTTATCTTCAATTATTTCTATAATAAAAATATGAGAGAGGGAATAAAATGACTTTCCCAAAATAAAGAAATATTGAAGGTTTAATAAAAAAAATCAAGTAAGATTTTATTTCGGATTTTCTCGATATTTTATTTGAATTTAGGAAAAATTGCACGTTTTCAAAACTGCATTTTAGGGCCAAGAAAATGTTCATCCTGTTCTAAATATTTTATTTAGACGGTGAAAATTTGTTTTTGCATTTTTAGATTTTATTTTTTTTTCTAGGATTTTTCTTAGTTCGGTGGGATTATTAAAAAAAACTGCCGCACGCCCGACTGGGCCGAAGGCCCAGCCGAGTCGGCCCAGCCGCCGCCTCCTGCATCCGGATCGGGACCGGAGTCCCGATCGCCGCCGCCGCCGAGTCCGAGAGGGCCACGCCGCCTCAGCCCCTCCCGTAAGCCACCGCCGCCACCCCCCTTTATAAACCGACCCGACCCTCTGGAGGCCCACAGCCGGAGCCGCCGCTGCCGCAGGCCATCGCCGC
>NC_041384.1:215305775-215337230 GCF_002162155.2 Triticum dicoccoides
GCCGCAAGCCACCGCCGCCCCGCCTCCGTGCGCCGCCTCCGCCAAGAGCCGCCGCCCCGCCACCCCATGCCGCCCACCGCCACCGGAGCCCCGTCGGACCTCGCCGGAGCGCGAGCCAAGGTAGCCGCCTGCCACCCCGGTTTTCTAAGAAAAACCGATCCGGTTTTTTAGAAACCCTAGGTTTTTTAGATCGGTTTTATAGGTTCTTTTATTTAGCAAGCGTTCGCTCGTTCGTTCGTTTTAACGAACACGTTCACCGTTTAGTTTCAGATAACGAACGTTCGTTCGTTAATCTGTTCGTTAGTTTTTCTTTTTCTCGGTTTTCCACGATTATTACTGATCATGATTTCTGATCCGATTTTCGTTTTAGTTTATCTTTTCGCTCGTTTATCGGAATCAGGCGATTCAAGCGCCTGGAATTTCGTCTCGAAACCCTATTTCCGTTTAACCAACTCAAACAAGTTTTTGCATCTTTAAAATTTGACTTAGATCTAGATTAGTAAACGAAGTTTGTTTCTTTCGATGTTTGACTTTCGTTGTTTCGTTCGATTTGATTCTTTTGCAAACCGGAGTTCTTAAGTTGAACTTTCTGGTTAGATTTCTTATTTGAGTTTTACCCGTGCATTAGATGAGTACTTATTGTATGCTTGTTTGTTTGTGATAGAGTACCCGGAGTGCGCCGCTTGCTACTTTGAATCTCTAGGTTTCGCGGATCATTAGCAAGGCAAGTAACACTTTGATCATACCTCTTTACTACCTAGTTTTATCGCATTAGATCAATCCTCAAACAATTGCATTATTAGGATCTAATTAAATTGTGGGTTTTGGGAAGTAGATGAGGTAGTACCTATTACCTGTTTTATTATCAATCCCTTGGGAGTTACTTCTACGTTTGTTTATTATGCCATGTTATGCTAGTAGACGTGGATTGGGTGAGTGTATCCATGAGAGATGTGAGATTGATAAATTAATGGTTTATTTAAGGTGGCAACTTAAACACACATCTTGGTGGATTGAGGCACCTGGGCATTCCAGCTATTGCCTGTTTTTCTTTATGGACCGCCACCCAGGCTCAAAGGGATCATGAGATTATTCATAATAGAAACTTCCGTGTGCAGCCACAAGCTACTATGGGCTCTAGCATAGTCGACTAAGTCGTGCGAACTCTTACAGTGGATGTAGGGGATGTAGGTTGGTATTGTCTACCCGATCGTAAGGTGCTAGCACTTCTGAAAGACTATGTCTCGGTCATCCGTTTCTCAAACACCAGGTAGTGCGAGAATCCCAACGGAGGAGATCGAGTCTTGTGGGGAAAAGTGCGCAAACCTCTTCAGAGTGTATAAACTAATCATGGTTAGCCATGTCCCCGGTTATGGACGCCTTGAGTATCTAGTACTTGGATTATCATGTGAATCTCATCATGTTAGTTTAATTAATAATGTTGGGTTTTAATGATGACACTTAATTGGGATTGAGAGGATGTCTATCTTCTCAATGTTTAACAACCACCATGATAGTTAAATAAAATTTATTCCTTTGCAGTAGGGAAAAATTGGCTTTATGCAAAAACTGTAACCATAGAGCTTTCCACCAGCCATATATGCATGTAGTATAGCTTTATTCTTTCATTACTCTCTATGTGTTACATTGCCAGCATATTCCATGTGCTGACCCGTTTTCGGGCTGCAACGTTCATGTTGCAGACTTTTCAGACGACGAGTAAGGTGCCTTTAGGTCGTGGTTCTATACTCAGTGATGCCGTTGGAGTTGATGGACTCACTTATCTTCCAAGCCTTCCGCTGTTATCGTTATTAGATGGCCTTAAGCCATATTTATTGCAATAAGTTCTCTTTTGAGACATTCGATGTAATAAGTGTGTGATTGCTACTCTGTTATAAATCCTTCAAGTACTGTGCGTGTCAGCATTACTGATCCAGGGATGACACTAAAGCACAGAGATCGGACTGTTTGAGGTCTGGTCGCTACAAGATGGTATCAGAGCACACGCTGACTGTAGGACACGACCACTAAGATAAAAGCCCTAGATCACTACTCACTCTTCTCATTTCTGACCCCTCATCTTTTCTACTCTTTTAGGATGGTTGATGCAAGGAACAAGTTCAACAACCGGATGAAGATACACCCTTTGGACGTCACTTGAAGGAAGTCACTAGATACCTGAACATCGGAGTACCAAGCTTCATCGGGACCTACAATGCCACTTTACCTGAAGAGGAACGCTGGATGATTCAAGTTCAAGTTCCAGGAAGGACGTTCATGCCCGTCACTGAGCCCAGAGAGTTTTCCTTTGATGCACCAACCTGGAGTCTAGGAAAGAGCATGGTGGCCCACATCACTATGGGGCGCATTGGAGAAGTTTACCACAAGGATGTCAAGGATACTATCTACCAGATTTGTGGGCACCGAGATGAGCAAATGGAGATGATCAACACCAGGAATGATAGATCAATTGTAGCTTTCATCCAGGAGTTAAACCAGCACATTCAACGCCAGGAGAACGAGACGTGTGCAGACATGATAGACCTGAAGAAAGCCATGACCAAGATCATGGAGCTGGAGGAAGAACTCAAGTCTACACACGATGGATATGAGGAGAAAATAGCAACACTAGTAGAGAAGAATGATGATCTGAAGAAGAAGCTAAAAGTGTTCATGGGATTTCCCGCAACTGGAGGAGAAGACGAAGATTGCACTTGTCCAGAGAACTACATCATCATCGACGACACCGACTCAGACCCAGACGATAGAGATGATGACTATGTTGATGAAGCTGGAGCAGATATCATGGAGTCTTCATCGGAGCAGTTTTTCTAGTTGACCACCATAACAATAGTAGTATTCTCCCATGTATCTAGTATAGCCCGAGCACTTTTTGTAACGATAGATAGACCATTGTATGCCCTTGTTTGATTGAATGAAGTGATTTTGTTTGCATTTGCCTCATGTGCATATGGGTAGTGTTTTCCCTCTAGATCTCATTCTATTCTATATTCTCATCTTTTCTAAACCCTAGATGCCTCCGAGACATGACAATGGATTTGCTTTCCCGCCGGAGCTCACTCAGTTGATCCAGCAGCAGAATATGTTGATGCAGTTGCTAGTCCAAAATCAAAATCAGGGGAACAACAACAACAACAACAACAACAACAACAACAACAACAACCCACCGCCACCCCTTGTTGATCACTTAACCCATTTTCTTAGGCTGAATCTGCCGATGTTCTCTAGTAGCACCGAGCCTATAGTAGCAGATGATTGGCTCCGCAAGATTGGAAGGGAGTTAACCACTACAGGATGTACTGATGCTGAGAAGGTGCGCTTTGCCGTACATCAGTTGGATGGACCAGCAGCATCATGGTGGGAGAATTACACTGTCACCTACCCTATAGCCACGGTGACATGGGACCAATTTCATTAGGCTTTCCGTACTGCCCATGTTTCAGCAGGAGCTATGGCCATGAAGAAGCGTGAGTTTCGCAACTTGCACCAAGGAGGACGAACAGTTGGCCAGTATGTATATGACTTTAGTAAGCTAGCACGTGATGCCCCAGATGACGTTGCTACGGATGCAGCTACTAGATTGATCTTTCTTGCAATGGGAGAAGTGCTTAGCTTTGGGTTCAACCTTGCGGTGCTCGATCCCAGTGACAGAAAGGGAATCGACACGTATTGTATTGTTGCCATTGAGGATAAAAAGATGGGGTTTATATCATATTGCATGAGTTTATCCCTCTACATCATGTCATCTTGCTTAAGGCGTTACAATGTTCTTATGAACTTAATACTCTAGATGCATGCTGGATAGTGGTCGATGTGTGGAGTAATAGTAGTAGATGCACGCAGGAGTCGATCTACTTGTCGTGGACGTGATGCCTATATACATGATCATGCCTAGATATTCTCATAATTATTTGCTTTTCTATCAATTGCTCGACAGTAATTTGTTCATCCACCGTAATACTTATGCTATCTTGAGAGAAGCCACTTGTGAAACCTATAGCCCCCGGGTCTATCTTCCATCATATTAATCTACCATTATTTCCATTACCGTTTATTTTTGCAATCTTTACTTTCAATCTATATCATAAAAATACCAAAAATACTTATCTCATTATTATCATCTCTATCATATCTCACTCTTGGAAGTGGCCGTGAAGGGATTGACAACCCCTTTATCGCATTGGTTGCGAGGTTCTTATTTGTCTGTGTAGGTACGAGGTGACTCGCGCGTGGTCTCCTACTGGATTGATACCTTGGTTCTCAAAAACCGAGGGAAATACTTACGCTGCTTTACTACACCACCCTTTCCTCTTCAAGGGAAAACCAATGCAGTGCTCAAGAGGTAGCAATGGTTTGGATGAGATTTACCATGTAATCGGGTTAGTTTTGATAGGGTTTGATCCCTAGTATCCACTATGTTCTAAGATTGATGTTGCTATGACTTTGCTATGTCTAATCCTTGTCACTAGGGCTCGAGTGCCCTGATTTCAGATCTGAACCTCTTATGTTTTTCATGAATATATTTGTGTTCTTGATCCTCTCTTGCAAGTTATAGTCACCTACTACGTGTCATGATCCGGCAACCCCGGAGTGACAATAGTCGGGACAGTTCCTGGTGATGATTGTAGTTTGAGGAGTTCATGTATTCACTAAGTGCTAATGCTTTGGTCCGGTACTCTATTAAAAGTAGGCCTTAATATCCCTTAGTTTCCAGTAGGACCCCGCTGCCATAGGAGGGTAGGACAAAAGATGGCATGCAAGTTATTTACCATAAGCATGTATGACTACATTCGGAATACATGCCTACATTATATTGATGAATTGGAGCTAGTTCTGTGTCACCCTATGTTATAACTGTTGCATGATGAATGCCATCCGACATAATTATCCATCATTGATCCATTGCCTACGAGCTCGTTTCATATTGATCTTTGCTTCATTACTTTTCCGTTGCCACTGTTATGATTGCTACAAAACTGCTGCTATTACTTTTGCCACTGTTACCGTTACTTCCATAGTACTTTGCTACTAAATATTTTGCTGCAGATATTAAGTGTTTCAAGTGTGGTTGAATTGACAACTCAGTTGCTAACACTTGAGAATATTCTTTGGCTCCCCTTGTGTCGAGTCAATAAATTTGGGTTGAATACTCTACCCTCGAAAACTATTATGATCCCCTATACTTGTGGGCTATCAGGCACTAAAGGAACTACTCACACATCATCATGGGGTAAGAAGGTTGATGAAGAGGCCTCCGTCAATGGCATTCCCCTCCAATAGAACTCTGGAACAGGGCTCCAGATGGGATCACTTCATAACAGAGACTTGCGGCGGTGATAAAATTCTTTTGGAGGCACGACAGATGGTTTCCCTATTTATAGGAATTTATGGTGGTTGAAATAGATCAAGGAGGTAACCAGGGGGGCCACAAGCCCAGGCGGTGCGACACACCCTGGCTGCCCACCTATCCTTGTAGTTGGCTAGGTCCACTCGATGACTCCTGAAGCTTCCAATGTTTCTTGTTGCACAAAAAATTGTGTTAAATCGGAAATGTATTTTGACCTCCGTACATATTGATTTTCTACGAAACCAAAAACAAGCAGAAAACTGGAACTTGCACTGGGCCCTAAATCAATAGGTTAGTCCATAAAATGATAATAAAAGTATCTATAAATGATAATATATCAACATGAAACAATAAAAAATTATAGATACGTGTGTGACGTATCAAGTATTGAGTTCCTTCATACTTGCTTTGTGAACTTTGGGGCTTGTTAAGTGTCATTTGTAACACGGTGGCTATTACGCCAACTTATGTGTTCACGAAAAAGTATGACAAGAAACTAGATAGATCAAGATTGGGACTTTCTCCTCTAACAATGGAGAGATATTCTTGGGGCCCTCTCGGTGTTACAGTATCCATCATCGTCTAACCAGTCACATTGTGATTTGATCATAGGGATGCTGTAACACAGGAATGAGAAAGAGAACAAAACTGGTAACGAGAAAACTAGCATAATGAACAAGTTGTGATTTCACGAGGATGACAGTAAATCTCACCTTCGGTTTTTGTAACATATCATGAAGCAAAAGGAATATCACACAAGAACTAAAGGTTCAATCAAATATCCATTCATGTGGGCATAGGGTTCAATATGGATGTCCACAGTTTTGCTATTGATCATTACCTGGAAACAGTTCCGATTAGGACTATATTTCATTAACCTATAGGTTCACAAGTTTAAGGGTCATCTATACACTGAGTAGTAGGAAATGAGTCCGAGATAAAGTCATCAGAAAAGTTTTGGATACACTAAAAATGTTTCGAAGAGAAAATCGAAAGTGTTTGGAGAAATTGAAATCGTTTCAAAGTAAACAATCAAGCCAAAAAAGTTTTGGAGCACGTCCAGAATTTTTTGGAGGGTACCAGAAATGTTCTGGGACCTTCCAAAATATTTTCAGAGGGAACACGAAAAGTAAAGTGTCCCCACCTAGGGGGCAAGATCCCTTGATTCATGGGGGTTGTTTTTTCAGGGCGCCCCCTTTGGGGGGGCAGCCCACAAATTCTGCAAATCTTGTTGGGGGCCCCATGGTGGGGGGAAGCCCCCAAATTTGGTGGAAAATATTGGGAGGGGGCCCTTGGGGGCAGCCCTCTCCACGGGGAGCCATGGACAAAGGGTCCTCCTTGTGGAAAGCTCCCCCTTTTGCGGGGCAATGTTGGTGAGGGCTCCCCTTTTGATTAGCCATCTCCTTACCTTCTCTACCCATTCTTCCACTATAAATAGAAGGGAAGAGGTACTCTGCAAAGAAAACTCAACTTGAGCCTTTGAGCTCTCACTAATGGCATGCCATGATCTGCCGTTCTCTCTCGCCCTCCACAGACTAGTTTCGTTCTGCCGCAAGGCTACCTATTCTTTGGTAGCGATTAGGTCTAGAAGGCAAAGCGACATTGGATAGGTGATACACACTCTGCCGTATCTATAATTTTTATTGTTTCATGCCAACATTCTACAACTTTCATATACTTTTGGCAACATTTTATATTATTTTTGGGACTAACATATTGATCCAGTGCTTAGTGCCAGTTCATGTTTGTTGCATGTTTTTTGTTTTGCAAAATATCCATATCAAACGGAGTCCAAACCGATAAAACTTGACGAAGATTTTTTTGGAATATATGTGATTTTTGGGAAGAAGAATCAGCATGAGAGGTGGTCCACAAGCCCCACAAGCTCACAGGGCATGCCCTGGGGGGTTGGCACACCCCTAAGGCTTGTGGACACCTCGTAAGCTGGTTGGGCATATCTTTGGCCGCAAGAAAGAGAATATCTAGAAGAAATCCCCATCAAAATTTCAGCCCAATCGGAGTTATGGATCTCCGGGAATTTAAGAAGCGGTTTTCAGCCAGAAAACTGCGTCATGAAATTTATAGAGAGATCCAATCTCGGAGGGGCTCTCGCCCCTCCGCCAACATGGAGGCCATGGACCATAGGGGATACCCTCCTCCCATCTAGGGGGGAGGTCAAGGAAGAAGAAGGAGGGGGATCTCTCCCGATGGCGCTGAAATGCCACCGGGGCAAGGATCATGACGGCGATCTACACCAACAACTTCGGCGCCGTCATCATCAACTTTCTCCCCTCTATGTAGTGGTGTAACACCTCTTCTGCCTGCTGTAATCTCTAGTTAAACATGGTGCTCAATGTTATATATTATTATCCAATGATGTGTGGCTACCGTATGATGTTTGAGTAGATTCATTTTCTCCTATGGGTTGATTGATGATCACGATTGGTTTGAGTTGTATGTTTTATCTTGGTGTTGTCCTATGGTGCCCTCCATGTCGCACAAGCGTGAGGGATCCCTGCTGTAGGGTGTTGCAATACGTTCATAATTCGCTTATAGTGGCTGGTGAGAGTGATAGAAGCTTATACCCGAGTAAGGGGGTTGTTGCGTATGGGAGTAAAGAGGACTTGATACTTAATTCCATGGTTAGGTTTTACCTTAATGATCTTTAGCAGTTGCGGATGCTTTCTAGAGTTCCAATAATAAGTACATATGATCCAAGTAGAGATAGTATGTTAGCTCATGCCTCTCCCTCATATAAAATTGCGATAATGATTACAGGTCCAGTTATCGATTGCCTAGGGACAAATAACTTTCTTGTGTTACAAAACCTTTCTACTAAACAACTAACTTTTATTATCTTGTAAATTACTCATAGTTTTATTCTCGCTAAGTACCTATAGTTTTATCCTTGCAAACTTATTCCTATCACACCTACAAAATAGTTTCATACTTGTTCTAGGTAAAGCGAATGTTAAGTGCGCGTAGAGTTGTATCAATGGTCGATAGAACTTGAAGGGAATATAAATCTACCATTAGCTCCTCATTGGGTTCAACACTCTTACTTATCAAGAAAGGCTACAACTGATCCCCTATACTTGTGGGTTATCAATAGGTGACACCGTATGTGTGCAACCTAGTAGAGAGATCGTACATTCAAGCATTTGTTTAAGGGACTGTTCAAGGGAGAAAATTATCGTGGTTGGGAAGTTGTAAATCCTAACTGAGAATTTGCCCCAACGAGCTTCACCAATTCTCCTTCTACTGCACTACCAGTTGTTAATGATCAGATCAACCCTTGTATGCATCTTCATAGTAGTCCCGGGCTTGTGCGCAGGATGGAACATTTTTTTGGTTGTATTACCCTACAAAAGGCGTCACCGCTCGTGTGCTCGGATGATACGTCTCCAACATATGTATAATTTTTGATTGTTTCATGCTATTATATTATAAATCTTGGATATTTTTTATTAAATTTTATATAATTTTGGGGGACTAACCTATTAACCCAGTGCCCAATGCTAGTTGATGTTTTCTGATTGTTTTTAGTTTTCTAGGAAATCTGTACCAAATGGAGTCCAAACGCTATGAAAGTTTTAGACGATTTTTTTCTGGACAAAAGAGACCCTAGAAGCTTCGGGAGGAGACCAGACGAGAAGCAATGAGACGACAAGGCAACAGGCGCGCTTTAGGGGTAGGGTGCATCCTGATGCTTTGTGGGCCCCACATGGCTCCGCCTGACCTAATTCCACTTCTATAAATTCTCAAATATTTGGAACCCCACCTCAGAGAGCCACCTGAATGAATTTTTTCACCGCCGCAAGCTTCTGTTCTTCCGCGATCCCATCTGGAGGGCTTTTTCGGTACTCTGTCGGAGGGGGAATCGATCACGGAGGGCTTATACATCAACCTTGTTGCCCTTTCGGTGATGTGTGAGTAGTTCACCACAGACCTACGGGTCCATAGCTCATCGTGTCAGGGGTTGGGTGCGACATATGCTAATGGATGGCTTATCATGGTGGGGGCGAGTAGAACGTCACCGGTGCCTGGAAACGGGATGATGCATAGACACGAACGCCGGCGTACTTTACCCATGTTCGGGGCTCTCCTAGGAGATAACACCCCTAGTCCTGCTCTGCGGGGTTTCCGCATGATCACTAAGGCAAAGTGAATACAAGGGCGCTCCTCGAGTTGTATGCTGAAGGTAGGAGAAGGCAGGGTCAGCTCTTTCCCCCCTCTGTGATCTGGTCTAGTTCTAATGGATCGGAACCCTTTGCATGGGTGCCCTGGGGGGGTTTATATAGGCCTACCCCCTAGGGGTACAATAGTAAACTGTCTGGGCGCAGGGCCCAGTCATCGGTCTCTTCGCCTGCCGGCCCCTCTGCCGACTGCTTGGGCCCGCTGATTGGTGGGCCCCGCCGTCTGGTATGGTACGGAGCCGACAGGCCGTACCCGCCGCTTGCGGGTCTTGCCGGCTGCTGATTACTGTTGCCATGCCTCTAATGACACAGGCTTGGTCATGGGGTCATGGCTATAGCCCCAACGTTTGGCGGGTGATCACTGTAGCCACTCCATGTCTCGTCTGGTTAATGGCGTGGGGAACCCGTGGGAGGGGCAGGCCGACTCCCGGGGGACGGCTTCCTACGGGTCCGACTGGTGGCGCCCTTGCCGTCTTCCGGACTCTCGCTGACTGGTAGGGCCCATCATCCGTGGACCGTACCGTCAGGCCATCGTGGGCACAGGACTCCGCCCACTATTGCTGATGTCAAGGATGGCATGGCAACAGTGTCGCGCCAGACGGAGATCTCCGTTGGTACATCGCACTGTGGCCTAGCCATCTCCTGGAAAAGGGGAGGGAGTGGGCTTTACTGTTCCCACTCCCTGTCCCATCCCCCCTGATGAGGGCATGGGCTTTGTTGGTGCCGTGGGCCGACCTCCCGTAGCCGGCTTCTCCAAAAGCCGCCAAGCAGAGTCCGCCGGTCTTGACCTCGCCTCTAGGACTCGGATGCATGCGGGCAGCCGACTGTTCCTTCAGCCGTCCTCCAGACGGCGGCTCTTCATCTGTCGTCTTGAGGGGCGCAGTCAGCCCCGATGTCTTGAAAGGTTTTGGGCCTCGGGTTAGCCTACCTGTGGCCCATTACTCCGACAGTAGTCCCCAAAGCTAATGAGGCACCGCGGACAGCCAACCAAGGAGCCCCAGCAGTTTCTTTCTCCGAGTATTTGAGGTGGAAACCTCGTTCGATTTCTGCCGGGCCGACTGGTAGGAGTCGGATTCGCCCGGTTTGACTTGTCCAAAACTTTTGAATGCCCCGGCGGGATCTTTGTGGCGTACCAGCTAAGCTTCCGGGCCGCCACCCGTTTCGGGCCCGCCATGTGGCAACCAGCGGCCGGGCCAGCCTGCCCACCCATACACGGGACGGGACATGCCTACAGGCAGGGCCGGCCACTACCGTGCCTCGGCACGCGATCGGATCCGCTGCGGCCGGGGGGGACGGTTGAGGTTCCCACGGAGTTACCGCATGCAGTAACTTTGCGCGATAAACGTGGGGGCGTGGGGTAGTGGGCGCAGTAGATCCCACAACCACCCCCTCGGCTTCGCAGCCCATGAGGCTATAAGTAGGGGGAGGAGGGGGAGCGGCGTAGCACGCGCGTCCCTCCTCCTCATTGCTTCTTCTCCTTCTTCTCTCTAGCCGCTGCACCTCAAGCTACGTCGAGCACTGCGGTGGTCCGCTCACAATGAGCTCTTCCTCCGCCGTCACGGCCCCTACGGCGCACTCCGGCACCTGGGACAGTTCGTAGGTCCACGATGATAACGTCGATTTCCTCCACAAGACATGTCGGTTTCCCGGCGAGGACCTCGTGCGGGTCCGCCTCGCGCGGAGGGGGGAAATTTCGCCGGCACTGCAGGAGGGCGAGCGGGTCATCTTCCGCTCGCACTGCCTACGCGGCATGGGCTTACCGGCAAGCAGCTTCTTCCGCTCTTTTCTTGAGTTCTACGGACTCTAGTCGCACCACCTTACCCCCAACACGGTGGTGCTACTGTCTGCCTTCATCACCTTGTGCGAAGGCTTCCTCGGCGTTCTCCCCACTATCGAGCTCTGGGGGAGTTCTTCTACTCCAAGCTCGGCACCCAAGCCGCGGGCGTGCCGGCTCAGTGCGGCGCGTTCATCGCCGTGCGGAGGTCGGGGGCCGACAACCCGTTTCCCTCCATCCAGCTGATAAAGTCGGTGAAGATGTGGAAGCGGTCGTACTTCTATGTGAAGAACATCTCCGCGGAGGGTGATTGGGTCAATCTGCCGGCCTACGTAGCCGGCCCGCCGGCGGGGAGGCAGCCCAACTGGTCGCATCAGGCCAAGACGTTGACGCCCACAGGAGCCGGCGCCATTGAGTGACTCCGAGTGCTGACGCAGTCGGAGGGCCTGACCGGGCCGGATTTGCAGGCCGCCTTCGTGGCGCGCCAAGTGCTCCCACTCCAAAGTCGCCCCCACATGATCTGCCAGATGAGCGGGCACCGGGACCCGAGTCGGATGTGCACCAAGGAAATGCCTCACGAGGAGGTAGCCTATATGGTGAATTATCTTGCGAGCTGCGACCTCAAAGAAGAGTGGCAGTTTGGCAAGGAGCCGTATTCACGTGCGGCCCCTCTGCCTCTGGTGAGTCATTTTCCTTTTCTCTTTTTCTTCGACTCTCCTGACTTCTTTGCTGCCGAGTCCGTCTTGTCCGATCTGACCAGTCGGCTTTGGTCAGAACCCCCTCCTCCAGCCAGCAGCCGGCACCGTGGGGCCGGACCGCGAATTCCTCCCCGACCGAGCAGAGAGCGACGTTGACGACCCCGACTTGGGGGTGGCAGCCCTGGAGGATGACGCCGAGGAAGGATGCGGCGCAGCGGGTGGCCCGAAACTTGGGGCCAGTCTCGAGGATTGGCCCGACGATGATGAGGAGGTCGCCCCGCGCCACCAGCCAGGAGCCGGCCAGCCGGGCGCGAGCTCATCCGCCGCGCCGGACGCTCAAGGCGGTGCCAAGAAGCGTAGGGCCGGGACGAGCCTGTTCGGCAGCCGGCCGAAGAAGCCCAAGGGCTCAGTTGCTGCGACCAAGCGCGACGAAGCGGCCGCAAAGGCCAACTGCTTCCGCAAGGTGGTGAAGATGCCGCAGCTGATTTCGGCGAAAGTGCTACCTCCCTTTGCACCTTCACATTTCTTCATTGACTATGTCTGAAATTCCTTTGCTTTATTTTCTCGACTTTAGGGCCCCGCTCTCTTTTGAAAAGTTGGCCGCTGGCTCCGTCGTAAAGTCGGCGGAGACCTCCTCCACCACCCGGCGGATTGATCCGGCCGCCGACCTTCGGGAGGTGACGGAGCGGAACGTGCGGGAGGCGCGCGAGGAGCGGGAAGCCGCCCGCTTGAAGAAGGCGGAAGCCGATAAGGCGGAGGCCGCCGCCCTGAAGAAGCTGGCGGAAGCCGAGGCTGCCGACGCAGAGAAGAAACGCGCTGAAGAAGCCGCACACCGCCAGTCGACGGTGTTCGTCGTCCCCCTGAACTCTGCGCTGCCACCACCGGAGTTCACGGCGCAGACTGGGGAAGTCGGCGACGAGAACCCGGTCATGGAGAGGGACGCCAATGACACCGCCACGCCAGTTGTAATTGTGCCGCCACCGCCGCCCTCTGGAAGCGCGCCAGGCGGGCAGCCAGCGGACCCGCCGGTGCCGCCAACTGAAGGCGTGGTGGCGACGGTCCTGGCTCTCTAGGTCGGCACGCCGACGCGCCGCCGTCTTGCGAAGGCGGCCTCGGCGCCGCGCCCTCTGGAGACCGGTGCCACGAGCTCCATGATCCCGGACACCGAGGTGATGAGCTCCGCGCTCACTGGGTGGGTGCGGGGAGGCGGGACGGGCCCGTTGAATCGGGCGCTTTTGGATGTCCAAGCCAAGCTCCAAGCCGAGGGCGACGCCATCAAGGAATGCACCAAGGCGTATCTGGTGTCGCGAATAGCCATCCGGGTATGCGACCTTCCTTTTTTGTTTTTGTTTCTTGTTTTTCTTTGTGGGGGCGCGCCAGCGCACCCACTGGGTGTAGTCCCCGAGTTTCGAGTCGGCTGCTGAGCAGGCGGCTCGGAACTCTAATCAGTAAGTTCCGAGTACCAACACTTTGTCTGGCATTTTGATGCAGGATTACCACAATCTTCGCGTGACCGCCTTCAACGCCAATGTTGAGGAGCTGGCCAAGCGGACCGCCGACTTGTCGGACAGCCGAGGTGAGTCCTCTTCCTTCTCTGCGGGGGCGCGCTGGCGCACCCGTGGGCTGTAGTCCCGAGATTCGGGCCGACTGCTCAGCAGTCGGGCCGGATCTCCCCGGCGACCTTTCTTCCTTGTTGACGACTGACACCCCTCCTTCTTATTCTTCAGAGGCCAACGCCGCCCTGCAGCAGCAGCTGGGCGACGCCAACGCCGTGCTGCGTGTCAAGGAGGAGGAGTGCGGTCGACTGACGAAGGAGCGCGACCGGCTGGTTACGCAGCTGGCGGAGCAGAAGGAGCTGCTCCAGAAGGCCCAGAAGGAGGCGGAGGACAAGGAGACCGCCCTCCTTGCCGAATTCGCGTCCGAGCGCTCCTCCTGGACCGACACGAAGACGACGCTGGTCTCCGGTTTCCACGCGATCGAAGATCTCGTCGAGGGTGAGCTTCCCCTCATTTTCCTTTTCTAAGCTGCTAACTGCTAGTTGAGTCGGCCTCTAATCTTTAACCTTGTTCTTCGTTCTTCTTCCTTGGCAGACTTCTTCCCCGGCCATTCAGATGCTGCCAATCAAGCCATCGAGGCTGATCATGAAGGGCGGAGGGCGGACGGCGCACAGATCGCCGCCAACGCCCCCCGAATTCTTGGCGAGCAGATCCTGAGCATCGAGGCCCGCCTTCGGCGCATTGGATGCTGCGCCGGCTTCAACGTGTCGGCACCCAGGCGATTGCCGCCCTGTGGCCGGATATACAGGCACCACGCACCCCCAGTCAGACTGCCGACTGGCTGGAGGTAGCAGCCGGCCGCCTTGAGGCATGGAAGGGTTCTTCGGCCCGGGCTGGGGCACGCCGGGCCTTAGAGTTCGCCAAGGCATGGTATCCTGGGCTGAGTCTAGCCCAGCTAGCCACGTTCCGGCTGGAAGCTCAGGCAGAGCTGGCGGTCGTGGAAGACAATCTCATCAAGCGCACTGCGTTGATCGCCGAGTACACCGACACCAACGTCTTCGTCCTAGAGCGGGCTGAGAGTGGCGAGGAGGCGCCACCGGAGTGGTTCAGGCTGAACCCGGATGACGGCGAGGACTCGGCGGAGGTGATTGACTCCAGTGGCGAAGAAGAAGGCGAGGAGGAGGAAGGAGACAAGGAGGAGGCGCTAGAGGCCAGGGCAGATAGCCAGCCCTAGCTCGACCATGCCTCTAGCAACGAGTCGCGCCCAACCGAGCCAGCTGCTGCCAGAGGTGACCAAGCGGAGACCAACCAGCCGGCCGCCCCGGTAACTGGCACCGCCGACCCCTCCGGTCCTCCGAGTCCGTCCGCGGTTTCCTAGGCTGCCACTTTATCTTTGTTTTTACCTGCTTAATAGTCTCAATGAACTTGTTATTTTGCACAATTCCACCCACGGGGTGTATCTTGAACTTCTGTTTGAGGATTCGGCCAAGGGCCTTTTCTATGTAAATATTTATCCGCGTTCTATCTCTTCTTGCTTATTGCTCTTTGGCCTTTTCCTTTGCCGCCTTCCCTTGGTTGCCGTCTTGCCAGTCGGACAGCCGCTCTGCAGACTGCTGCTGGATCAAGTACTTGGCTTCTTTGGGAAGGCAAGTACTTAGCCGTTTCGAGTTTTTAGCAAGTTAATTTAGAAAACGGCGAGCCGGCTCCTCGAGAGTCGGTTGTAAAAGGCTGGAAGCCGGCTTAAACTATGTGCACGCTTTGAGTCCTTAGCCATTTTTCATATGGACACCCATTCTACCTTACTCCTACTCACCAGATAGTCGCTCTGCGATCTGCGGCTTCTAACAGGAGACGGCTTAAGTGCCACACACTACTTGTCCGGCTGCAGGAAGTCATTTCATAGTTCAAGACGGCAAGTCCCCGGGCCAACTAGTCGAACCCGATGCCAAGCGGTATAACAAAGAATAACATACTCATAGGCATAACTCTTATCATATTGATAAAAGAGGGCAGTCCCCGAGCTCTTCTCGAGGGGCCCGAGGTCTTCGTACTTTAATACAAAAGGTAGCATGGTACATACTGCATTAACTGTAAAATCTTCGGAGGAGGTTTGCATTCCACGGCCGCTCCGTCTCTTTGCCAGAGTCGTCCCTCTTGCATTCTCGGGGCTTCTGAGCATCGATCAGGTAGTAGGAGTCGTTGCCCAACACTTTGCTGATGATGAAAGGGCCTTCCCAAGGTGCTGAGAGCTTGTGCTGGCCGGCTGTTCGCTAAATCAGACGGAGCACAAGGTCTCCTTCTTGGAAAGATCGCGGCTTGACCTTCTGGTTGTAGTATCGGCGTAGGCTCTGCTGGTAGATGCTGGATCGGCTGAGTGCCAACAGCCGGCCCTCTTCCAGCAGATCGACACCGTCTTGACGTGCTTCTTCTGCTTCCTCTTTGGTGTACATGGTGATTCGAGGGGAGCCAAACTCTATGTCCGTTGGGATGACGGCTTCGGCACCGTAGACGAGGAAGAAGGGCGTGAAGCCGGTTGACTTGTTTGGAGTTATGCGCAGGCTCCAGAGGACGGCTGGCAACTTGTCAAGCCAGCAGCCTGCCGAGCACTCCAGAGGCTTGACCAGCCGAGGCTTGATGCCGGACAGGATTAGGCTGTTTGCTCGCTCTACCTGGCCATTGGACTGCGGATGGGCAATGGACGCTAAGTCCAATCGGATGCCCTGCGTCGCGCAGAAATGGGCCAAGGCACGTTTGGCAAAGTTTGTGCCGTTGTCGGTGATGATGTTGTGCGGTATGTCGTACCGAGTTATGATGTCGGAGATGAAGGTCACAGCAGTCGGGCCATTCAACTTCTTGATTGGTTTTGCTTCTATCCACTTGGTGAACTTGTCCACTGCGACAAGTAAGTGAGTCAAACCACCTCGTGCCGTCTTGAATGGTCCTACCATGTCCAGGCCCCAAACAGCAAAGGGCCAGGCAATGGGAATAGTCTTGAGTGCAGAAGCCGGCTGATGAGGCTTGGAGCGGAACTTCTGGCACTCCTTGAATTTTTGGACCAAGGCCTTAGTGTCTTCAAGAGCAGTCGGCCAGAAGAAACCATGGCGGAAGGCTTTGGCGACGAGTTCTCTTGAAGCCGCGTGGTGGCCACACTCGCCTTGATGGATGTCCTTGAGAATTGCTTGGCCTTGCTCCGGCTCCATGCAGCGCTGGTAGACACCAGTGACACTACGCCTTACGAGCTCTCTGTTGACTATGGTGTATGCTGCCGCCCGGCGTTGTGAAGGAAATATGCCCTAGAGGCAATAATAAAGTTATTATTTATTTCCTTATATCATGATAAATGTTTATTATTCATGCTAGAATTGTATTAACCGGAAACATAATACGTGTGTGAATACATAGACAAACAGAGTGTCACTAGTATGCCTCTACTTGACTAGCTCGTTAATCAAAGATGGTTATGTTTCCTAACCATGGACAAAGAGTTGTTATTTGATTAACGGGATCACATCATTAGTTGAATGATCTGATTGACATGACCCATTCCATTAGCTTAGCACCCGATCGTTTAGTATGTTGCTATTGCTTTCTTCATGACTTATACATGTTCCTATGACTATGAGATTATGCAACTCCCGTTTGCCGGAGGAACACTTTGTGTGCTACCAAACGTCACAACGTAAATGGGTGATTATAAAGGTGCTCTACAGGTGTCTCCGAAGGTACATGTTGGGTTGGCGTATTTCGAGATTAGGATTTGTCACTCCGATTGTCGGAGAGGTATCTCTGGGCCCTCTCGGTAATACACATCACATAAGCCTTGCAAGCATTGCAACTAATGAGTTAGTTGTGAGATGATGTAGTACGGAACGAGTAAAGAGACTTGCCGGTAATGAGATTGAACTAGGTATTGAGATACCGACGATCGAATCTCGGGCAAGTAACATACCGATGACAAAGGGAACAACGTATGTTGTTATGCGGTCTGACCGATAAAGATCTTCGTAGAATATGTAGGAGCCAATATGAGCATCCAGGTTCCGCTATTGGTTATTGACCGGAGACGTGTCTCGGTCATGTCTACATTGTTCTCGAACCGTAGGGTCCGCACGCTTAAGGTTTCGATGACAGTTATATTATGAGTTTATGAGTTTTGATGTACCGAAGGAGTTCGGAGTCCCGAATGAGATCGGGGACATGACGAGGAGTCTCGAAATGGTCGAGACATAAAGATCGATATATTGGACGACTATATTCGGACATCGGAAAGGTTTCGAGTGATTCGGGTATTTTTCGGAGTACCGGGTAGTCACGGGAGAAGCAATGGGCCTTGATGGGCTTTAGTGGGAAGAGGAGAAAGGGCCAAGGGGCTGCTGCGCCCCCTCCCCTCTAGTCCGAATTGGACTAGGGAAAAGGGGGCCGGCCACCTTTCCTTCTCCTCCACTTCCTTCTCCCTTCCTCCCCTCTTGATGGACTCCTACTAGGACTTGGAGTCCTAGTAGGACTCCACATCCTGGCCGCACCAAGTGCCTTGGCCGGCCTCCTCCTCCTCCATCCTTTATATACTGAGGCAAGGGGCACCCCATGAACACAAGTTGATCTTCGTGATCATTCCTTAGCCGTGTGCGGTGCCCCCCCTCCACCATATTCCACCTCGGTCATATTGTAGCGGTGCTTAGGCGAAGCCCTACGATGGTAGAACATCAAGATCGTCACCACGCCGTCGTGCTGACGGAACTCCTCCCCGACGCTTTGCTGGATCGGAGCCCGGGGATCATCATCGAGCTGAACGTGTGCCAAGAACTTGGAGGTGCCGGAGTAACGGTGCTTGGATCGGTCGGATCGTGAAGACGTACGACTAGATCAACCGCGTTGTCACAACGCTTCCGTTGTCGATCTACAAGGGTACATAGATCACACTCTCCCATCTTGTTGCTATACATCACCATGATCTTGCGTGTGCGTAGGAATTTTTTTGAAATTACTACGTTCCCCAACAGTGGCATCTGAGCCTAGGTTTTTATGGTTTGATGTTATATGCACGAGTAGAACACAAGTGAGTTGTGGGCGATATAAGTCATACTGCTTACCAGCATGTCATACTTTGGTTCGGCGGTTTTGTTGGATGAAGCGGCCCAGACTGACATTACGCGTACGCTTACGCGAGACCGGTTCTCCCGACGTGCTTTGCACAAAGGTGGTGGCTAGCGGGTGACAGTTTCTCCAACTTTAGTTGAACCGAGTGTGGCTACGCCCGGTCCTTGTGAAGGTTAAAACAACACCAACTTGACAAACTATCGTTGTGGTTTTGATGCGTAGGTAAGATTGGTTCTTGCTTAAGCCCGTAGCAGCCACGTAAAACTTGCAACAACAAAGTAGAGGATGTCTAACTTGTTTTTGCAGGGCATGTTGTGATGTGATATGGTCAAAACATGATGAGATATAAGTTGTTGTATGAGATGATCATGTTTTGTTAAAGTTCTCGGCAACTGGCAAAAGCCTTATGGTTGTCTCTATATTGCATAAGATGCAAGCGCCAAATAATTGCTTTAGTTTATCGCTATGCGATAGCAATAGTTGCAAGAGCAATAGTTGGCGAGACGACCGTGTGACGACACATTGATATAGATCAAGATGATGGAGATCATGGTGTCATGCCGGTGACGATAGAGATCATGAAAGTACTTTGGAGATGGAGATCAAAGGCGCAAGATGATGATGGCCATATCATGTCACATATTTTGATTGCATGTGATGTTTATCTTTTATACATCTTATTTTGCTTAGTTTGACGGTAGCATTTTAAGATGATCTCACTAATTATCAAGAAGTGTTCTCCCTGAGTATGCACCATTGCGAAAGTTCTTCGTGCTGAGACACCACGTGATGATCGGGTGTGATAGGCTCTACGTTCAAATACAACGGGTGCAAAATAGTTGCACACACGGAATACTCAGGTTATACTTGACGAGCCAAGCATATACAGATATGGCCTCGGAACATAGAGACCGAAAGGTCGAGCGTGAATCATATAGTAGATATGATCAACATAGTGATGTTCACCATTGAAAACTACTCCATCTCACGTGATGATCGGTTATGGTTTAGTTGATATGGATCACGTAATCACTTAGAAGATTAGAGGGATGTCTATCTAAGTGGGAGTTCTTAAGTAATATGATTAATTGAACTTAAATTTATCATGAACTTAGTCCTGGTAGTATTTTGCAAATTATGTTGTAGATCAATAGCTTGCGTTGTTGCTTTCATATGTTTATTTTGATATGTTCCTAGAGAAAAATTGTGTTGAAAGATGTTAGTAGCAATGATGCGGATTGGATCCGTGACCTGAGGTTTATCCTCATTGCTGCATAGAAGAATTATGTCCTTGATGCACCGCTAGGTGACAGACCTATTGCAGGAGCAGATGCAGACATTATGAATGTTTGGCTAGCTCAATATGATGACTACTTGATAGTTTAGTGCACCATGCTTAATGGCTTAGAATCGGGACTTCAAAGACATTTTGAGCGTCATGGACCATATGAGATGTTCCAGGAGTTGAAGTTAATATTTCAAGCAAATACCCGAGTTGAGAAATATGAAGTCTCCAACAAGTTCTATAGCTAAAAGATGGAGGAGAATCGCTCAACTAGTGAGCATGTGCCCAGATTGTCTGAGTACTACAATCGCTTAAATCAAGTGGGAGTTAATCTTCTAGATAAGATAGTGATTGACAGAATTCTCTAGTCACCATCACCAAGTTAGTAGAACTTCATGATGAACTATGATATGCAAGGGATAACGGAAACGATTCCCAAGCTCTTCGTAATGCGGAAATTGATGAAGGTAGAAATCGAGAAAACATCAAGTGTTGATGGTAGACAAGACCACTAGTTTCAAGAAAAGGGCAGAGGGAAGAAGGGGAACTTCAAAAAGAACAGCAAGCAAGTTTCTTCTCAAGTGAAGAAGCCCAAGTCTAATCCTAAGCCTGAGACTAAGTGCTTCTACTGCAAAAGGGACTGGTCACTAGAAGCGGAACTACCCCAAGTGATTGGCAGATAAGAAGGATGGCAAAGTGAACATAAGTATATTTGATATACATGTTATTGATGTGTACTTTACTAGTGTTTATAGCAACCCCTCGGTATTTGATACTAGTTCAGTTGCTAAGATTAGTAACTCGAAACGGGAGTTGCAGAATAAACAGAGACTAGTTAAGGGTGAAGTGACGATGTGTGTTGGAAGTGGTTCCAAGATTGATATGATCATCATCGCACACTCCCTATAAATTCGAGATTAGTGTTGAACCTAAATAAGTGTTATTTGGTGTTTACGTTGAGCATGAATATGATTTGATCATGTTTATTGTAATACGGTTATTCATTTAAGTAAGAGAATAAATTGTTGTTCTGTTTACATGAATAAAACCTTATATGGTTACACACCCAATGAAAATAGTTCGTTGGATCTCGATCGTTGTGATACACATAATCATAATATTGAAACCAAAAGATGCAAAGTTAATAATGATAGTGCAACTTATTTGTAGCACTGCCGTTTAGGTCATATTGGTGTAAAGCGCATGAAGAAACTCCATGCTGATGGGATTTTGGAATCACTTGATTATGAATCACTTGATGCTTGCGAACCATGCCTCAAGGGAAAGATGACTAAGACTCCGTTCTCCGAAGTGAGCAACTGACTTATTGGAAATAATACATACTGATGTATGCGGTCCGATGAGTGTTAAGGCTCACGGCAAGTGTCGTTATTTTCTGATCTTCACAGATGATTTGAGCAGATATGAGTATATCTACTTGATGAAACAAAGGTCTGAAACATTTGAAAAGTTCAAAGAATTTCAGAGTGAAGTGGAGAATCATCGTAACAAAAATGAAAGTTTCTACGATATGATCGCAGAAGTAAAATATTTGAGTTACGAGTTTGGTCTTCAATTAAAACAATGTGGAATAGTTTCACAAACTCATGCCACCTGGAACACCACAGCATAATGGTGTGTCCGAATGTCATAACCGTACTTTATTGGATATAGTGCAATCTATGATGTCTCTTACCGATCTACCACTATCGTTTTGGGGTTATGCATTAGAGACAGCTGCATTCACGTTAAATAGGGCACCATCTAAGTCCGTTGAGACGACACAATCTGAACTGTGGTTTGGCAAGAAACCAAAGTTGTTGTTTCTTAAAGTTTGGGGTTGTGATGCTTATATGAAAAATTTTCATCCTAATAAGCTCAAACCCAACTCGGAGAAATATGTCTTCATAGGATACCCAAAGGAGACCGTTGGGTACACCTTCTATCACAAATCCGAAGGCAAGACTTTTGTTGCTAAATTCGGAGTTTTTCTAGAGAAGGAGTTTCTCTCGAAAGAAGTGAGTGGGAGGAAAGTAGAACTTGATGAGGTAACTGTACCTGCACCCTTATTGGAAAGTAGTTCATCATAGAAATCTATTCCTGTGACTACTACACCAATTAGTGAGGAAGCTAATGATGATGATCATGTAACTTCAGATCAAGTTACTACCAAATCTCGTAGGTAAACCAGAGTGAGATCCGCACCAGAGTGGTACGGTAATCCTGTTCTGGAAGTCATGTTACTAGACCATGACGAACTTGCGAACTATGAGGAAGCGATGATGAGCCCAGATTCCGTGAAATGGTTTGAGGCCATGAAATTTGAGATATGATCCATGTATGAGAACAAAGTATGGACTTTGATGGATTTGCCCGATGATCGGCAAGCCATAGAAAATAAATGGATCTTCAAGAGGAAGACGGACGCTGATAGTAGTGTTACTATCTACAAAGCTAGAATTGTCGCAAAAGGTTTTCGACAAGTTCAAGGTGTTGACTACGATGAGATTTTCTCACTCGTATCTATGCTTAAGTCTGTCCGAATCATGTTAGCAATTGCCGCATTTTATGAAATCTTGTAAATGGATAAACAAAACTGCATTCCTTAATGGATTTACTAAAGAAGAGTTGTATACGATGCAACTAGAAGGTTTTGTCGATCCTAAAGGTGTTAACTAAATATGCAAGCTCCAGCGATCCATCTATGGACTGGTGCAAGAATCTCGGAGTTGGAATATATGCTTTGATAAGTTGATCAAAGCATATAGTTTTATACAGACTTGCGGTGAAGCCTGTATTTACAAGAAAGTGAGTGGGAGCACTACATCATTTCTGATAAGTATATGTGTATGACATATTGTTGATCGGAAATAACGTAGAATTATTCTGGAAAGCATAAAGGAGTGTTTGAAAGGAGTTTTTCAAAGAAAGACCTCGGTGAAGCTGCTTACATATTGAGCATCAAGATCTATAGAGATAGATCAAGACGCTTGATAAGTTTTTTCAATGAGTACATACCTTGACAAGATTTTGAAGTAGTTCAAAATGGAACAGTCAAAGAAAGAGTTCTTGCCTGTGTTGCAAGGTGTGAAATTGAGTAAGACTCAGAGCCTGACCACAACAGAAGATAGAAATAGAATGAAAGTCATTCCCTATGCCTCAGCCATAGGTTCTATAAAGTATGCCATGCTGTGTACCAGATCTATTGTATACCCTACACTGTATTACGCAAGGGAGTACAATAGTGATCTAAGAGTAGATCACTGGACAGCGGTCAAAATTATCCTTAGTGGAATAAGGAAATATTTCTCAATTATGGAGGTGACAAAAAGGTTCGTCGTAAAAAGTTACGTCGATGCAAGCTTTGACACTGATCCAGATGACTCTAAGTCCCAATCTAGATACATATTGAAAGTGGGAGCAATTAGCTAGAAGTAGCTCCACGCAGAGCATTGTTGACATAGAAATTTACAAAATACATGCGGATCTGAATGTGGCAGACCCGTTGACTAATCTTCTCTCACAAGCAAAACATGATCACTTTTTGGGTCTTAATCACATAGCGATGTGAACTATATTATTGAATCTAGTAAACCCTTTGGGTGTTAATCACATGGAGATGTAAACCAATCACATAAAGATGTGAACTATTGATGTTAAATCACATGGCGATGTGATCTAGATTATTGACTCTAGTGCAAGTGGGAGACTGAAGGAAATATGCCCTAGAGGCAATAATAAAGTTATTATTTATTTCCTTATATCATGATAAATGTTTATTATTCATGCTAGAATTGTATTAACCGGAAACATAATACATGTGTGAATACATAGACAAACAGAGTGTCACTAGTATGCCTCTACTTGACTAGCTCGTTAATCAAAGATGGTTATGTTTCCTAACCATGGACAAAAATTTGTTATTTGATTAACGGGATCACATCATTAGTTGAATGATTTGATTGACATGACCCATTCCATTAGCTTAGCACCCGATCGTTTAGTATGTTGCTATTGCTTTCTTCATGACTTATACATGTTCCTATGACTATGAGATTATGCAACTCCCGTTTGCCGGAGGAACACTTTGTGTGCTACCAAACGTCACAACGTAAATGGGTGATTATAAAGGTGATCTACAGGTGTCTCCAAAGGTACATGTTGGGTTGGCGTATTTTGAGATTAGGATTTGTCACTCCGATTGTCGGAGAGGTATCTCTGGGCCCTCTCGGTAATACACATCACATAAGCCCTGCAAGCATTGCAACTAATGAGTTAGTTGTGAGATGATGTATTACGGAACGAGTAAAGAGACTTGCCGGTAACGAGATTGAACTAGGTATTGAGATACCGACAATCGAATCTCGGGCAAGTAACATACCGATGACAAAGGGAACAATGTATGTTGTTATGCGGTCTGACTAATAAAGATCTTCGTAGAATATGTAGGAGCCAATATGAGCATCCAGGTTCCGCTATTGGTTATTGACCGGAGACGTGTCTCGGTCATGTCTACATTGTTCTCGAACCGTAGGGTCCGCACGCTTAAGGTTTCGATGACAGTTATATTATGAGTTTATGAGTTTTGATGTACCGAAGGAGTTTGGAGTCCCGGATGAGATCGGGGACATGACAAGGAGTCTCGAAATGGTCGAGACGAAAAGATCGATATATTGGACGACTATATTCGGACATCGGAAAGGTTCCGAGTGATTCGGGTATTTTTCGGAGTACCGGGTAGTTACGGGAGAAGCAATGGGCCTTGATGGGCTTTAGTGGGAAGAGGAGAAAGGGCCAAGGGGCTGCTGCGCCCCCCCTCCCCTCTAGTCCGAATTGGACTAGGGAAAAGGGGGCCGGCCACCTTTCCTTCTCCTCCACTTCCTTCTCCCTTCCTCCCCTCTTGATGGACTCCTACTAGGACTTGGAGTCCTAGTAGGACTCCACATCCTGGCCGCACCAAGTGCCTTGGCCGGCCTCCTCCTCCTCCATCCTTTATATACTGAGGCAAGGGGCACCCCATGAACACAAGTTGATCTTCGTGATCGTTCCTTAGCCATGTGCGGTGCCCCCCTCCACCATATTCCACCTCGGTCATGTTGTAGCGGTGCTTAGGCGAAGCCCTGCGACGGTAGAACATCAAGATCGTCACCACGCCGTCGTGCTGACGGAACTCCTCCCCGATGCTTTGCTGGATCGGAGCCCGGGGATCATCATCGAGCTGAACGTGTGCCAACAACTCGGAGGTGCCAAAGTAACGGTGCTTGGATCGGTCGGATCGTGAAGACGTACGACTACATCAACCGCGTTGTCACAATGCTTCCGTTGTCGATCTACAAGGGTACGTAGATCACACTCTCCCATCTTGTTGCTATACATCACCATGATCTTGCGTGTGCGTAGGAATTTTTTTGAAATTACTACGTTCCCCAACACGTTGCACTTGCCGAGCTAAGATCTCATCAGTTGGCAACTCTTTGTTCACCAGGAATTTGAGGATGGGCTGGGCCCATGAAGGTGCTGCAATTTCTACAACTGTCAAGACCGCGACTTGGACGAGGGCGGCTGGGCTGGTAGGTGGCGGGTTGGAGTCGGCAGCCGCTTGTTGTGTCGATGAAGTCCCGGGGCGGATTGGCGCGGTCCCCGGGCCGGGTTCTGAAGTCTCTAGGCCGACCGCCGCAGTCCCCGGGCCGGGTGCGACTGCCACGATCCCCGCGCCGTCTGCCGGAATTCTCGCACCGTCTGCGGGGGCTCTTGAGTCAGATCCGACTACTTCAGGAGGAGCCAGTACGAAGATAGAGTCTGACTCCAGTGATGGCTTGAAAGACGGCTTGAGGAGGCGCTGGAGGGCAACGCCGGACGGTATCTCTTGACGGGGGGAGCCAATTCGCGCCAGGGCGTCTGCTTGGTCGTTGTCGTTTCTTGGTACATGGAGAAACTCGCATCCCTCAAAATATCCACTGAGTTGCTGCACGAGGAAGCGGTAGCTCGCCATGTTTGCGTCTTTGGCGTCCCAATCGCCTGACGACTGCTGGACCACCAAGTCGGAGTCACCATAGCACAGGATCCGGCGAATGCCGACCTCTTTGGCTAGCCGGAGCCCGTGAACGAGTGCCTCGTATTCAGCGACGTAGTTGGAGGCGGCAAAATGGATTTGCAGCACATATTTGAGCTTGTCACCTTTCGGAGAGGTGAGGACGATACCGGCTCCCAAGCCGGTGCGCATCTTGGAGCCATCGAAATGCATTCGCCAATGGGTGGAGTCGGGCACTGGCGGTAGATACTGGGTTTCGGCCCAGTCGACGAGGAAGTCGGCCAGCACTTGTGATTTATTTGGCGGTACGAGGCTGGTAGTAGATGGTGTAGGGGGCCAAATCTATGGCCCATTTGGCCACTTGACCCGAAGCATCCCGGCTGCCGATGATCTCGGCTAGTGGAGCTGTGCAGACCACAGTGATTGGATGTTCTTGGAAGTAAGGCTTTAATTTCTTGGCGGCAAAGTGCACGCAGTAGCACATCTTCTGGTAGTGGGGGTAGTTTTTCTTGGAGGTCGACAGTACTTCACGTAAATAATATACCAGTCTCTGGACTTGTAGCGCCTTGCCTTCCTCCTTGCGCTCTACCACGATGACTGTGCTGACTACTCGGCTGGTGGCAGCGATGTAGAGGAGCATGGGTTCCTTAGGAGTCGGAGCCGCTAGGACAGGTGGAGTAGTTAACATCTTCTTTAGTTGGAGAAAAGCTTCGTCCGCCTTGTGGTTCCACTCGAAAAAAGTGGTCTTCTTCATGAGTTGGTACAGGGGGAGAGCCTTCTCGCCCAGCCGACTGATGAATCGGCTGATGGATGCCAAACAGCCGGTGAACTTTGTACGTCCAGCAGTCGGCTGGGTACCTCCATCCTCTCAATAGCCTTGATCGTCACAGGGTTGCACTCTATGCCGTGTTCGGAGACCAGGAAGCCAAGGAGCTGGCCGGCTGGTACTTCGAAGATGCATTCCTCCGGATTGAGCTTGATCTGAAATCGGCACAAGTTCTCAAAGGTCTCCTTGAGGTCTTCCAGCAGTGTTCCACGCTTCTCCGTCTTCACTACCACATCGTCCACGTAAACATGAGCATTTCTGCCGAGTTGCTTGAGGAGGCACTTCTGCATGCAAAGTTGGAAGGTGGCACCAGCATTCCTCAAGCCGAACGTCATGGTCAGGTAGCAGAAGGCTCCAAATGGTGTGATGAAGGCGGTCTTCAGCCTATCGGCCGGGTTCAACTTGATCTGGGGATACCCCGAATATGCATCCAAGAAACTCAACAGCTCGCATCCCGCTGTGGAGTCTATCACTTGGTCGATTCTTGGCAAAGCGAACGGGTCCTTGGGGCATGCTTTGTTGAGGCTAGTGTAGTCAATACACATTCGCCATTGCTTGTTCTTCTTCAGTACCAGGACCGGGTTGGCTAGCCATTCTGGAAAGAACACTTCCATGATGAAGCCGGCCGCTAGCAGTTGGGCTATCTCTTCTCCAACAACTCTTCTCTTCTGTTCTGACAGGCGGCGCAAAGGCTACCTGACTGGCTTGGCATCAGATCGGACGTGCAATTTGTGCTCGGCGAAATCCGTCGGGACACCTGGCATGCCTTTGGGGGACCATGCGAAGATGTCCCGATTCTCATGGAGGAAATCGACAAGATCGCCTTCCTATTTGCTGTCGAGGTTGGCGCCTACAACAGCATACCTCTCTGGGTGCTCCGAGTCCAAAGGTATCTTCTTTGTTTGTTTTGCCGGCTTGAGCGAGACCTCAGCTTCCGACTCCCTGGGATCGGGCGACATCTCTGGCTGTTTGCTTGCCATCGCCACAACCCGGTCAAGTAGCCGCTTCGCAGCTGCGATCATAAGGGACTCGGCCAGCCGACTGCTCTCTGCTGCGCAGGCGGACGACTTCTTGTAGTCACCTGTTATGGTCAGAATCCCTTTGGAACTCGGCATCTTCATCTTGAGGTAGGCATAGTGGGGGACAACCATGAACCTAGCCAGGGCAGGCTGTCCAAGTAGCGTGTGGTACGGGCTCTCCAGGTCCACCACTTCGAACCCAATTGACTCTCGGCGGAAATGATCTTTGTCTCTGAAGAGGACGTCAATCAAGATCTTGCCGATTGGTGAGCAGGAAAGGCCAGGAACTATGCCATGGAATAATGTCCGGCTGGACTGAAGCTGCCTCTGTCTGATTCCTAATTTCTCCATGGTATCCTTGTACAGGATGTTGATGCTGTTGCCGCCGTCTATCATGACTCTGGAGAAGCGAGCAGCTCATTTGTCCGTGGCAAAGGTGGCGTCCAAAACCAAGGCGTAGGATCCGGGTTTGGGCATTACTTCTGAGTGGTCAGCTCTGCTCCAGCTGATGGGCTTCTCAGACCAATGCATGAACTCCGGTGTGTCAGATGCTACTGCATTCACCTCCTACTGCTGCAGCCGCCTGCTGCGTCGATCATTGGCCACGCTGGTGAACACGACATAGGCTCCATGCTCTTCTTGGTACTCGTCTTGTATCGCGCCGACTGGTCTGACCGCCGGCTGCTGGGGTAGAGGAGGAGGCGGCTGCCCAGCAGGTGGGGGAGGCAAAAGGCCGTCTCCCTTGGCGATCCTGTTGAGCTAGTGGCACTTCCGAGTGGTGTGGTTGGACGGCTTCGCGCCACTGTGGAATTTGCAGGGTCCATCCAAAGTCTGCTCATATGAGAAAGCTGGTTGCCAATTGGGCTTGCCGCCCTTCTGGCGTTTGGGTGGAGGCTGCCCTTTCGGCTGCTGGTCTTCGACTATCGCCACCTGCCGACTAGTGGAAGTCGGCTATGGGGCTTTGCGCTTCTGGTTGTTATGCTGTTGACGCCGACTGGTGTCTCCGACTGGGGTTCGAGGAGCCACCTTGCCTGTCGCACTAACTTGAATCTCCGTCTTCATGGAGGAGTCGGCTGTGGCGTATTTGTCTGCTATGATCAGCATCTCGTCGAGGGTTTCCGGCTCATCGCAGAGAAGCTTGTGCTCAAGGAGGGTGCCCTCTCAGCATCCTGCAGTGAAGTACTCAATAGCCTGCACCTCGTGCATGCCCTCACAGGAGTTGCGGAGCTCGGCCCAGCGCGTGAGGTAGTCGCGAGTTGACTCATTGGGGCCCTGCACGCACAAGGAGAGCTGGCGAGGTTTGGGAGACCACTTGTACGTGCTGGTGAAGTTGCGGACGAAGGCGTCGGTGAAGTCGACCCAACTGTTGATGCTGCGGGGCCTTAAGCTGTTCAGCCATGTCCAGGCCGTTCCCTGGAGCATGAGCGGAACGTACTTCACGGCAACACGCTTGTTGCTGTTTGCTATGCTGACGGCCGTGGAGTAGTCGACCAGCCAGTCTACCGGCTTCATGGAGCCGGTGTATTTGGGTGTGTCTCTGGGGAGCGTGAACCCTTTGGGGAAGGGCTCATCTCGGATGCGGGGGCCGAAACACGGCGGACCCAACTCTTCTTCTTCTTCAAGCGCCAGGGATCGGTGGAGATGGTCGATCCGGTGGCGGGTGTCATTCTCTCCGACTCCCTCTCGGCGGCCAAGGCAGTCGCCGAGTGTCAGGTGATCAACAGGCGGCGGGGAGACTCGCCTTTCCCTACGAGGGGGAGGAGGCGGACAGTCATCCTGTCGTTCCACTGTTCTTGGGCGGCCGTCTCAGTCGCGCTCTATGGTGAAGCGAGTCCGACTGCTGCTGGCTGCCGGCTCCTTGTCTTTTCTTCCACGGACGCAACCAGTCGGCGTCTGAGACATCGCACCTTGCTCTCGGCGGGGAGGCAGGTTGTCATTCTATCGGTGCGGCGCATCAGTGCGGCAGCCGGCCTCGTTCTGCTCCGCAGCTGCATCAAGGAGTCGCTGGACGCGCTCCATCATCAAGCGACGTTCTTCGCCCTCGAACTTGTCCAGCTCATCTACCGCCGCCTGGGCGGCTCGAATGTTCTCCGTAGGCGTGGCGTAAACGGGGCGATTTGCCCCGAACAGGTCGGCGATGGCCACGCCGCGCTGCTGGACCATGCCAAGGCGGCTAGGCCCAGCTGGAGCCGGCGTGCCGCCCACAGCGCGGTCCATCTCGCGCTGGTAGGCCTCTGATAGGCGCCTCATACTGGCCAGCTTTTTGGCGCCTTTGACTAGCTGAAGGCGGCGTGCCTCCAGCGTCTCGCTGTCGGCGTCTTCACGAATGGCCGCTACTAGGTCTTGCAGCGCCGCGTTGAGCGGGTCATAATCACCCCCGCCAGAGTGCTCGCCATGATCAATGACAAGCACTTCCGTGTCGGTGCTTCCACCGCTCTCCGCGCAAGGGAGAGGATCGTCGTAGACCACCATGTTGGTGGGGAACGTGTCAAGCGATGCGGTGTTGGAGTCGACCAACATCGGATCAGTGGAGCCTACGGACTCCGAGTCCCCAGCTGGCCCGCTGGCGACGTGGAGTTGATCAAGGAGGCCCGCGAGGAGGCTCTCGGGGCCTCCTGTGCCTGCGGCGGATGCGGGCTCGTTGGAGAGGTGGACCTTGCCGACAAGATCGGTGAGGCAACAGGCCGCGCAGGCGATTTCAACGCCATGCAGCGCATCGGCGCAGACTCCGTCTAGCGTGCCGGGCTGGCTGCGCTCGCCAGGGAGGAAAAGGGTTCCCGTCCAGAACAGGTCTCCGGACGACGGTGCACCAGGCCCCACGGTGGGCGCCAAATGTAGGGGGTTGGGCGCGACATATGCCAATGGATGGCTTATCATGGTGGGGGCGAGTAGAACATCGCCGGTGCCTGGAAACGGGATGAGGCGTAGACATGAACGCCGGCGTACTTTACCCAGGTTCGGGGCTCTCCTAGGAGATAACACCCCTAGTCCTGCTCTGCGGGGTTTCCGCATGATCACTAAGGTAAAGTGAATACAAGGGCGCTCCTCGAGCTGTATGCTGAAGGTAGGAGAAGGCAGGGTCAGCTCCTCACCCAATGGCGTGGAGGCCTCACTACTAGAATCAGCAGATTTGTCTTCTGCCGACTCTTTGCCGTCAGCTAGCGGACGACAAAGGAAGGCTTTGCCATCAGCCACCAGAAAGAGGACGGCAAAGAGGCAGTGGACGACAAAGGTAGGCTTTGTCATCAGCCATCTCTTTGCCGTCTGCTAGCTGATGGCAAAGAGGGTGGGTGGCGGTCTTACGAGGACAACCTAATGGCCAGTTTCTTTGCTGTCCGCCAACAAACGGCAAAGAAACTGGACGTTTTAACACCCGTTTCCCCCGGGCCCACCCCACTAGGTACGATCTTTGTCGTCTGCTAGTAGACGCCAAAGAGCTGTGACCTATTAGCAGAAAAGGGGCCGCACCCGCGCCCCCACCCCTATCTCTCTCCCCTCTATCTCTCTCGACCTCCTGCCCTTCACCATCCGCCATGCCGCCCCGCCCCATCGCCCCACCACCCCGGTGCCCTGCCCGCCGCCCCGCCCCATCACCCCACCGCCCCGCCTCGCCGCCCCGCCCCACCTCCCTACCGCCACGCCGCCCTGCCATGCCCCATCGCCCC
>NC_041384.1:215337610-215343189 GCF_002162155.2 Triticum dicoccoides
CGCCCCCGCCGCCCCGGCGCCTGCCCCGCCCCGTTGCCCGCCGCCTCCTCCACCACCGCCAGAGCCAAGGTGATTTTTTTGTTTTTTTCTAGTGTTGTTTGTGTTTAGGTTTAGGCTATAGTGGTAGGATTAGGTTAGTGCTAGATTTAGGTTTAGATAATTAGAAGAAGAAAAAGATTGAAAACAAAAGAAGAAGAAGAGGAAAAAGGAAAAAAGGAAGAGGGTCGCCGAGGGGATATGTGGTGGAGCCAGTGGGTCCCGCCGGTCCCGACGCCCATGCCAAGAACCCCCCGGTCCGAGTGCTGACCCGTCGACCGTGCATCGCCATACCTGAGGGCGCCCGGGGACGAGCAGATTAGGGGGTTCCTCAGTGTCGATGGAACCCTGAATAGCAAGTATCGTCGGTGCGAGATACATGTTGACATCGGTGTAGAACACTACATCCACGTCCCACAAGTGACGCCGGCGTCCGACGTCCCGCAGCAATAGTTCTCGGTGTCGATGGCAGTCGAACACCATTGCGAATTTGTCTTGCAACCTCTGTGATGACGATTAAAGGCCAAGTGTTGAAACTTAAAACACCCAAACTGACTCAAGTCAGTTTGGTTGTTTAAACTTTCAAAACTTGGCTTTAATGCTCATTGCAAAGGCTGCTAGACAAATTCGCCAAGGTGTTCAAGCGTCATCGGCCACCATAACTATTGTTGCGGGACGCCGGGCGCTGGTGTGACTTGTGGGATGTAGATCTAGTGTTCAACGCCGAGTGCCACATGTATCTCGCACCGATGACACTTTCTATTTAGGGTTCCATCGACGCCGAGGAACCCCCTAACCCGCTTGTCCTGTTGTGAATATTTAGTTAGGTTGATGGAAAAAAAACAAAATTGCTATGTTACTGATCTTTTGATTTAAATGTGTAGTTTTTTCGTCGCTGCGAGGGTCTAGTGTTCGACGAGCACCGCCCCTGCGTTCGTGGGTGAGCACAAATGTCATCTCCTCCTCCCCCTTCATTTTCTCTATTCCGGTCTTCGTGCCGATGAAACTTGCTACCTATAGGTGTCTTCAATTATCAGTATGCACGACCACTATGCGTCTCCCATTCGAAAGGGTTACATCTATAAATATGCATGCATTTGCATATTTATAACCGTGATTCTTTCAAATTGTCCAACGTTATCCATGGAAAGCCCGAGTATGTGTAGATTGGGTTCATTTTCCCATATGCTCTGCTCTGGATCTGATGCAGAATTTTGTTAGTGCCTCCCTCTTGTTCTCCGGGTACACATCCTCTTTGCTTATTGCTGAGACATGTATCAGGGGAACAACGGGGAGGTGCTTCTGAAATTTTGCGTCAGATCCAGAGTAGAGCATGGGAAAACGAACCCAATCTACACATACTCGGGTGGGATTAGGACCTATGTTTACCTATTAGCGTCTAGGTTGCATGGACGTAATAAAAGTGACAAACTCCATTAAGTGATGAATATATACATGCTGATATATATACTGTCCAGTAGCTAGGCAAGATGAGTGATCGTGCGTGGATGTACACCGGTCACACTAGTCAGAAAGACATGACCATTGAATGGTTACCAAAAATCAAGGGGTTTCTGAGAGCCGCATTGGCAAATGGCCAGAGGACAACATGGTGCCCCTGTGCCAGGTGAAAGAATTGGCACTAGAGAACAGAGGATGAAATGGGCAAACACCTGCAGAAGAGGGGTTTTACGCTAGATTATACGGTGTGGACATTTCATGGCGAGTCTGCCCAACGTGCCAGAGCTAAGGTGCTTCGTCGTCGCACCGACGAGCATGGTACCAGGATGCAAGACATGGAGCAAGACTTTGATGATGCTTGGGACACGGATGATGAGATGGAGGAATCTGCAAAGGCCTTCAATGAAATGTTGGAGTCTTCAAAACGTCATCTCCACGAGCACACTGAGCTTTGTCAGCTGGATGCCATCTCACAAATAATGGCTCTGAAGACTCAATTCAACTTGGCAGAGAATGCTACGACGCAATGATGACAGTATTTGGATGTTTTCTACCCAAAGGCCATGTACTACCTGCAAACCTGTACCAGTCAGGAAAAAATCCTCCATGCTCTTATGATGTGCCTTATTTAGGCTTCAGTATGCAGACTTGAACTATTGCCCCATTTGCAAGTTATCCAGGTATGTTTTGGTAGACAACGGTATGAGTGAGAAGATGCATACCAAAATCCCCGTTAATGTTCTTCGGTATATGCCAATCATACCAAGACTTCAACGTCTTTTCATGGTCCAAGAGATGGTCAAACAGATGACATGGCACAAAACGGGCAAAAGAACCCAACTAGATGCAAATGGGAAGCTGATGATGGTGCACACATCGGACGGTGAAGCATGGAAGAGCTTCGATGCATTACATGATGACAAAGTGGCAGATCTGAGGCATCCTCGAGTCAGCATCAGCATGGATGGGTTCAGTGTGTTTGGTCTGACAGCAACCCAATACATTTGTTGGCCCATATTTGTCTTTCCACTCAATCTCCCCCCGAACAGATTACGCAAAGAAAGAACATTTTCCTGACGTTGATAATTCCAGGGCCCAACTATCCGGGAAGAATATGAATGTGTACATGCAGCCGCTAAAGGACGAATTGCAAGAAGCCTGATATAATGGGTTTGAGACATATGTCGCCTTTAGCAAACGAAACTTCATAATGTGTGTCTGGTTCATGTACTTGATGCATGACTTGCCGGCATATGCACTATTCATTGGCTGGTGTGTGCATGGAAGGTTCACGTGCCCCACATGCAAGGGAGCTCTTGAGTTTCGATGGCTTCAGGCTGGTCGCAAGTTTTCTTGCTTCAACATGCATAGACAGTTCCTGGATCCTCGCCATAAGTTCAGGAAAGACAAGAAGAACTTCATCAGAGGTAGAGTTGTCAAAAACTCTGCACCACCTGTGTTGACAGGCCAAGAGACCCTGGATCAGTTAAACGCTCTCGAGCTAGATCCAGAGCATCCCGGGTATTTCAAGGGGTATAATTCGAAACACGCCTGGACTCACAAGACATGCTTGTGGGATCTGCCTTACTTCAAAGACCTCCTTTGCCCACACAACATCAACGTGATGCACACTGAGAAGAATATCACTGAGGCACTTTTTGGTACATTGTTCGGCATAGATGGGAAGTCAAAGGATAATACTAAGGCTGGAGTCGATTTGGAGGCGCTATGTGATAGGCCATTACAAAACATGAAAGAACCGAAAGGAAAGCAGAACTGGACGAAGCCAAAGGCATGGTTCAATCTTGGAAGGCCAGCTATGAGGGAAATTATCTTATGGGTGCAACAGTAGTTAATGTTCCCCGATGGGTATGCAACGAATCTAAAGAAGGGAGCAAGTCTTGATAAATTGAAGATATTTGGTCTCAAGAGTCTTGATTGGCACATACGGATTGAGCGGGTAATGCCGGTGATGTTGCGTGGCTTCATCCCTAAGGATGAATGGCTAGTACTGGCAGCTATTTCTTCCGTGTTCTTTGTGCGAAAGAACTATCGCCCGGCCTGCTAGAAGAAATGAAAGAGTTGGCGTCAGAGTTGATCTGCAAGTTAGAGAAGATCTTTCCGCCGGTCTTGTTTAATCCAATGCAGCACTTGATTTTGCATATCCCAACCGAGGCAAGATTGGGGGGGGGGGCGTAAAAGACCGTTGGTGCTACGCCACTGAGAGGATGCAGAAGACACTACAAGCAAAATGTAAAAACAAATGTAGAATTGAAGCATCAATGGCAGATTGATACGTCTCCAACGTATCTATAATTTTTTATTGTTTCATGCTATTATATTATCTATTTTGGATGTTCAATTGGCTTTAATATGCTCTTTATATTATTTTTGGGACTAACCTATTAACCGAAGGCCCAATGCCAGTTTCTGTTTTTTTTGCCTATTTTAGAGTTTCGCAGAAAAGGAAGACCAAACAGAATCCAAATGGAATGAAACCTTCGCGATGACCTTTCTTGGACCGAAAGCGAACCAGAAGACTTGGATTTGAAGTCTGGAACGCCACGAGGCAGGAGGACGCGCCCAGCGGGGTAGGCGCACCCCCACCCTCGTGGGCCCCTCGTAGCTCCACCGACGTAGTCTTCGATAGGACTAGCTATCCCCCTCTTATTCCGGCATTCTGCAGTTCAGTCCACATATGCTACCCCTTTTCCATTTTATACCAATGCATGCATATGTAGTGTAGCTCCTTGCTTGCGAGTACTTTGGATGAGTACTCACGGTTGCTTTGCTCCCCCTTTTCCCCCTTTCTATACCCGATTCTTGCGACCAGGCATTGGAGTCCAGGAGCAAGACGCCACCGTTGACGATAACTCCTGCTACGTCTTGAGCTTGCATTGGTTTTCCCCGAAGAGGAAGGGATGATGCAGCAGAGTAGCGTAAGTATTTCCCTCAGTTTTTGAGAACCAAGGTATCAATCCAGTAGGAGGCCACGCTCAAGTCCCTCGTACCTGCACAAAGCAATAGCTACTCGCAACGAACGCGATTAGGGGTTGTCAATCCCTTCACGGTCACTTACGAGAGTGAGATCTGATAGATATAATATTTTTGGTATTTTTGGTATAAAGATGCAAAGTAAAAAGTAAAAGCAAAATAAAAAACAAAGCAAGATTAAAGTGATGGAGATTGATACGATGAGAATAGACCCGGGGGCCATAGGTTTCACTAGTGGCTTCTCTCAAGAGCATAAGTATTCTATGGTGGGTGAACAAATTACTATTGAGCAATTGACAGAATTGAGCATAGTTATGAGAATATCTAGGCATGATCATGTATATAGGCATCACGTCCGTGACAAGTAGATCGAAACGATTCTGCATCTACTACTATTACTCCACTCGTCGTGTCACACCCTAGCTAGTTCATGCATTAGAGTGTTGCATCATGTTTATTCTTTCATCAGAAACCTGAAATGGGGATGACAGAACCCCCAGCCCCCTCTGAAACCAACTAGGGTTTACTAAAAACTTTTTCAATGAACCTGAAATGCCCTTCTAAAATGCCCATCATTTTTGTCCTGGTTCAGAACCCCTGCCAAAAGTGATGCACATTTTCCTAGGTCATCCTAGGGTCTTTGAATTAAATCATAGATATTTGAATTTGGGCATTTAAAATTATATAAAATATTCAGATGCTCAAATATCTCCAAACTAAAATGTTTCATGTTGGAAACAATCCAACTATGGACCAGGAGTAGTTTGGTGATTTTAGGAGTTGCCTAAGTATTTTTAATAAATCAACAAAGTTGCAGAAGTATTAAAAAACAGAAATAGGAAAAAAATAGAAAAACTTACCTGGCGCCCAGCACCCGGCCCACCTGCCGGCCCAGCCCAGCGCCGCTCCAGCGAGCTGCTTGCCGGCCAGGCAGGCAGGCAGGTGCCCGACGGCGACCGCAGTGCGCGCCACGCACCTGCTCGCCGCCTCGCCTCGCCGCTCCCCTCGCCCGGTGACGTCGTGGATCGCTCCCCCTCTCTTCCCCGAACCTCCCAGATACCCCCTCTCCTCTCCAGCTCCTCCCCCTC
>NC_041384.1:215343691-215379613 GCF_002162155.2 Triticum dicoccoides
ACGTCGTAGCCGTGCTCCCCGCCGCCCGTGCATCCTCTCGTCGTGTCCAGGAGCTCCGCCGCTGTCCACTTCATCGAGCAAGCCGAGCCCCGAGCGCTCGCAACGCCCGAGTCCACCGCAACGACCTCGCCCGAACCGCCGTCGCCGGAGATCCCCTTCAACGCCGTCGTCGCTCCGGTCCGACCCCGGCCGCACCAAGGGCTTCGTCGAACTCCCCGTGAGCTTAGCCATCTTCCCCTCCCTTCTTTTCTTGCTCCCGAGCCATGTAGCGACCTCCCGGAGCTCAATCGCACCCACCGCCGCAGAGCTCGTCGCCGACGTGCTCCCGGTCATCCTCCGGCCACTCCACGGCGTCCATCATGCTCACCGCGTCACGTAGCACCTAACTAGCTACTCCCCGCACCTCACCGACCCCTCTTGCGTCAAGTTCGACTTCGGCCGAACTCCGGTGGCCGCGAAAGTCGTTGCCGGCGCCAACTCCGGCCACCCCGACCCCAACGGACTCCACCAAGAGCTGCGGTTCGTCCTCAGCTCCTCTCCGGTGGCCTCCGCGGCTCGTTTGGTTGCCGGAACGGCAAAAACCACTTCCGCCGCCGCGTCGGGCTCGCCGGCGGCTAAACGCCGGTGCAGCCGACCCGGGTTTGACCACGGGTGGGCCCTGGTTGACTCCCCTGAGTCAATGACAGGTGGGGCCCAGCCCTGTTAACTAATTAGGATTAGTTTAAATTAATTTTAGTTTAATTAATCACACTGACACGCGGGACCCACTGTCAGGTTTGACCCAGACCGTGTCCCGTTGACCTGCTGATGTCACACTAACGTCAGGCTGACGCAGTAATTGATTTTCTGGATTTAATCTAATATAGGAAATTCCAGAATATAGTTTAAATTTCAAAAATTCATAACTTTTAATCTGTAACTCCAAATCAGACAAATTATATATGAAAAATGATCAGAAAAATCCAATCTATCCATCTGTACTATTTTCATGCATGACTAAACAAGTTAACTTGATGTTTAATGCAGAACAAGGTAAAACACTTTAAAGGGCCATGTATGAGTTTGAAATTTGAATCTTTGGTTCAAATTGGTTCAAACCCTTCTGGTCTTAGTTGCATTAGCCCAACACACTCATATTGCCATGTTTCATGCATGCATCATATTGTTGCACATTGTTTGGTGATGGTTGTGTATCGGTGTTCTTTGCGGCAGGTTCTGCCTCCGAGGAGTACCGTGATTACCCTAACGAAGAACCGTATCAGTGCATCGAACCATCAGGCAAGCAACCAACCATTTGATCATATCGATACAATCCCATGTTCTCGCTCCTGCTCTCTTTTACTGCATTAAGACAACGCGTTTCAAACTGTTGTGTGTTACGGTAGTTGAACCCATTTCCTCTGCATGACCTGTCATTGCCACAATAACTAGATGAAACCCACTAGCATGTGTAGGAGTTGATTGAGCCATATGTATGTGTTGTTCCTACCTTGCTATGCCTGCTATGCTTAGAGTCGTGTCAGGTATGGTTCATCGGGGTGATGGGCTGGAGTGAAATGATTATGTCGGTAATGTGAGTGGTGTGGTGAACACGATTTGGTAAAGGTATCGATGAGAGGCCATGTAGGAGTACATGGTGGGTTGTTTCATTGAAGCCGACCTTAAGCACTGAGATATGTATGTGTGATTTAAGATTCAGCTACTACCATGCATTGGGCCCGAAACCAATGGACCCTCTCGACTTCTTATTCACCCTAGTTCTCTGTCCAGGAGTTGCAAGTAGTTTCTGGTGTTTGTAGCCTACTGGAGGCCGTGGACAGCGCTGACCGTAGGGGTGGGCTGTGATGCATTAGGTACGTGGCACGGTGTACCGAATACCCGTTAGGTATCTCGGGAACCCTGTTCACATCGTTTGGGGCTGTGAGCGAAACCTCGGCCGGATCTCCTCATGGATGGAACCCGAATAGACGATAAACCTGGACTAGAGGCTTAGGTGATTAGGTAGGTCGTGGCCGACACCCACGTTGGGCTTCCGCTTGAAGGTTGCCGAGTACATGTCGTGTAAATGACGGTAAGTGGTGAGAGCGTGTATGAAGAAGTACACCCCTGCAGGGTTATCATGATCTATTCGAATAGCCGCGTCCGCGGTAAAGGACTACTTGGTTGCCTATACAGTTCATAGACAAGTAAATGAAAACTACTAAAAGCCTCAAGATAAGTGTGAGTGCCGAGGATGGCTCTTCCGTAGGAAGACGGAGGTGGATCCTCGGTAGTGTATTGAAGTGGTGAGTAGTGGACTCGTGTACGTAAAACCATTTCAAGTTGGAGTCTCGTAGGATAGCCTAGCCAAGAGTCAAAGCTGGCTTGCTGCAACAACTCCACCAACCCTTCTTGATAATGTGCATGTATGTAGGATCTGATGTAAGTCTTGCTGAGTACCTTTGTACTCATGTTGCTATAATCTACATTTTTTACAGAAGACGCTGCAACCCTTTCTGATGGGTTCTTCATAGACGTTGACATCAATGAGTAGGCTAAGGCCCAGGTGGTGATCCTGAGCTTGTGAAGGACCACGTAGTATAGCTAGGCTTCCCAAGCCTCTTTTTATTTTACTAGTTGTCTGTACTCAGACAAGCTACTTCCGCTGCTGGTTTGTATGACTGTATGACTTGAATGCTGGGTCGTGTGACCCGTACCTATGTGTATGTTATGTATGGCTCTCTGAGCCTTAAATAAAGTACTTGTGTCGTAGAGTCATGTTGTGATGCCATGTTGTATTTGCACATATCGAGCATACTGTGTGTATGTTATTGAAATGCTTGGTATGTGTGGGATCTGACTATCTAGTTGTTTATCTTTAGTAGCCTCTCTTATCGGGAAATGTCTCCTAGTGTTACCGCTGAGCCATGGTAGCTTGCTACTGCTCTAGAACACTTAGGCTGGCCGGCATGTGTCCTTCTTCGTTCCGGTGTCTGTCCCTTCGGGGAAATGTCACGCGTTGAGTACCGGAGTCCTGTTAGCCCGCTACAGCCCGGTTTACCGGAGTCCTGCTAGCCCAGTGCTACAGCCCGGACCAATTGCTGATGACCGACACGTTCGAAGCTGGGTCATGGATGCCTGTCCCTATAAGCCTGTGCCACTTTGGGTTTACGACTAGTCATGTCAGCCCGGGCTCCTTATCATATGGATGCTAGCGGCACTATCATATACGTGAGCCAAAAGGCGCAAACGGTCCCGGGCAAAGGTAAGGCGACACCCGTGGGGATACCGTGCGTGAGGCCGCAAAGTGATATGAGGTGTAACAGGCTAGATCGATGTGGCATCGAGTCAGGGTCTTGACAGCATTGGTATCAGAGCCGGACTGCCTGTAGGTTCTCCAAGCCAAACTGGTCGATGTTGAGTCTAGAAATTCTTTAGTTATACGTAGGGGAATTGTTTGTGGGTTGGAACGTAAGGCTCTTTTTACTCCTTTATCTTATGACATTCTGATCTGAGTTAGTCTATTCTTCCACCGGGGGTTAAGGAACTAGGATCTATTCTCTCTATCAGGATCACGTGTTACTAATCAGTAGTACCTTATAAGTTTGATGGATACAAGCCTAGTTCAGTTCTACTACCACATTATGTTGTTAGGATGGACTCAGAACTTTGATATGATGATGTTGAGTGTGTATGAAATCCTTTGTCAAATGTCTCAAAATCCTTCTTGAGCATTTACAGCTGTTATGCTGCCGAAATTTTGCTAGAAATTCTAATGCCTTTGCATTATGGTTATGCTTTTAGATGGCCACTCACGACCTCAATCAAGTGGTTCGCCTCACTCGATGCCTAGATGTACCCGGCCATACCGCCATGTTGATCAGGGTAATGACTGAGGCTGGATACCGTTGGTATCCCGAGTACACGGTCGAAGAGCAATTTCGAGACTTTAATCAAAGCCAGTATCTCTGCATTGTCAGGATATTTCCATCTTATCCTGGATCCACCGAGCCCCTTCACTGCTCCTATGGACTCGGGGTTACCATTGAGATGGTTGTGCAGGACGCCGCCTACTCTATGATGACCATCATGCGGGTCAGGTCTGGTCTATTTCGGGACTCTGATTTCCGATATATGCCAGGATCACTTCCGGGAGCACAAGGGTATCTCCAGGCTATCTATGCTGACCCCACTCAGGAGGATTCACGGACACGCACCACTGCTGAGATGCTCGAGGATAAGGACCGTGAAAATCGGGCCTTGAGGCTAGAGCTCTTCAATACCCGTGCTGACCATTGGGCCACGTTGACTCGGTTTGCACCGGCGGTGCAAGCTGGATATTCGGATATGCGCGATCTCTATCCTGTGAGATCTGCTCTGCCAGACGTGTTGGGTTGGCGTGATGTAGGAGGCATCACCCCACCTCGCGGTCCCCGTAGGCCACCGTCTGTTGATCCAAGACCTCATCCTAGCCCCTATGGTCCTCAAGCTCCGCGGGATCGTCTGTTCCCGGATGATCATGTTGAGCTTCCAGGCTATGGAGGTGACTTCTACGAGGACTACTACGGATCGGTCTGAGTTAGTGGTAGTATCACTAGTTCGTACTAGCTGTGTCGTCTGTCGTCCTGCATGACTCGTGGGATGTGACCCAGTTTGTACTGCCTTCCGGAGGTGTAGAAAAATAATGTATAGGAGCTTGGGATGCCTCCGATGAGATGTAATCCTTTTTTTCACCGTAATAGTACCTTGTTTGGTCTTGTACTAAACCTTGTATGGTGTGTATGACGATGGAATAAAGAAGCAATTTCTGTATCTACCATGTCATACGGATGATCATCTTGCATTCCGAGTTATTCCTTACATTTTGTATCCTGTGTCGGAATCTTATCATTCTGACTAAATCATTGTCTTGTTTACCTAGGATGGTCAACACGCGCAATAACCCTGCTCCTCAAGAGCAGGCCGAAGGCAGTGAAGTCAGGAATGCAAATCTGCCTCATCCTCCTTCCCTAGCCGAGGTTATGATGGAAGCCGAAAGAAACAAGCGGGAGACCAACCATTTGTTGGAGCGTATTGAACAGAACATAGCACACCATCAGAGGACTAACGTGGTGTCACTGAGTGATTTCATCAAGTTACATCCACCCACGTTCCACCACTCCGTCGAGCCTCTCGATGCTGATGACTGGCTTCGCAGTATTTCTCACAAACTGTGCTCCGCGCTAGTAGCCGAGGCTGACAAGGTCACCTTTGCTGCATATCATCTTGAAGGCCCCGCCAGTCTCTGGTGGGAGAATTATGGAGCTATGCGCCCAGCGGGCCATGTCACTACTTGGGCTGAATTCAGCGAGGCTTTCCGTGAACATCACATTCCGGAGGGTCTCATGGACCGTAAACGTGAGGAATTTTGCAGTTTCACCCAAGGCCGACTCTCTGTGGATGCTTATAGCAGGGAGTTTGGTAACCTCGCACGATATGCAACTGAGGAAGTTTCTACTGATGCTAAGAAGCAAGCAAGGTTCCGTAAGGGACTTAGTCCTGAGCTTCGCCGCGACCTCCGTCTGCATGAGTGCACATCTTTTCAGAAGCTTGTTAACAAGGCCATCAGTGCTGAGACTGGTCAGACTGATTATGACGCAACACGCAAGCATGGCCGTGACGTGGGTTCCTCATCCGGTGCTGGTCCTCAGAAGCGCCGCGTGTGGGTGCCCAACACTGCCCTGCCACCCAGGTTCACACCGAGGCCATCCTTCCAGGCGCCTCGCCCCGTTCAACAGTCTGCACCAGCCAAGCCCTATGGTGGTCCAACCAACAATGCTCCTCCACGTACCAGTTCTGTGACTTGCTTTAGGTGTGGGGAATCTGGCCACTATATGCGCGAGTGTCCCCAGACCAACCCCAACCAATCTGCTAAAGCTGTTGGCCGTGGCAAGCCGACAGGAAAAGTGTTCCACGCCAAGCCGGCCACCGCTACACGTGGCCATGTCAACTGTATCTCTGCCGAAGAATCTCAAGAGGATCCCAACGTCATTCTCGGTACGCTCCTTGTTAATTGCCACCCGGCATCTGTTCTTTTCGATACAGGAGCATCTCATTCATTTATATCCGAGAGCTATGCTCGTCTGCATAACACCGCATTCTGTGACATGCCATCCTCTATGGTAATTCAAACTCCGGGATCCAAATGGCAAACTTCTAGAGTAAGCCATGGAAACGAAATCCAAGTCGACAGACTTGTTTTTCTCGCATCTTTGATAGCCCTTAAATCTTCGGATATTAATATCATCTTGGGTATGGACTGGATGTCAGCTCATCATGCCCAAATTGATTGCTTCTCTAGGACTGTTCAACTCACCCATCCCTCGGGGAAGATAGTCAATGTCTTGACCCGAATAGCCAAGCGACAGTTATATTCTCTTAACGCCAGCCCTTTGCCAGACCTTGAGGACGTTCCGGTAGTCCGTGACTTTCCGGATGTCTTCCCAGAGGAATTGCCAGGTGTTCCACCTGACAGGGATGTTGAGTTCGTAATAGACCTTATTCCAGGAACCGTCCCGATTGCTAGAAGACCTTATAAGATGGCACCACTAGAACTAGCCGAGCTTAAGAAACAACTCGATGAGTCCTTGAAAAAGGGTTTCATCCGACCTAGTTCATCTCCGTGGGCTTGCCCCGTCCTCTTCGTCAAGAAGAAGGATGAGACGGACCGGATGGTTGTAGATTATCGACCTGTCAATTTGGTCACAATCAAGAACAAATATCCGCTCCCGAGGATCAACGACCTGTATGATCAGCTCGCTGGATCCTCAGTCTTCTCCAAGATGGATTTGAGGTTGGGCTACCATCAAATCAAAATCAGGAACGGGGACATTCCTAAAACGGCCTTTGTTACTCGTTATGGCCAATACGAGTACACCGTCATGTCCTTCGGTTTAACCAATGCTCCAGCCACCTTTTCTCGGTTAATGAACTTAATCTTCATGGAGTATTTGGATAAATTCGTCGTGGTTTACCTCGATGATATACTCATCTACTCCAAGAGCGAGGAAGAACATGCCGAACATCTAAGGCTAGTGTTGAAGAAACTTCGAGAGCATCGCCTTTATGCCAAATTTTCTAAATGTGAATTCTGGTTGTCAGAGGTGACCTATATGGGTCATGTAATATCTGGTAAAGGTATTGCTGTTAACCCTGAGCGAGTTCAAGCCGTCCTTAATTGGACTCCACCTGAATCGGTCAAGCAAGTTCGGAGTTTTCTGGGCTTAGCGAGCTATTGTCGTCGCTTTGTCGAGAACTTCTCCAAAGTTGCTAAACCTCTAACCGAACTCCTCAAGAAAGATAAAAAGTTCGAATGGACTCCACAATGTGAGCACAGCTTTCAGGAACTGAAAAGACGCCTGACTTCTGCTCCCGTACTGGTACCGCCAGATTTCTCTAAGGACTTTGTTATCTACTGCGACGCCTCGCGACAAGGACTAGGTTGCATTCTCATGCAAGATCGACACGTGATTGCTTACGCTTCACGGCAATTGCACCCACATGAGGAGAATTATCCTACTCATGATCTAGAGCTTGCAGCCGTAGTCTATGCACTTAAAACCTGGCGACATTACCTCCTTGGTAATCGCTGCGAAATATTCACTGATCACCAAAGTCTGAAGTACATCTTCACCCAACCGGATTTGAATCTCAGGCAAAGACGTTGGGTCGAGTTGATCACAGATTTCGACCTAGGAATAACTTACACCCCAGGGAAAGCCAACGTCATGGCTGATGCGCTAAGTCGTAAATCTTATTGTAACAACCTGATGTTACAACAAAGTCAACCGCTTCTCCATGAGGAATTTCGGAAACTTAATCTCCACATTGTTCCTCAAGGATTCCTTTCCACCTTGGTGGCAAAACCTACCCTTACGGATCAGATCATCAAAGCACAGAAGGTAGATCCGGGAATTTCCTGCATCAGGAGAAACATCAAGAAAGGAGTTGCGAATTGTTTCTCCATTGATGATCAAGGGGTCGTATACTTCGGGAATCGACTAGTGGTTCCCAAAGTGCGAAACCTGAGGCGATTGATCCTTAAGGAAGCTCATGAATCTCCTCTCACTATTCATCCCGGTAGTACTAAGATGTATTAGGACCTACGCCAGAGGTTCTGGTGGACTAGGATGAAGAGAGAAATTGCTCAGTATATTGCTAATTGCGACGTCTGCCGTCGTGTAAAAGCAGAGCATCAACGGCCTGCTGGCACCCTTCAACCCTTAGTTATTCCTGAATGGAAATGGGATAAAATTGGTATGGATTTCATTACCGGTTTTCCCAGGACCAAGAGAGGGAATAATGCTATCTTCGTCGTTGTCGATCGTCTTTCCAAAGTGGCCCATTTCTTACCTGTTTGTGAGAGTATAACTGCTAGTCAGTTAGCAGACTTGTACATCTCCCGAATAGTGTCTCTCCATGGTGTTCCTCTGGAAATTAACTCGGATCGAGGAAGTCTTTTCACCTCTCGATTTTGGGAAAGTTTCCAAAATGCTATGGGAACCCGCCTTTCTTTTAGCACCGCTTTTCACCCTCAATCTAGTGGTCAAGTAGAACGCGTCAATCAGATCCTAGAAGACATGCTTCGAGCCTCTGTTATCTCATTCGGAATGGATTGGGAGAAGTGCCTTCCATTTGCCGAATTCGCTTACAACAACAGCTATCAATCTAGCTTGGGTAAAGCCCCTTTTGAAGTTCTTTATGGACGACGGTGTCGAACACCCCTTAACTGGTCAGAAACCGGGGAAAGACAATTCTTTGGCCCGGATATGATTCAGGAAGCAGAAGAGCAAGTTCGCATCGTTCGTGAAAAGTTGAAAACAGCCCAATCTCGTCAAAAGAGTCAATATGACCGAAAACATAAGGCTATGACTTTCGAGGTTGACGAGAAGGCTTACCTTCGGGTTACTCCTCTGAAGGGAACCCATCATTTCGGTATCAAAGGCAAATTGGCTCCCCGTTACATTGGACCTTTTCGTATTCTCGCTAAACGAAGGGAAGTTGCCTACCAGTTGGAACTACCTCCGCATCTCTCCAGAGTCCACGATGTCTTCCACGTTTCTCAACTCAGGCGTTGCTTCTCGGATCCTATCCGTGGAGTGGACCACGAAACGCTTGATCTCCAAGATAATCTCACGTATCGAGAGCATCCCATTCGTATCCTCGATCAGGCCGAGCGTACCACTCGACATCATAATATCAAGTTTCTCAAAGTTCAATGGTCGCACCATTTTGAGGATGAAGCAACTTAGGAAAGGGAGGATCGTCTTTGACTCGAGTACCCCGCCTTCTTCCCGGAGGAACCCAAATCTCGGGACGAGATTCTTTTGAGTGGGGGTGAGTTGTCACACCCTAGCTAGTTCATGCATTAGAGTGTTGCATCATGTTTATTCTTTCATCAGAAACCTGAAATGGGGATGACAGAACCCCTAGCCCCCTCTGAAACCAACTAGGGTTTACTAAAAACTTTTTCAATGAACCTGAAATGCCCTTCTAAAATGCCCATCATTTTTGTCCTGGTTTAGAACCCCTGCCAAAAGTGATGCACATTTTCCTAGGTCATCCTAGGGTCTTTGAATTAAATCATAGATATTTGAATTTGGGCATTTAAAATTATATAAAATATTCAGATGCTCAAATATCTCCAAACTAAAATGTTTCATGTTGGAAATAATCCAACTATGGACCAGGAGTAGTTTGGTGATTTTAGGAGTTGCCTAAGTATTTTTAATAAATCAAAAAAGTTGTAGAAGTATTAAAAAACAGAAACAGGAAAAAAATAGAAAAACTTACCTGGCGCCCAGCACCCGGCCCACCTGCCGGCCCAGCCCAGCGCCGCTCCAGCGAGCTTCTTGCCGGCCAGGCAGGCAGGCAGGTGCCCGACGGCGACCGCAGCACGCGCCACGCACCTGCTCGCCGCCTCGCCGCTCCCCTCGCCCGGTGACGTCGTGGATCGCGCCCCCTCTCTTCCTCGAACCTCCCAGACACCCCCTCTCCTCTCCAGCTCCTCCCCCTCGCGCCCCCCCCAGCCATGGCCGACGCTACCGCCGTCGTGCCTACGTCGTAGCCGTGCTCCCCACCGCCCATGCGTCCTCTCGTCGTGTCCAGGAGCTCCGCCGCTGTCCACTTCATCGAGCAAGCCGAGCCCCGAGCGCTCGCAACGCCCGAGTCCACCGCAATGACCTCGCCCGAACCGCCGTCGCCGGAGATCCCCTTCAACGCCGTCGTCGCTCCGGTCCGACCCCGGCCGCACCAAGGGCTTCGTCGAACTCCCCGTGAGCTTAGCCATCTTCCCCTCCCTTCTTTTCTTGCTCCTGAGCCATGTAGCGACCTCCCGGAGCTCAACCGCACCCACCGCCGCGGAGCTCGTCGCCGACGTGCTCCCGGTCATCCTCCGGCCACTCCACGGTGTCCATCATGCTCACCGCGTCACGTAGCACCTAACTAGCTACTCCCCGCACCTCACCGACCCCTCTCGCGTCAAGTTCGACTTCGGCCGAACTCTGGTGGCCGCCAAAGTCGTTGCCGGCGCCAACTCCGGCCACCCCGACCCCAATGGACTCCACCAAGAGCTGCGGTTCGTCCTCAGCTCCTCTCTGGTGGCCTCCGCGGCTCGTTTGGTTGCCGGAACGGCAAAAACCACTTCCGCCGCCGCGTCGGGCTCGCCGGCGGCTAAACGCCGGTGCAGCCGACCCGGGTTTGACCACGGGTGGGCCCTGGTTGACTCCCCTGAGTCAATGACAGGTGGGGCCCAGCCCTGTTAACTAATTAGGATTAGTTTAAATTAATTTTAGTTTAATTAATCACACTGACACGCGGGACCCACTGTCAGGTTTGACCCAGACCGTGTCCCGTTGACCTGCTGATGTCACACTGACGTCAGGCTGACGCAGTAATTGATTTTCTGGATTTAATCTAATATAGGAAATTCCAGAATATAGTTTAAATTTCAAAAATTCATAACTTTTAATCTGTAACTCCAAATCAGACAAATTATATATGAAAAATGATCAGAAAAATCCAATCTATCCATCTGTACTATTTTCATGCATGACTAAACAAGTTAACTTGATGTTTAATGCAGAACAAGGTAAAACACTTTAAAGGGCCATGTATGAGTTTGAAATTTGAATCTTTGGTTCAAATTGGTTCAAACCCTTCTGGTCTTAGTTGCATTAGCCCAACACACTCATATTGCCATGTTTCATGCATGCATCATATTGTTGCACATTGTTTGGTGATGGTTGTGTATCGGTGTTCTTTGCGGCAGGTTCTGCCTCCGAGGAGTACCGTGATTACCCTAACGAAGAACCGTATCAATGCATCGAACCATCAGGCAAGCAACCAACCATTTGATCATATCGATACAATCCCATGTTCTCGCTCCTGCTCTCTTTTACTGCATTAAGACAACGCGTTTCAAACTGCTGTGTGTTATGGTAGTTGAACCCATTTCCTCTGCATGACCTGTCATTGCCACAGTAACTAGATGAAACCCACTAGCATGTGTAGGAGTTGATTGAGCCATATGTATGTGTTGTTCCTACCTTGCTATGCCTGCTATGCTTAGAGTCATGTCAGGTCTGGTTCATCGGGGTGATGGGCTGGAGTGAAATGATTATGTCGGTAATGTGAGTGGTGTGGTGAACACGATTTGGTAAAGGTATCGATGAGAGGCCATGTAGGAGTACATGGTGGGTTGTTTCATTGAAGCCGACCTTAAGCACTGAGATCTGTATGTGTGATTTAAGATTCAGCTACTACCATGCATTGGGCCCGAAACCAATGGACCCTCTCGACTTCTTATTCACCCTAGTTCTCTGTCCAGGAGTTGCAAGTAGTTTCTGGTGTTTGTAGCCTACTGGAGGCCGTGGACAGCGCTGACCGTAGGGGTGGGCTGTGATGCGGTAGGTACGTGGCACGGTGTACCGAATACCCGTTAGGTATCTCGGGAACCCTGTTCACATCGTTTGGGGCTGTGAGCGAAACCTCGGCCAGATCTCCTCATGGATGGAACCCGAATAGGCGATAAACCTGGACTAGAGACTTAGGTGATTAGGTAGGTCGTGGCCGACACCCACGTTGGGCTTCCGCTTGAAGGTTGCCGAGTACATGTCGTGTAAACGACGGTAAGTGGTGAGAGCGTGTATGAAGAAGTACACCCCTGCAGGGTTATCATGATCTATTCGAATAGCCGCGTCCGCGGTAAAGGACTACTTGGTTGCCTATACAGTTCATAGACAAGTAAATGAAAACTACTAAAAGCCTCAAGATAAGTGTGAGTGCCGAGGATGGCTCTTCCGTAGGAAGACGGAGGTGGATCCTCGGTAGTGTATTGAAGTGGTGAGTAGTGGACTCGTGTACGTAAAACCATTTCAAGTTGGAGTCTCGTAGGATAGCCTAGCCAAGAGTCAAAGCTGGCTTGCTGCAACAACTCCACCAACCCTTCTTGATAATGTGCATGTATGTAGGATCTGATGTAAGTCTTGCTGAGTACCTTTGTACTCATGTTGCTATAATCTACATTTTTTACAGAAGACGCTGCAACCCTTTCTGATGGGTTCTTCGTAGACGTTGACATCAATGAGTAGGCTAAGGCCCAGGTGGTGATCCTGAGCTTGTGAAGGACCACGTAGTATAGCTAGGCTTCCCAAGCCTCTTTTTATTTTACTAGTTGTCTGTACTCAGACAAGCTACTTCCGCTGCTGGTTTGTATGACTGTATGACTTGAATGCTGGGTCGTGTGACCCGTACCTATGTGTATGTTATGTATGGCTCTCTGAGCCTTAAATAAAGTACTTGTGTCGTAGAGTCATGTTGTGATGCCATGTTGTATTTGCACATATCGAGCATACTGTGTGTATGTTATTGAAATGCTTGGTATGTGTGGGATCTGACTATCTAGTTGTTTATCTTTAGTAGCCTCTCTTACCGGGAAATGTCTCCTAGTGTTACCACTGAGCCATGGTAGCTTGCTACTGCTCTGGAACACTTAGGCTGGCCGGCATGTGTCCTTCTTCGTTCCGGTGTCTGTCCCTTCGGGGAAATGTCACGCGTTGAGTACCGGAGTCCTGTTAGCCCGCTACAGCCCGGTTTACCGGAGTCCTGCTAGCCCAGTGCTACAGCCCGGACCCACTTGCTGATGACCGACACGTTCGAAACTGGGTCATGGATGCCTGTCCCTGTAAGTCTGTGCCACTTTGGGTTTATGACTAGTCATGTCAGCCCGGGCTCCTTATCATATGGATGCTAGCGGCACTATCATATACGTGAGCCAAAAGGCGCAAACGGTCCCGGGGAAAGGTAAGGTGACACCCGTGGGGATACCGTGCGTGAGGCCGCAAAGTGATATGAGGTGTTACAGGCTAGATCAATGTGACATCGAGTCGGGGTCCTGACACATCGACCGCTATCCAGCATGCATCTAGAGTATTAAGTTAAAAACAGAGTAATGCCTTAAGCAAGATGACATGATGTAGAGAGATAAATTCATGCAATATGAAATAAACCCCATCTTGTTATCCTCGATGGCAACAATGCAATACGTGCCTTGCTGCCCCTTCTGTCACTGAGTAAGGACACCGCAAGATCAAACCCAAAGCTAAGCACATCTCCCATGGCAAGAACTACCAATCTAGTTGGCCAAACCAAACGGATAATTCGAAGAGACTTGCAAAGATAACCAATCATACATAAAATAATTCAGAGAAGATTCAAATATTATTCATAGATAGACTTGATCATAAACCCACAATTCATCGGTCTCAACAAACACACCGCAAAAAGAAGATTACATCGAATAGATCTCCATAGGAGAGGGGGAGAACTTTGTATGAGATTCAAAGAGAGAGAAGAAGCCATCTAGCTACTAACTATGGACCCGAAGGTCTGAGGTAAACTACTCACACTTCTTCGGAGGGGCTAGGATGATGTAGAAGCCCTCCGTGATGACGGCCCTCTTCCGGCGGAGCTCCGGAACAGGCCCCAAGATGGGATCTCATGGATACAGAAAGTTGCGGTGGTGGAATTAGGTTTTTGGCTCCTGTTCTGATTGTTTGGGGGTACGTGTGTATATATAAGAGGAAGAAGTACGCCGGAGAAGCAACGAGGGGCCCACGAGGCAAGGGGCGCGCCCTAGGGGGGAGCGCGCCCCCCACCCTCGTGACCGCCTCTTTTCTTCCTTGGAGCAGGGTCCAAGTTTCCTGGATCACGTTCGGTGAGAAAATCACGTTCTTGAAGATTTTATTCCGTTTGGACGCCGTTTGATACTCCGTTTCTTCGAAACACTGAAATAGGCAAAAAAACAATTCTGGGCTGGGCCTCCGATTAATAGGTTAGTCCCAAAAATATTATAAAAGTGGAAAATAAAGCCCAATATAGTCCAAAACAGTAGATAATATAGCATGGAGCAATCAAAAATTATAGATACGTTGGAGACGTATCAGGCATCCCCAAGCTTAATTCCTGCTCGTCCTCGAGTAGGTAAATGATAAAAAGAGAATTTTTTATGCAGAGTGCTACTTGGCATAATTTCAATGCAAATCTTCTTAATTGTGGTATGAATATTCAGATTATAAAGATTCAAGACAAAAGTTTATATTGACATAAAAAAATACCTCAAGCATACTAACAAAGCAATTATGTCTTCTCAAAATAACATGGCCAAAGAAAGTTATCCCTACAAAATCATATAGTCTGGCTATGCTCCATCTTCACCACACAAAGTATTTAAATCATGCACAACCCCGATGACAAGCCAAGCAATTGTTTCATACTCTAACTTTTTCAAAACTTTTTCAATCTTCACGCAATACATGAGCGATAGCCATGGATATAGCACTATAGGTGGAATAGAATGGTGGTTGTGGAGAAGACAAAAAGGAGGGGAAGATAGTCTCACATCAACTAGGCGTATCAACGGGCTATGGAGATGCCCATCAATAGATATCAATGTGAGTGAGTAGGGATTGCCATGCAACGGATGCACAAGAGCTATAAATTTATGAAAGCTCAACAAAAGAAACTAGTGGGTGTGCATCCAACTTGCTTTCTCACGAAGACCTAGGGCAATTTGAGGAAGCCCATCATTGGAATATACAAGCCAAGTTCTATAATGTAAAATTCCCACTAGTATATGAAAGTGACAACATATGAGACTCTCTATATGAAGAACATGGTGCTGCTTTGAAGCACAATATATGAGACTCGCTATATCATGGTGCTACTTTGAAGCACAAGTGTGGAAAAAAAGGATAGTAGCATTGCCCCTTTTTATTTATTTTCTTTTTTTGGGCCTTCTTTTTTTCTTTGGCCTTTCTTTTTTTATTGGGACAATTCTCTATTGAATGATGATCATCACACTTCTATTTATTTACAACTCAATGATTACAACTCGATTCTAAAACAAAGTATGACTCTATATGGATGCCTCCGGCGGTGTACCGGGATATGCAATGAATCAAGAGTGACAAGTATGAAGGAATTATGAACGGTGGCTTTGCCACAATTACTATGTCAACTACATGATCATGCTAAGCAATATGACAATGATGAGTGTGTCATGATGAACTAGATGGTGGAAAGTTGCATGGCAATATATCTCGGAATGGCTATGGAAATGCCATAATAGGTAGGTATGGTGGCTGTTTTGAGGAAGGTATATGGTAGGTGTATGATATCGGCGAAAGGTGCGCGGTATTAGAGAGGCTAGCAAAGGTGGAAGGGTGAGAGTGCGTATAATCCATGGACTCAACATTAGTCATAAAGAACTCATATACTTATTGCAAAAATCTAGAAGTTATCAAAGCAAAGTACTACGTGCATGCTCCTAGGGGGGTAGATTGGTAGGAAAAGACCATCACTCGTCCCCGACCGCCACTCATAAGGAAGACAATCAATAAATAAATCGAGCTCCAACTTCGTCACATAATGGTTCACCATACGTGCATGCTACGGGAATCACAAACTTTAACACAAGTATTCTTTAAATTCACAACTACTCATCTAGCATGACTTTAATATTATCACCTCCATATCTCAAAACAATTATCATGCTTCAATCTTTTCTTAGTATTCAACACACTCGAAAGAAAGTTTCACAAATCTTGAATACCAAGCATATTATTAAGCAAATTACCATGCTATTAAGAGACTCTCAAAATAATTTAAGTGAAGCATGAGAGATCAATAGTTTCTTTAAAACAAATCCACCACCGTGCTCTAAAAGATCTAAGTGAAGCACATTATAATTTTCAAAAGATATAAGTGAAGCACATAGAGCAAAACTACTTAGCTCAAAAGATATAAGTGAAGCACATAGAGTAAAACTACTTAGCTCAAAAGATATAAGTGAAGCACATAGAGTATTCTATCAAATTTTAATTCATGTATGGCTCTCTCAAAAGGTGTGTACAGCAAGGATGATTGTGGAATACTAAGACACAAAGACACAAATAATACAAGACGCTCCAAGCAAAACACATATCATGTTGGTTAATAAAAATATAGCTCCAAGTAAATTACCGATGGAAGTGGACGAAAGAGGCGATGACTTCCGGGGCATCACCAAGCTTTGACTTCTTGGTGTCCTTGGATTATATTGGGGGTGTCATGGGCATTCCCAAGCTTAGGCTCTTTCCACTCCTTGTTCCATGATCCATCAAAAGAATTCACCCAAAACTTGAAAACTTCACAACATAAAACTCAAAATAGAAAACTCGTGAGCTCCGTTAGCGAAAGAAAACAAAAGACCACATCAAGGTACTGTAATGAATTCATTATTTATTTATATTGGTGTTAAACTTACTGCATTCCAACTTCTCTATGGATTATAAACTATTTTACTAGCCATAGATTCATCAAAATGAGCAAACAACACACGAAAAACAGAATCTGTCAAAAACAGAACTGTCTGTAGTAATCTGTAGTGCGCAAGATCTGGAACCCCAAAAATACTAAAATAAATTGCTGGACGTGAGGAATTTATCTATTAATCATCTGCAAAAAGAATTAACTAAATATCACTCTTCAAATTAAAATGACAGCAGTTCTCGTGAGTGCTAAAGTTTCTGTTTTTTACAGCAAGTTCAACAAGACTTTCCCCAAGTCTTTCCAACGGTTCTACTTAGCACAAACACTAATTAGACACAAAAAACACAACCAAAACAGAGGATAAATAAATTATTTATTATTAAGCAGGATCAAAAAGCAAGGAATAAAAATAAAATTGGGTTGCCTCCCAACAAGCGCTATCGTATAACGCCCCTAGCTAGGCATAAAAGCGAGGATAGATCTAGGTATTGGCATCTTTGGTAGGCAATACATAAGTGGCTCTCATGATAGTTTCATATGGTAATTTTATTTTCTTTCTAGGAAAGTGTTCCATGCACTTTTTTAATAGAAATTGAAATATAATGTTCCCTTCCTTCATATCAATAATCGCACCAACCGTTCTAAGGAAAGGTCTACCAAGAATAATAGGGCAAGAAGGATTGCAATCTATATCAAGAACAATGAAATCTACGGGCACATAATTCCTATTTGCAACAATAAGAACATCATTAATCCTTCCCATAGGTTTCTTAATAGTGGAATCCGCAAGATGCAAGTTTAGAGAGCAATCATCAAAATTACGGAAATCTAGCAAATCACACAAAGTCTTGGGAATAGTAGAGACACCAGCACCCAAATCACACAAAGCATAAAACTCATGATCTTTAATTTTAATTTTAATAGTTAGTTCCCACTCATTATAGAGTTTTCTAGGGATAGAAACTTTCAACTCAAGTTTTTCTTCATAAGATTGCATCAAGGCATCAACAATATGTTCGGTGAAGGCTTTATTTTGACTATAAGCATGTGGAGAATTTAGCACAGATTGCAACAAGGAAATACAATCAATTAAATAGCAACTTTCATAATTAAATTCCTTGAAATCCAATATAGTGGGTTTAGCAACATCTAGATTTTTATTTCTTTTAATCCCACTTTCATCAATTTCATCATTAAGATCTAAATACTCCGAATTTTTAGAACGCCTTCTAGGTAAAGGAAGATCATATTCAGTTTCATCAAGATTCATATTGCAAAATAAAGATTTAATAGGAGACACATCAATAACTTTTAGATCTTCATCTTGATTTTCATAGGTATTGGAGGAACACGCTTTAATAAAGGCATCTTTGGAAGCACGCATCCTAGCGGTTCTTTCCTTGCACTCATCAATGGAAATTCTCATGGCCTTGAGAGACTCATTGATATCATGCTTAGGAGGAATAGATCTATGCTTTAAAGAATCAACCTCAAGAGAAATTCTATCAACGTTTCTAGCCAAATCATCAACTTTAAGCAATTTCTCCTCAAGCAAAGCATTAAAATTATTTTGTGAATTCATAAATTCTTTAACACTATTCTCAAATTCAGAGGGCATCTTATTATAATTTCCATAAGAGTTGTTGTAGGAATTCCCATAATTATTAGAAGGATTACTAGGATATGGCATAGGATTAAAATTCCCTCTATAAGTGTTGTTACCAAAATTATTCCTACCAACAAAATTCACATCCATAGATTCATTGTTATTCTCAATCAAAGTAGACAAAGGCATATCATTAGGATCAGAAGAAACACTCTTAGTAGCAAATAATTTCATAAGTTCATCCATCTTTCCACTCAAAACATTAATTTCTTCTATGGCATGCACTTTTTATTAGAAGATCTTTCAGTATGCCATTGAGAATAATTAACCATAATATTATCTAAGAGTTTAGTAGCATTTCCTAAAGTGATTTCCATAAAAGTGCCTCCCGCGGCCGAATCTAAAAGATTTCTAGAAGCAAAATTCAATCCGGCATAAAATTTTTGTATAATCATCCACAAATTCAAACCATGAGTAGGGAAATTACGTATCATTAATTTCATCCTCTCCCAAGCTTGTGCAACATGTTCATGATCAAGTTGTTTAAAGTTCATAATATCATTTCTAAGAGAGATGATCTTAGCGGGAGGAAAATACTGAAGGAAATATGCCCTAGAGGCAATAATAATGTTATTATTTTATTTCCTTATATCATGATAAATGTTTATTATTCATGCTAGAATTGTATTATCCGGAAACATAGTACTGTTGGGGAACGTAGCATAAATTCAAAATTTTCCTACGTGTCACCAAGATCTATCTATGGAGTCATCTAGCAACGAGGGAGGAGTGGATCTACATACCCTTGTAGATCGCGCGCGGAAGCGTTCAAGAGAACGGGGTTGATGGAGTCGTACTCGTCGTGATCCAAATCACCGATGATCCTAGCGCCGAATGGACGGCACCTCCGCGTTCAACACACGTACGGTCAGCGTAACGTCTCCTTCTTCTTGATCCAGCAAGGGGGAAGGAGAGGTTGAGGAAGATGGCTCCAACAGCAGCACGACGGCGTGGTGGTGGTGGAGCTGCAGTACTCTGGCAGGGCTTCGCCAAGCACTATGGAGGAGGAGGAGGTGTTGGAGAGGGAGAGGGAGGCACCAAAGGCAAGGGTGAGAGGTCCTCCCTTCCCCCCACTATATATAGGGGGCCTAGGGGGGGCGCCGGCCCTAGGAGATCCAATCTCCTAGGGGGGCGTTGGCCAAGGGAGGAATCCCTCCTCCCCAAGGCACCTAGGAGGTGCCTTCCCCTTCTAGGACTCTTCCTTTAGGGTTTCCCCCACCCTAGGCGCATGGGCCCTAGGGGGAAGTGGCTCCCCAGCCCACTTTGGGCTGGATCCCTTCCCACTTCAGCCCATGGGGCCCTCCGGGATAGGTGGCCCCACCCGGTGGACCCCCAGGACCCTTCCGGTGGTCCCGGTACAATACCGGTGACCCCGAAACTTGTCCCGATGGCCGAAATAGCACTTCCTATATATAATTCTTTACCTCCGGACCATTCCGGAACTCCTCGTGATGTCCGGGATCTCATCTAGGACTCCGAACAACATTCGGGTTACTGCATATACATATCCCTACAACCCTAGCGTCACCGAACCTTAAGTGTGTAGACCCTACGGGTTCGGGAACCATGTAGACATGACCGAGACGTTCTCCGGTCAATAACCAACAGCGGGATATGGATACCCATGTTGGCTCCCACATGTTCCACGATGATCTCATCGGATGAACCACGATGTCAAGGACTTAATCAATCCCGTATGCAATTCCCTTTGTCTATCGGTACGATACTTGCCCGAGATTCGATCGTTGGTATCCCGATACCTTGTTCAATCTCGTTACCGGCAAGTCTCTTTACTCGTTCCGTAACACATCATCCCATGATCAACTCCTTGATCACATTGTGCACATTATGATGATGTCCTACTGAGTGGGCCCAGAGATACCTCTCCGTTTACACGGAGTGACAAATCCTAGTCTCGATTCGTGCCAACCCAACAGGCACTTTTGGAGATACCTGTAGTGTACCTTTATAGCCACCCAGTTACGTTGTGACGTTTGGCACACCCAAAGCACTCCTACGGTATCCGGGAGTTGCACAATCTCATGGTCTAAGGAAATGATACTTGACATTAGAAAAGCTTTAGCATACGAACTACATGATCTTGTGCTAGGCTTAGGATTGGGTCTTGTCCATCACATCATTGTCCTAATGATGTGATCCCGTTATCAACGACATCCAATGTCAATGGTCAGGAAACCGTGACCATCTATTGATCAACGAGCCAGTCAACTAGAGGCTTACTAGGGACATGGTGTTGTCTATGTATCCACACATGTATCTGAGTTTCCTATCAATACAATTCTAGCATGGATAATAAACGATTATCATGAACAAGGAAATATAATAATAATCAATTTATTATTGCCTCTAGGGCATATTTCCAACAGTCTCCCACTTGCACTAGAGTCAATAATCCAGTTCACATCGATATGTGATTAACACTCAAGGTCACATCCCCATGTGACTAACACCCAAAGAGTTTACTAGAGTCAATAATCTAGTTCACATTACCATGTGATTAACACTCGATGAGTTCTGGGTTTGATCATGTTATGCTTGTGAGAGATGTTATAGTCAACGGGTCTAAATCTTTCAGATCCGTATGTACTTCGCAAATTTCTTATGTCATCTTGTAGATGCAACTACTATGCTACATTTGGAGGTATTCCAAACAACTGTTCTACTATACGAATCCAGTTTACTACTCAGAATAATCTGGATTAGTGTCAAAGTTTGCATCGGCGTAACCCTTTACGACGAACTCTTTTACCACCTCCATAATCGAGAAAATTCCTTAGTCCACTAGTTACTAAGGATAACTTTGACCGCTTCTTGTGATCCTTTCTTGGATCATTCTTGTACCCCTTGACTGACTCATGGCAAGGCACATTTCAGGTGCGGTACACAGCATAGCATACTATAGGGCCTATGTCTTAAGCATAGGGGACGTCCTTTTTCTCTATTCTGCCGTGGTCGAGCTTTAAGTCTTAACTTCATACCTTACAACTCAGGCAAGAACTCCTTCTTTGACTGGTCCATCTTGAACACCTTCAAGATCATGTCAAGGTATGTGCTCATTTGAAAGTACCATTAAGCGTTTTTGATCTATCCTTATAGATCTTGATGCTTAATGTTCAAGTAGCTCAATCCAGGTTTTCCATTGAAAAACACTTTCCAAATAACCCTATATGCTTTCCAGAAATTCTACGTCATTTCTGATCAACAATATGTCAACATATATTTATCAGAAATTCTATAGTGCTCCCACTCACTTCTTTGGAAATACAAGTTTCTCATAAACTTTGTATACACCCAAAATCTTTGATCATCATGAAAGCATACATTCCAACTCCGAGATGCTTACTCCGGTCCCTAGAAGGATTGGTGGAGCTTTGCATACTTATTAGCATCTTTCAGGATTGACAAAACCTTCCGGTTTGTATCACATACAACCTTTCCTCAAAAACGTCGAGGAAACAATGGTTTTTTTTTGCATCCTATCTGCAAGATTTCACAAATAATGCAGTAATTACTAATATAATTCCAACAGACTCTTAGCATCGCTACGAGTGAGAAAGTATCATCGCAGTCAACTCCTTGAACTTGTCGTAAAACATCTTAACGACAAGTCGAGCATTCTTAATGGTGACATTTACCATCATTGTCCGTCTTCCTTTTAAAATCCATCTGCACTCAACAGCCTTACGACCATCGAGTTGTTCTGCCAAAGTCTACACTTTGTTTTCATACATGGATCCTCTCTCGGATTATATGGCCTCGAGCCATTTTGTAATCCGGGCCCACCATCGCTTCTCCATAGCTCGTAGGTTCATTGTTGTCTAGCAACATGACTTCCAAGACAGGATTACGTACCACTCTGAAGTAGTACGCATCCTTGTCATCCCATGAGGTTTGGTAGTGACTTGATCTAAAGTTTCATGATCACTATCATAAGCTTCCACTTCAATTGGTGTAGGTGCCACAGGAACAACTCCTGTGCCCTGCCACACACTAGTTGAAGAGACGGTTCAATAACCTCATCAAGTCTCCACCATCCTCCCACTCAATTCTTTCGAGAGAAACTTTTCCTCGAGAAAGGACCCGATTCTAGAAACAATCCCTTATTGCTTTCGGATCTAAGACAGGATGTATACCCAACTGTTTTGGGTGTCCTATGAAGATGCATTTATCCGCTTTGGGTTCGAGCTTATCAGCCTGAAACTTTTTCACATAAGCGTCGCAGCCCCAAACTTCTAAGAAATGACAGCTTAGGTTTCCCTAAACCATAGTTCATACGGTGTCATCTCATCGGAATTACGTGGTGCCCTATTTAAAGTGAATGTGGTTGTCTTTAATGCCTAACCCATAAACTATCGTGGTAATTCGATAAGAGACATCATGGTATGCATCATATCCAATAGGGTGCAGTTATGATGTTCGGACATCACACTACGGTGTTCCAGGCTGTATTAGTTGTGAAACAATTTCCACAATGTCTTAATTCTGTTCCAAACTCGTAATTCAGATATTCATCTCTATGATCATATCATAGATCTTTTATCCTCTTGTCACGACGATCTTTCAACTTCACCCTGAAATTACTTGAACCTTTCAATAATTCAGACTCGTGATTCATCAAGTAAATGTACTCAACATCTACTCAAACCATCTATGAAGTAAGAACATAACGATGTCCACTACACGCCTCAGCACTCATTGTACTGCACACATCAAAATGTATTACTTCCAACAAGTTGCTTTCTAGTTCCATTTTACTGAAAAACGAGGCTTTCAGTCATCTTGCCCATGTGGTATGATTTGCATGTCTCAAGTGATTCAAAATCAAGTGAGTCCAAACGGTCCATTTGCATGGAGTTTCTTCATGCATATACACCAATAGACATGGTTCGCATGTCTCAAACCTTTCAAAAACGAGTGAGCCCAAAGATCCATCAACATGGAGCTTCTTCATGCGTTTTATACCGATATGACTTAAGTGGCAGTGCCACAAGTAGGTGGTACTATCATTACTATCTTTTGGCATGAACATGTGTATCACTAAGATCGAGATTCAATAAACCATTCATTTCAGGTGTAAGACCATTTGAAGGTATTATTCAAAAAACAGAGTAACCATTATTCTCTTTAAATGAATAACTGTATTGCGATAGACATAATCCAATCATGTCTATGCTCAACGCAAACACCAAATAACAATTATTTAGGTTTTAATACCAATCTCGATGGTAGAGGGAGCGTGCGATGCTTGATCATATCAACCCTGGAAACACTTCCAACACATATCGTCAGCCCACCTTTAGCTAGTCTCTGTTTATTCCCTAGCCTTTTGTTTCGAGTTACTAACACTTAGCAACCGAACCGGTATCTAATACCCTGGTGCTACTAGGAGTACTAGTAAAGTACACATTAACATAATGTATATCCAATATACTTCTATCAACAGCCTTCTCATCTACCAAGTATCTAGGGTAATTCTGCTCCAGTGGTTGTTCCCCTTATTATAGAAGCACTTAGTCTCGGGTTTGGGTTCAACCTTGGGTTTCTTCACTAGAGCAGCAGCTGATTTGCCGTTTCATGAAGTATCCCTTCTTGCCCTTGCCCTTCTTGAAACTAGTGGTTTCACCAACCATCAACAATTAATTGATGCTCCTTCTTGATTTCTACTTTTGTGGTGTCAAACATCGCGAATATCTCAAGGATCATCATATATGTCCCTGATATATCATAGTTCATCATGAAGCTCTAGCAGCTTGGTGGTAATGACTTCGGAGAAACATCACTATCTCATTTGGAAGATCAACTCCCACTTGATTCAAATGATTATTGTACTCAGACAATCTGAGCACAAGCTCAACAATTGAGCTTTTCTCCCTTAGTTGCAGGCTAAGAAAATCGTCGGAGGTCTTATACCTCTTGACGTGGGCACGAGCCTGAAATCCCAATTTCAGCCCTCGAAACATCTCATATGTTTCACGACATTTCAAAACGTCTTCGGTGCCTCAACTCTAAACCGTTTAACTGAACTATCACGTAGTTATCAAAATGTGTATGTCAGATGTTCGCAACATCCACAGACAACGTTCGAGGTTCAGCACACTAAGCGGTGCATTAAGGACATAAGCCTTCTATGAAGCAATGAGGACAATCCTCAGTTTACGGACCTAGTCCGCATAATTGCTACTATCAACTTTCAACTAAATTTTCTCTAGGAACATAACTAAACAGTAGAACTGAAGCGCGAGCTACGACATAATTTGCGAAGACCTTTTGACTATGTTCAGGATAATTAAGTTCATCTTATGAACTCCCACTCAGATAGACATCCCTCTAGTCATCTAAGTGATTACATGATCCGAGTCAACTAGGCCGTGTCCGATCATCACGTGAGACGGACTAGTCAACATCGGTGAACATCTTCATGTTGATCGTATCTTCTATACGACTCATGCTCGACCTTTCGGTCTCTTGTGTTCCGAGGCCATGTATGTACATGCTAGGCTCGTCAAGTCAACCTAAGTGTTTCGCGTGTGTAAATCTGTCTTACACCCGTTGTATGTGAACGTTAGAATCTATCACACCCGATCATCACGTGGTGCTTCAAAACAACGAACTGTCGCAACGGTGCACAGTTAGGGGGAACACTTTCTTGAAATTATTATGATGGATCATCTTATTTACTACCGTCGTTCTAAGCAAATAAGATGTATAAACATGATAAACATCACATGCAATCAAATAGTGACATGATATGGCCATCATCACTTTGCTCCTTTTGATCTCCATCTTCGGGGCTCCATGATCATCATCGTCACCGGCATGACACCATGATCTCCATCATCATGATCTCCATCATCGTGTCTTCATGAAGTTGTCTCGCCAACTATTACTTCTACTTCTATGGCTACCGGTTAGCAATAAAGTAAAGTAATTACATCACGTTTATGTTGACACGCAGGTCATAAATAAATAAAGACAACTCCTATGGCTCCTGCCGGTTGTCATACTCATCGACATGAAAGTCGTGATTCCTATTACAAGAACATGATCAATCTCATACATCACATCTCATTCATCACATTCTTCTTGGCCATATCACATCACATAGCATACCCTGCAAAAACAAGTTAGACGTCCTCTAATTGTTGTTTGCATGTTTTACGTGGCTGCTATGGGTTTCTAGCAAGAACGTACCTACGCAAGAACAACAACGTGATATGCCAATTGCTATTTACCCTTCATAAGGACCCTTTTCATCGAATCCAATCCGACTAAAGTGGGAGAGACAGACACCCGCTAGCCACCTTATGCAACTAGTGCATGTCAGTCGGTGGAACCAGTCTCACGTAAGAGTATGTGTAAGGTCGGTCCGGGCCGCTTCATCCCACAATACCGTCAAAACAAGATTGGACTAGTAACGGTAAGCATATTGAACAAAATCAACACCCACAACTACTTTGTGTTCTACTCCTGCATAGTAACTACGCATAGACCTAGCTCATGATGCCACTGTTGGGGAACGTAGCATAAATTCAAAATTTTCCTACGTGTCACCAAGATCTATCTATGGAGTCATCTAGCAACGAGGGAGGAGTGGATCTACATACCCTTGTAGATCGCGCGCCGAAGCGTTCAAGAGAACGGGGTTGATGGAGTCGTACTCATCGTGATCCAAATCACCGATGATCCTAGCGCCGAACGGACGGCACCTCCGCGTTCAACACACGTACGGTCAGCGTAACGTCTCCTTCTTCTTGATCCAGCAAGGGGGAAGGAGAGGTTGAGGAAGATGGCTCCAACAGCAGCACGACGGCGTGGTGGTGGTGGAGCTGCAGTACTCCGGCAGGGCTTCGCCAAGCACTATGGAGGAGGAGGAGGTGTTGGAGAGGGAGAGGGAGGCACCAAAGGCAAGGGTGAGAGGTCCTCCCTTCCCCCCACTATATATAGGGGGCCTAGGGGGGGCGGCCCTAGGAGATCCAATCTCCTAGGGGGGCGGCGGCCAAGGGAGGAATCCCTCCTCCCCAAGGCACCTAGGAGGTGCCTTCCCCTTCTAGGACTCTTCCTTTAGGGTTTCCCCACCCTAGGCGCATGGGCCCTAGGGGGAAGTGGCGCCCCAGCCCACTTTAGGCTGGATCCCTTCCCACTTCAGCCCATGGGGCCCTCCGAGATAGGTGGCCCCACCCGGTGGACCCCCGGGACCCTTCCGGTGGTCCCGGTACAATACCGGTGACCCCGAAACTTGTCCCGATGGCCGAAATAGCACTTCCTATATATAATTATTTACCTCCGGACCATTCCGGAACTCCTCGTGACATCCGGGATCTCATCCGGGACTCCGAACAACATTCGGGTTACTGCATATACATATCCCTACAACCCTAGCATCACCGAACCTTAAGTGTGTAGACCCTACGGGTTCGGGAACCATGTAGACATGACCGAGACGTTCTCCGGTCAATAACCAACAGCGGGATCTGGATACCCATGTTGGCTCCCACATGTTCCATGATGATCTCATCGTATGAACCACGATGTCAAGGACTTAATCAATCCCGTATGCAATTCCCTTTGTCTATCGGTACGATACTTGCCCGAGATTCGATCGTTGGTATCCCGATACCTTGTTCAATCTCGTTACCGGCAAGTCTCTTTACTCGTTCCGTAACACATCATCCCATGATCAACTCCTTGATCACATTGTGCACATTATGATGATGTCCTATCGAGTGGGCCCAGAGATACCTCCCCGTTTACATGGAGTGACAAATCCCAGTCTCGATTCGTGCCAACCCAACAGACACTTTCGGAGATACCTGTAGTGTACCTTTATAGCCACCCAGTTACGTTGTGACGTTTGGCACACCCAAAGCACTCCTACGGTATCCGGGAGTTCACAATCTCATGGTCTAAGGAAATGATACTTGACATTAGAAAAGTTTTAGCATATGAACTACATGATCTTGTGCTAGGCTTAGGATTGGGTCTTGTCCATCACATCATTCTCCTAATGATGTGATCCCGTTATCAACGACATCCAATGTCCATGGTCAGGAAACCATGACCATCTATTGATCAATGAGCTAGTCAACTAGAGGCTTACTAGGGACATGGTGTTGTCTATGTATCCACACATGTATCTGAGTTTCCTATCAATACAATTCCAGCATGGATAATAAACGATTATCATGAACAAGGAAATATAATAATAATAAATTTATTATTGCCTCTAGGGCATATTTCCAACAAATACTTGTGTGAATACATAGACAAACCAAACGTCACTAGTATGCCTCTACTTGACTAGCTCGTTGATCAAAGATGGTTATGTTTCCTAGCCATAGACATGTGTTGTCATTTGATTAATGGGATCATATCATTAGGAGAATGATGTGATTGACATGACCCATTCCATTAGCTTAGCACCTGATCATTTAGTATGTTGCTATTGCTTTCTTCATGACTTATACATGTTCCTATGACTATGAGATTATGCAACTCCCGTTTACCGGAGGAACACTTTATGTGCTACCAAACGTCACAACGTAACTGGGTGATTATAAAGGATCTCTACAGGTGTCTCCAAAGGTAAATGTTGGGTTGGCGTATTTCGAGATTAGGATTTGTCACTCCGATTGTCGGAGAGGTATCTCTGGGCCCTCTCGGTAATGCACATCACATAAACCTTGCAAGCATTGCAACTAATGAGTTAGTTGCGAGATGATGTATTACGAAACGAGTAAAGAGACTTGCCAGTAACGAGATTGAACTAGGTATTGAGATACCGACGATCGAATCTCGGGCAAGTAACATACCGATGACAAAGGGAATAAAGTATGTTGTTATGCGGTCTGACCGATAAAGATCTTCGTAGAATATGTAGGAGCCAATATGAGCATCCAGGTTCCGCTATTGGTTATTGACCGGAGACGTGTCTCGGTCATGTCTACATTGTTCTCGAACCCGTAGGGTCCGCACGCTTAAGGTTTCGATGACAGTTATATTATGAGTTTATGCTTTTTGATGTACCGAAGTTTGTTCGGAGTCCCGGATGTGATCACGGACATGACGAGGAGTCTCGAAATGGTCGAGACATAAAGATTGATATATTGGAAGCCTATATTTGGATATCGGAAGTGTTCCGGGTGAAATCGGGATTTTACCGGAGTACCGGGAGGTTACCGGAACCCCCCGGGAGGTATATGGGCCTTAGTGGGCTTTAGTGGAAGAGAGGAGAGGTGGCCAGGGCTGGGCCGCGCGCCCCTCCCCCTAGTTCGAATAGGACAAGGAGAGGGGGGCGGCGCCCCCCTTCCTTCTCTCTCTCCTCTTTCCCCCTTCCCGAATCCTATTCCAACTAGGAAAGGGGGGAATCCTACTCCTGGTGGGAGTAGGGCTCCTCCTGGCGCGCCCTCCTCCTGGCCGGCCGCACCCCCCCCCCTTGATCCTTTATATACGGGGGCAGGGGGCACCCCTAGACACACAAGTTGATCCACGTGATCATATTCTTAGCCGTGTGCGGTGCCCCCTTCCACCATAATCCTTGATAATATTGTAGCGATGCTTAGGCGAAGCCCTGCGACGGTAGTACATCAAGATCGTCACCACACCGTCGTGCTGACGGGACTCTTCCCCGACACTTTGCTGGATCGGAGTCCGGGGATTGTCATCGAGCTGAACGTGTGCTAGAACTCGGAGGTGCCGTAGTTTCGGTGCTTGATCGGTCGGGCTGTGAAGACGTACGACTACATCAACCGCATTGTGCTAACACTTCCGCTGTTGGTCTACAAGGGTACGTAGATCACACTCTCCCCTATCGTTGCTATGCATCACCATGATCTTGCGTGTGCGTAGGAATTTTTTTGAAATTACTACGTTCCCCAACAGTGGCATCCGAGCCTAGGTTTTATGTGTTGATGTTATATGCACGAGTAGAACACAAGTGAGTTGTGGGCGATATAAGTCATACTACTTACCAGCATGTCATACTTTGGTTTGGCGGTATTGTTGGACGAAGCGGCCCGGACCGACATTACGCGTACGTTTACGCGAGACCGGCTCTCCCGACGTGCTTTGCACATAGGTGGCTTGCGGGTGACAGTTTCTCCAACTTTAGTTGAACCGAGTGTGGCTACGCCCGGTCCTTGTGAAGGTTAAAAAAGCACCAACTTGACAAACTATCGTTGTGGTTTTGATGTGTAGGTAAGATTGGTCCTTGCTTAAGCCCGTAGCAGCCACGTGAAACTTGCAACAACAAAGTAGAGGACGTCTAACTTGTTTTTGCAGGGCATGTTGTGATGTGATATGGTCAAGACATGATGCTAAATTTTATTGTATGAGATGATCATGTTTTGTAACCGAGTTATCGGCAACTGGTAGGAGCCATGTGGTTGTCGCTTTATTGTATGCAATGCAATCGCGCTGTAATGCTTTACTTTATCACTAAGCGGTAGCGATAGTCGTGGAAGCATAAGATTGGCGAGACGACAACGAAGCTACGATGGAGATCAAGGTGTCGCGCCGGTGACGATGGTGATCACGACGGTGCTTCGAAGATGGAGATCACAAGCACAAGATGATGATGGCCATATCATATCACTTATATTGATTGCATGTGATATTTATCTTTTATGCATCTTATCTTGCTTTGATTGACGGTAGCATTATAAGATGATCTCTCACTAATTATCAAGAAGTGTTCTCCCTGAGTATGCACCGTTGCGAAAGTTCTTCGTGCTGAGACACCACATGATGATCGGGTGTGATAGGCTCTACGTTCAAATACAACGGGTGCAAAGCAGTTGCACACGCGGAATACTCAGGTTATACTTGACGAGCCAAGCATATACAGATATTGCCTCAGAACATGGAGACCGAAAGGTCGAGCGTGAATCATATAGTAGATATGATCAACATAGTGATGTTCACCAATGAAACTACTCCATCTCACGTGATGATCGGACATGGTTTAGTTGATTTGGATCACGTAATCACTTAGAGGATTAGAGGGATGTCTATCTAAGTGGGAGTTCTTTAAGTAATATGATTAATTGAACCTAAATTTATCATGAAACTTAGTACCTGATAGTATCTTGCTTGTTTATGCTTGATTGTAGATAGATGGCCCGTGCTGTTGTTCCGTTGAATTTTAATGCGTTCCTTGAGAAAGCAAAGTTGAAAGATGATGGTAGCAATTACACGGACTGGGTCCGTAACTTGAGGATTATCCTCATTGCTGCATAGAAGAATTACGTCCTGGAAGCACCGCTGGGTGCCAGGCCTGCTGCTGGAGCAACACCAGATGTTATGAACGTCTGGCAGAGCAAAGCTGATGACTACTCGATAGTTCAGTGTGCCATGCTTTACGGCTTAGAATCGGGACTTCAACAACGTTTTGAACGTCATGGAGCATATGAGATGTTCCAGGAGTTGAAGTTAATATTTCAAGCAAATGCCCGAATTGAGAGATATGAAGTCTCCAATAAGTTCTATAGCTGCAAGATGGAGGAGAACAGTTCTGTTAGTGAGCATATACTCAAAATGTCTGGGTATAATAATCACTTGACTCAATTGGGAGTTAATCTTCCAGATGATTGCGTCATTGATAGAATTCTCCAATCACTGCCACCAAGCTACAAGAGCTTCATGATGAACTATAATATGCAAGGGATGAATAAGACTATTCCCGAGCTCTTCGCAATGCTGAAAGCTGCGGAGGTAGAAATCAAGAAGGAGCATCAAGTGTTGATGGTCAACAAGACCACTAGTTTCAAGAAAAAGGGCAAAGGGAAGAAGAAGGGGAACTTCAAAAAGAACGGCAAGCAAGTTGCTACTCAAGAGAAGAAACCCAAACCTGGACCTAAGCCTGAAACTGAGTGCTTCTACTGCAAGCAGACTGGTCACTGGAAGCGGAACTGCCCCAAGTATTTGGCGGATAAGAAGGATGGCAAGGTGAACAAAGGTATATGTGATATACATGTCATTGATGTGTACCTTACTAATGCTCGCAGTAGCACCTGGGTATTTGATACTGGTTCTGTTGCTAATATTTGCAACTCGAAACAGGGACTACGGATTAAGCGAAGATTGGCTAAGGACGAGGTGACGATGCGCATGGGAAATGGTTCCAAAGTCGATGTGATCGCAGTCGGCACGCTACCTCTACATCTACCTTCGGGATTAGTATTAGACCTAAAAAATTGTTATTTGGTGCCAGCGTTAAGCATGAACATTATATCTGGATCTTGTTTGATGCGAGACGGTTATTCATTTAAATCTGAGAATAATGGTTGTTCTATTTATATGAGTAATATCTTTTATGGTCATGCACCCTTAAAGAGTGGTCTATTCTTATTAAATCTCGATAGTAGTGACACACATATTCATAGTGTTGAAGCCAAAAGATGCAGAGTTGATAATGATAGTGCAACTTATTTGTGGCACTGCCATTTAGGTCATATCGGTATAAAGCGCATGAAGAAACTCCATACTGATGGGCTTTTGGAACCACTTGATTATGAATCACTTGGTACTTGCAAACCGTGCCTTATGGGTAAGATGACAAAAACACCGTTCTCCGGTACTATGGAGAGAGCAACAGATTTATTGGAAATCATACATACAAATGTATGTGGTCCGATGAGTTGAGGCTCGTGGCGGATATCGTTATTTTCTCACCTTCACAGATGACTTAAGCAGATATGGGTATATCTACTTAATGAAACATAAGTCTGAAATGTTTGAAAAGTTCAAAGAATTTCAGAGTGAAGTTGAAAATCATCGTAACAAGAAAATAAAATTCCTACGATCTGATCGTGGAGGAGAATATTTGAGTTGCGAGTTTGGTGTACATTTGAAACAATGTGGAATAGTTTCGCAACTCACGCCACCCGGAACACCACAGCGTAATGGTGTGTCCGAACATCGTAATCGTACTTTACTAGATATTGTGCGATCTATGATGTCTTTTACTGATTTACCGCTATCGTTTTGGGGATATGCTCTAGAGACGGTCGCATTCATGTTAAATAGGGCACCATCAAAATCCGTTGAGACGACGCCTTATGAACTGTGGTTTGGCAAGAAACCAAAGTTGTCGTTTCTGAAAGTTTGGGGCTGCGATGCTTATGTGAAAAAGCTTCAACCTGATAAGCTCGAACCCAAATCGGAGAAATGTGTCTTCATAGGATATCCAAAGGAAACCATTGGATACACCTTCTATCACAGATCCGAAGGCAAGACTTTTGTTGCTAAATTCGGAAACTTTCTAGAGAAGGAGTTTCTCTCGAAAGAAGTGAGTGGGAGGAAAGTAGAACTTGGCGAGGTAACTGTACCTGCTCCCTTATTGGAAAGTAGTACATCACAGAAACCTGTTTCTGTGACACCTACACCAATTAGTGAGGAAGCTAATGATAATGATCATGAAACTTCAGAACAAGATACTACTGAACCTCATAGATCAACCAGAGTAAGATTCGCGCCAGAGTGGTACGGTAATCCTGTTCTAGAAGTCATGCTACTAGATCATGATGAACCTACGAACTATGAAGAAGCGATGGTGAGCCCAGATTCCGCAAAATGGCTTGAAGCCATGAAATCTGAGATGGGATCCATGTATGAGAACAAAGTATGGACTTTGATTGACTTGCCCAATGATCGGCAAGCAATTGAGAATAAATGGATCTTCAAGAAGAATACTGACGCTGACGGTAATGTTACTGTCTACAAAGCTCGACTTGTCGCAAAAGGTTTTCGGCAAGTTCAAGGGATTGACTACGATGAGACCTTCTCACCCGTAGCGATGCTTAAGTCTGTCTGAATCATGTTAGCAATTGCCGCATTTTATGATTATGAAATTTGGCAAATGGATGTCAAAACTGCATTCCTGAATGGATTTCTGCAAGAGGAGTTGTATATGATGCAGCCGGAAGGTTTTGTCGATCCAAAGGGAGCTAAGAAAGTGTGCAAGCTCCAGCGATCCATTTATGGACTGGTGCAAGCCTCTCGGAGTTGGAATAAACGCTTTGATAGTGTGATCAAAGCATTTGGTTTTTTACAGACTTTTGGAGAAGCCTGTATTTACAAGAAAGTGAGTGGGAGCTCTGTAGCATTTCTGATATTATATGTAGATGACATATTGCTAATCGGAAATGATATAGAATTTCTGGATAGCATAAAAGGATACTTGAATAAGAGTTTTTCAATGAAAGACCTCGGTGAAGCTGCTTACATATTGGGCATTAAGATCTATAGAGATAGATCAAGACGCTTAATTGGACTTTCACAAAGCACATACCTTGACAAAGTTTTGAAGAAGTTCAAAATGGATCAAGCAAAGAAAGGATTCTTGCCTGTGTTACAAGGTGTGAAATTGAGTAAGACGCAATCCCCGACCAATGCAGAAGATAGAGAGAAAATGAAAGATGTTCCCTGTGCTTCAGCCATAGGCTCTATCATGTATGCAATTCTGTGTACCAGACCTGATGTGTGTCTTGCTATAAGTCTAGCAGGGAGGTACCAAAGTAATCCAGGAGTGGATCACTGGACAACGGTCAAGAACATCCTCAAATACCTGAAAAGGACTAAGGATATGTTTCTCATATATGGAGGTGACAAAGAGCTCATCGTAAAAGGTTACGTTGATGCAAGCTTTGACACTGATCCAGACGATTCTAAATCGCAAACCGGATACGTGTTTACATTAAACGGTGGAGTTGTTAGTTGGTGCAGTTCTAAACAAAGCGTTGTGGCGGGATCTACATGTGAAGCGGAGTACATAGCTGCTTCGGAAGCAGCAAACGAAGGAGTCTGGATGAAGGAGTTCATATCCGATCGAGGTTTCATACCTAGTGCATCGGGTCCAATGAAAATCTTTTGTGACAATACTGGTGCAATTGCCTTGGCAAAGGAATCCAGATTTCACAAGAGAACCAAGCACATCAAGAGACGCTTCAATTCCATCCGGGATCTAGTCCAGGTGGGAGACATAGAGATTTGCAAGATACATATGGATCTGAATATAGCAGACCCGTTGACTAAGCCTCTTCCACGAGCAAAACATGATCAGCACCAAAGCTCCATGGGTGTTAGAATCATTACTGTGTAATCTAGATTATTGACTCTAGTGCAAGTGGGAGACTGAAGGAAATATGCCCTAGAGGCAATAATAATGTTATTATTTTATTTCCTTATATCATGATAAATGTTAATTATTCATGCTAGAATTGTATTATCTGGAAACATAATACTTGTGTGAATACATAGATAAACCAAACGTCCCTAGTATGCCTCTACTTGACTAGCTCGTTGATCAAAGATGGTTATGTTTCCAAGCCATAGACATGTGTTGTCATTTGATTAATGGGATCACATCATTAGGAGAATGATGTGATTGACATGATCCATTCCATTAGCTTAGCACCCAATCGTTTAGTATGTTGCTATTGCTTTCTTCATGACTTATACATGTTCCTATGACTATGAGATTATGCAACTCCCGTTTACCGAAGGAACACTTTGTGTGCTACCAAACGTCACAACGTAACTGGGTGATTATAAAGGAGCTCTATAGGTGTCTCCAAAGGTAAATGTTGGGTTGGCGTATTTCAAGATTAGGATTTGTCACTCCGATTGTCGGAGAGGTATCTCTGGGCCCTCTCAGTAATGCACATCACATAAGCCTTGCAAGCATTGCAACTAGTGAGTTAGTTATGAGATGATGTATTACGAAACGAGTAAAGAGACTTGCCGGTAACGAGATTGAACTAGGTATTGAGATACCGACGATCGAATCTCGGGCAAGTAACATACCGATGACAAAGGGAACAACGTATGTTGTTATGCGGTCTGACCGATAAAGATCTTCGTAGAATATGTAGGAGCCAATATGAGCATCCAGGTTCCGCTATTGGTTATTGACCGGAGATGTGTCCCGGTCATGTCTACATTGTTCTCGAACCCGTAGGGTCCGCACGCTTAAGGTTTCGATGACAGTTATATTATGAGTTTATGCTTTTTGATGTACCGAAGTTTGTTCGGAGTCCCGGATGTGATCATGGACATGACGAGGAGTCTCGAAATGGTTGAGACATAAAGATTGATATATTGGAAGCCTATATTTGGATATCGGAAGTGTTCCGGGTGAAATCGGGATTTTACCGGAGTACCGGGAGGTTACCGGAACCCCCCGGGAGGTATATGGGCCTTAGTGGGCTTTAGTGGAAGAGAGGAGAGGTGGCCAGGGCTGGGCCGTGCGCCCCTCCCCCTAGTCCGAATAGGACAACGAGAGGGGGGCGGCGCCCCCCTTCCTTCTCTCTCTCCTCTTTCCCCCTTCCCGAATCCTATTCCAACTAGGAAAGGGGGGGAATCCTACTCCCGGTGGGAGTAGGACTCCTCCTGGCGCGCCCTCCTCCTGGCCG